>NW_028327174.1:181740056-182043086 GCF_987537825.1 Furipterus horrens | reverse complement strand
GAAAAGAATGTTCTAAATTGAGACTGAAAATCTAAGATGATCATTTACGATAGCACACATTTAAACGCAAACCTGGATAGACCTACAACTTTTTAAAATAAAATCTTCACAGGCACTTCTTGGTCTAGAAACATTTGTGTTTTACATATTTGAAATACTACATAATTTTATTTAGGCCTTTTAGTGAAATGATGCAGTCATGTAATATAAAGTTATGTGATATGTAGTGAGTACCATGGTGGGTCGGCACTGCTTTTAGGGGGTGCTAATTGCCAGTGAATGGCAATGTCCCACCATCTACCACCCTTCACCCCTATAGTTTCTCCACTGCCTGTCAAGTGAGCTGCGTTTGTGCTGTATTTGTGTTTTTTCTGCATTGCACTGTCTTTTCTCTATATTAACTGCTGTGATTCCACAGCTACACAGGGTCATGTGGAACTTAACTGTTAATGATTTTTAATCCATTTAAGCATAAAAAGAAAATCCTAAGGTCAGATAGGACCCATAGACATCAACCTTGTGGCAGTATCAGGAAGCTGATTTATCATCTCCAACTCTTTCTCTGTTCACTCCACTTCTCACCCTAAATATTTATTAAATGAGACCAGCTTTAAGTAACTATAGGTTAAATAAAGATAATGATGTTTCCAAGAGTGGCTGAAATATCCTTAATCTCTTCCATGCCATTATTCTATAGTAAAATTGCTTTTAGTGTATTTGGTTTTGGCTGGTATCCTTTAAAAGAATTCAGCCATGGTCATATCTAGGAATGTCTATACCCAAGTTTTTTATCTCCAATACAAAAGGACATTGGAATTGTATTTATATGTTAGGGCAGCATTAATTAGTGATGAGCCTCACCTTGGCCAAATGGCTTTAAGAATACTCGGTATAAAAAAATATTACTCATGGAAGTTTGACTTAAGATACTAGTTCTCACTAGCATTTTATACAAATGGGGATACAGAAAGGAATGTCCCAGGACAGAAGCGCATATGATGAAGGCAGCATGGGGTACACCGGAAGCACCAGAATTTTTATGATTCAGAAACTCCATTCACAGATTTTTTTGAGCATTCATTATATGCTGGAACATATATGTATATAATAATCATATAGTAGCATGTATACATGTAGGATATAAATGAGTTCTTTTGAAGCAACTTAAAAGGTGTGGAAAATCCATAGGAATCCTTGACCACCTCTTTGAAGAGAATGACTTGGGCTGAACGTCTTCCAAGAAACTTTTGGGTGGAGGCAGAAGAAGCAGGGGGTGTTCTTAATGACTGTATTTACCCAAATCATCTTACTTTTCCACATACCAAGTTTTAGGTTTAACAGTAAGCCATAGTTATATTCAAGTATCAGGCTTTCCACTATGCATGTTAAATTTCATTCTTTAAGTTTGTTGAGATTTCTTGATATATTAAAATAAAAAAAAAACATGTTTTTTATTATTTCTTCCAGTTCCACGTCATCTGCAATTTGAACAAATAAGTCCTCACCTATCTCTTAGTTTAAAAAAAGATGGCTGGGCAGGATCAAAGACCTGAAGCTTCACCATTTCTCCAAGGATCTCTCTCCTGATTTCTTTGGGTGCTATCAATTATACAGTCACCAAATTAAAAATCATCAAGCTCTGTTTCGTCTTTATTTTAAAGTTTTACCAAGGACCTGGTTCAAATATGCTACTATTGTGGCTATAGGATTGTATCAACAGCCAGGTTTTTAATTTACAAAAAAAAAAATGAAGGTGATATGGCATAATTTATTTTTGGAGATTATTGCTAACTCCCAGGTGGCATGATACCTTTTTAAATTGCTCCAAATGTCTCTTCTAATTGATTTAAACACAAGAAGCATCTAAAGCTTTTGGTAATTAGGCCATTGGTTCGAACACCTCCTACCTCTTTCCAGCCCACATTCCTCACATGTGGCTGACAGCATCTCCTCAATATGTCTGCAGCTTCACCCTGCCCTGCCTCCTAGGAGACTTGCAATTGTCTCTGAGCAGCAGGCCCCACCTCCTTTACAGAAAGATAATACTTCTTTGGATCCACATTCTCTAGATCCAGCTTCCAGATCCTTTTCTTAGTGTTTGTCCCTTTCTTTCCTGCCTTGTTTTACTACTGATCTGGGGAGATCTATTCCGTTGACAACTGACTCCTGGCTCTTTAAGAAAAAGCAGACAAAAGAATAAATGATACCAAACATAAAGTACCTAAAAAACCAAGTTGAGTCAACTAATCAAACCTAAAGAGACTTAAATGAGTGAGAAAATACAGAGGGGAACGTGTGTTTAGAGACAGCACTTTAATTTGCAGGAAATTCCCCCTATGATTTGTGGACCTGTCAGCATAACAAGGGTGGAGGCCATCCCTCTCTAGGTGATCTGAGGAGTGATGGTGAGCCACCAGGTAGCTGCTGCAGTGTGAGAAGGCCTGTCGTCCATGCCTCTACCTCCTTCGAAGCATCTGCCCTGTTCATCTGTCAGTTTAGCAGAAGCTCTGTCTGTGATGGCCAGAAGCCTGGCGCTAAGTCAATATGTTCCCCCTGAGATGAGGAAAATTCCGCAGGTCAGGCTTGCTAGGCAAGTAGACTACAAAAGGCACCGAGTGCATACAAATGCTGTAGTAAATTAAGATAATGATATTGGCTGTTTACTGTAGATAAAACATAAATCTGTAACAGAAGCATCTAGGAGATTCCAGCACCCAGTGTATCAACATCAGAAAGAGCAGTTATGATTGTTGTCAAGAAAAAAGAAAAAAAAAAAAATCCAGGGCCTGGCTAACATTTAGAGATATAAAGCTTTCATATCCTTCAGTCTTCTCCCCTTTGTGATTTCCACAGGATTTTCATTTCCAGAGATATTATACTACTTGCTTTCAAAGGAATTCAATATTTTCATTCAGAAAAGTAATTTCACAGGAAAGGAACACAGAATGATGTCCTGGGTATTCATTTTCAGAGCCAATCTTGCAAAGTCAATTTGTGTTGCAAGGGGCTGGGGTGACATGAAAAGGTGCAGATCCTGTGTATTTGGGTTGCTGTGGTCTTCTTCTTCCTCCCCATTCCCCTCCTGCAGGATGCCTTGAACGCCCCATAAATATTTGAAAACAATTGTCTAGCCTTAGAACAAAACACACTGCTGACTCCCTTAATAATATCACCTGGCATGACCCAAAGACGTTGCTCCCTAGCCCAGGACTAGAATATGGCTTTGTCTCCTCAGCCCTGTAGTAAAAGTCATATCATCATAACCATCACAATCATTGTTTGTTTGTTTGTTTGTTTTCCCCCACGTTGCTTGAGAAATTAGAGGAGAAACCAGCAAGTCAAAGGTGAAAGATGAGAAAATGAGTTCCTTGCTCTGGTACTTCTGTGGAGATAAAAAGCTAATCCTGATTTTTAAAAAAAAACAAGACTGAAATCCTTCCAACCCACATAAAGTCAAGGTCAGACTACATTAGCCAATCAAGTTGAAAGCTGATAGAATTTCTGAACTGAGTCAGAGATGGACTGAGGGACAGAAGTAGATGGAGCAATAATGGCAGGGAAAGAGCTGAGAAAGAAGAAGAAAAGCCCCAGAGAGAGGTGAACAGATGGAAAAAAAAAAAAAAGAAGAAGAAGTAGTTCCTTTTTCTATTCCTGTTCCTTGACATATTTCAGGATCAAGAGGAATTAAAAAAAAAAAAATCTTCAAGTTTTTCATCAGGCATTTTGGGTGATGGAAGAAGCACCAGGTCCAGCTGTCAATGGGTGATTTTCCTAGAGTTTTTTCAAGTCAGCCACAGGCCCTAACCTTGAGGACATTGTTTATTCCTGGTGGAAAGATAAGCCAGCCAGGCCCGGCCCCAGTCCCCATTGGAGCGGAGTGGGCATTACCAGTGAACAAAGAAAGAGTGCTTTACAGCAACAAGCATTTGGTTTTGATTAGAGGATATTCAGAGACTGTGCAAGTTCTATGAAAATAAGCACAAAACCATTTTAAAGGGCTTTTTCTTTTCTTTCTCTTCCCCCCACCTCGGTTTATATTGTTAATCTTTCTTCCTGGACGGCTCCTCACAAATGCCTTTTGTTTTCTCCTGTGATTGTACGTGCCAGGACTCTAAGAAGAGAGGACGGAGGTCCTGTTCTGGCGTGCTTTCAAGTCTCTTCCATAGGAGATGAAGGCTTGTTGCTGTGCCTTCAAGGGTATAAATTTAGAGGCCGCCAAACCATCCGGAGGTAATTCAAATGCTGGTAAATGTTGGAATCCACCCTGGCCCCCTGCTCATGTGAATACCCTGGCACTTGCCCCACTCAGAGGAAACGAAATCAATTTGGGAAAGTGAAGAGAGAATAAACATGCAATTAAAATGGTCACTTCTCCTGGTTTCTTCCTTTAGTTTTTTTTTTAACACGGCACCCCATTCTATAATCTGATGATGAAACAGCCTCAGTTAATTATAACAACATTCAAAAGATCGCTGTCTTTTCCCCACCGTGACTATGCTAGCTTTGAATAAATTTTTTTTGGTGGTGGTGGGGGGGGGGGAAGCTAGCTTTGAATTCTTTTTTTTTTTTTTTTTTTTTTTTTTTTGGTGAGGGAAGGGGTGGGGGTGGCAAGACATGGGGAGAGAGGTGGATAAACGTCAAGTGAAGCCGTCATTTTGGAAGAGCCGTTATTTTTATATTGTTTGCAAACCCTCTGCCAGGGCGATCATTACAGAAATGGCACTTCCCTTTCGATTTATCTACCTTTCTCCTTTACACATAGATAGACAAATAAAAATGAATCTTTCAAGAAGCAGCATGCATGCCACTTCTATACATTCTTCACGTAGCTTATTTTTATTCAGCTTAAAGCATAACCTATCATTTTTATTCAAGATTCCATCCAGCGTCTCTCTCTCTCTCTCTCTCTCTCCAAGCAGGTCCTCAAGAAGCCCTGCTGCCCTGCTTTGTTCCACAGAGTCTGCTAAAGGCCAAACGATGGAGACAGCACACCCATCTGGTTCGTTTTCACATCCAAAGAGAAGGGGTTGAGAGAGCCCCCTCCAGTGGAAGGAACAAGGTGGATGGGAATAAGCATTGCCTTCTTCTTTGTTTGTGTGTGATTAGCTTCTGTGCTCATCTCGGAAACACTCGTAATATCCGTGGGGAAATAATACCACTGAATGAGGCTCACCCAGCAAACAGGAGAATTTGTTGTCAATGCTCTGAAATACTTACACATAAAGATTCCATTTGAGTGTCCAAAAAGAAAAAAACAAACAACCCACAAGCATCTCACTTCTCTCTTCATCCTTTTCTGTTGTCGTCTTCCTTTCCCCCCTCTACTTAATTCTAAACAGTGTGTGAATTACATGTGTGTCAACCTTAAAGCATCTGCTAGAAAATAACAGTCAAACCTGTGTAGGAAATAGGAATAGATTCCATGTCAGAGCAAAATTAAGATCTTGATGCCTCACCATTTCCATAATGTTACCATCAGGCTTGGTGAATGAGTATCACAGGAATACCAAGGAGCAGTGGAGCAAAAATGAATATTGAAATTTATAAAATGGCCAGTGTCCAAAATAGTAATATTCGCAGGGAAGTGTTTTGACATCTGAGATAATCTCCATTTTCCTTCAGCGCTGAGCATGCTTCGATTTGGTAGCACTGATGTGAACAAATACATTATCACAATGAATTTCAGATCACTGTCCTCTTTTTCACCCCTCCAATGTTTACAATTACTCATCACTCTCGTTTTAAACTAAGACGGGACTTAACGCACAAAATTTGAAGTCAGGTGATTTGGGGATAGAATCCTTCTTCTGTTTTCCTCTAAATGTCTAGTTCTGGGTACATGAATTAATCTTTCTGAGCTTCAACTGCATCTGTCAAGTGGGGAAACCAACAGCCTCATTCTTACAGGGCAGAGGTGAGGATTAAATAACAATCTATATTATACATGACATAAAAAGTACTGATAATTATCATTGCTAACATTTACTGCATACTTTAAAATGTATCAGTCATGGTTATAAGAGTCTTACACATATTAGCTTATTAACAATGAGGTTATTGGGAAAATTAAATGAGTTAATTCATTAAATGAAGTAATACATTTCTGTCTAGCACACAAGCTAAATACACTATAAATAGTAATTTGAATAATAATGTAATCATCACAAACACCTTCTAAAAATGAAATTTTTATTAGGCCTCTTACACAGATGTGAAAACTGAGGCACAGAGATGTTAAGTGACTTACCCAATATTACAGATTAGGAAATAGTGAAAGGATTCAAACAATCTGGGCCCAACGCCTATAATTTTAACCATTGTGCTATATTTAAACGTTCTTCATAAAATGTAAAATGTGATATATTACAATATATTATATATGTATATGTTTATGTATATGTATGTATATATATAAATATAAAAACATATTTGTAGTTGAATTTTCATAGTAAAATAATGAAGTATTCTGATTAAGTTTCTACCATCCAGTCCAACTCCACATAAAAAAATGAAAGTTATGACTGGTGCCTGGACTGATTTATATTCTGAAATTACCATATTCTCTTCTCAGTACCGTTCCTGCCCATATTTTCCTTTCTGGCTGGTGGGGCTTGTTCAGCTGGGCTTTGTGTGAGTTACAAAGCAGCAACAATTACATGAGGGAATCCAGGAGCATGTTAACGACAAAAAAACAGTTGTCATAAACACTGTGCATCTTAATGCAGCGCTTCAGTCTTTACGTAAGATTAATTAAAGAGCAGATGTTCTGTCGTACCCTGTGTTAGGTATGGTTATCTTTGAGATTCCAGCTCCTCCGTTTGCTGGGTTTTAATTTGCATCATTATGCATTTTGAGCCTGGGGCATGAGTAGGCAAGTGGTAAACATTAGCTATACTGCGCTGTACTTCCAAATGCACCTTCACTATTAGGCTGACTAATAGAATTCAATTCTATTTTCAGCTGAATCCTCTCAATTTTCATTTGCTTTTGACATGTTACATGGCAGGAGGACAGAACAAGGCAAAATGAGGGAGAGAGAGGCAACCACAGTACTGTTTGGGCATAGACCTCAAGTCAGCAAGACAGCCCCCTTCTGTTGGGTTTAGACCATGCACACCGAAACGTGCCCCGCATTGCCTTCCTTATCTCACAGCCCTAAAATTTCCCCTCCCACCCTCGTCTTAGAGGTAGACACTACAGACAGGGCAAGAGTTTTCTGCGGTTGTTGTTAGGAATTGGAGGCACTAAAATGAATTCTGATTTTCGAAATGCAACTCCCGAAAATTGATGTCAAAAAATTTTTCAGGCCGTGATCAAAAGCCGATATGAATTAATTTGTCATTATAACACAGCCCCACTTGCCAGGCATTTCAAGCTAGGGTTTGGGAAAGGCAGCAGATATCTGGGTTGACAATTTCATTTAAAGGACAGAGAGCTTTCTGCTTTCTTTTTATTGGTATCTTGATTTAATGAACACACAAACAGACCATCGCCATATGCTCCAAATACCAGCTTGCTGTTCTTCAAGAAGCAGCTTGGGAAAATGCCAAGGCAAGAAGCTTGGAAGAAACTTGAAAAGGCTTCAAGACATATCTTTGTAGCCTGGGATAGCAAATGCATCAGTGATTAATTACGCTGGGGTTGGACGTGAATAGGAATGCCAATAAGGCATTCGTAGCCCAGCAATTGTGGGCATGTTGGCCTGATAATAGAATCCTTCCTGTTTTGAGTTCCCAAGTTTCCTTTCTGTTGGTAACACATTCACATGCGGGTCAGAGGCATAAGATGGCAATGTCATGCTGCTTCTCATTACAGAATCATTAGATCAGGTGTGACCACCCTCAAAAAGGAGGTGTCCCTAGGAAACAGGAACTCCAGAATTTGTGCCAGAGAATTCTTGTCTGAAGAAAAAGTCATGATTAGCTGTTCCTACCAAAATCCTCCACTACTTCCCCCATAGACAGTAAAAAAAAAAAAAAAAAATTCCCAAGGCAGCTTTACTCTGCTGCCCACTCCATTCATAGAATCTCCCCTAGGTATCTTTGAAAAATGATCCCCCTCCTTTGGAATCCAGAGCTTGAGTTTGCTGAGGTTTTCAGAGTACGAAAGGTCATCATCTCTTTTCTTTGAAGAAGACGAAGGAGGAATAGAAGAGGAAGAGAAAGAACAGGAACTTTTTAACCAGAGCAGAAAGCTTAATTGAGACTAAAATAGGGAAGAACTTGTCTTCATGGTGGAAATTCAAGTGTCAGAATCCAGAAAAGCTCATTTGAAAATGGCAATTTCAATTCACGTCTTGAGGCCTGTGTAATCTACCAAATTCAACTTGCTGGACTTTTCCATATTGCATTTTCTGATCTAACGATCAGCCCATGAGCATGTGGAATGGCTTTCTGTCACCCACAGGACATATTCTAGAATGCTTTTTAATACATGGTTCTTTATGACCTGATCCTGCCTTACAGAGTCTGTCTCAGCTCCTGTCCTCCCCCACTGCACCCTCTATTCCTCTTGTCACACTACTTGAAGCAGAGTCAAGGGTACTGGCCCCTTCCAATTTAGGCTTTTGCACACTGTTCCCACATTGTCTTTCTAAGAAAAATTCCAGCTACATCCTCATCTCCTGGCTTGTCCCAAATTTCTCACTAATAAATAGTTCTATATCTCTCTTTGAATGCCCCACCAACACCTCAAACCAAACACATTTAGAACTTAACTCATCTTTCCTTTCAAACATCCTCCAGTTTGCAAACCCCAATGCCTTTTAATGCTACCTACAGATGATAAGGCCACTAACATTAAAATACTGATTTTACATTTGACTATTTTTTTCCCTTCTAACTCCCTGAGAACCCGTCACTGGATAATTCCTAATGAGTCTACCTCCAGAACCACTCTCCTATTCAAAATCTTTATATCCTGCCTAAACTGTCTCCCAGGTTTTCCCTCTCTAATGTCACATCCTTACTTCAGATATTGTTTTTTATCCCTGATGGCCTATTGTGATAATCACCTAACTGGGCTCTTTGTTGCAGTCTTTCTCTGTTGCTATCCGTTTTACCTTGTGTCACAGGATTAAATTGTGATGCTTAACATATTCATTCATTCATTCATTCATTTCATACATGCGAGCATATATGCCAGGTACCAGGAAGGACTGGTGATTGGTACCTGGTTACTTTTAATTGAGCATTAAGTAAATGACTGAATGAATAAATGAATGAATAGGACTTACAATTTTGTTGGAGAGAAGAGTTATAAAATCACCAGAAGCTAAATATTAATGAAATGCTTCTATGAAATATTTTAGGACAGTGTGTAATTGATTTCTAGATGAAGGATATTAGCATTCTGGACTGTTCTAATAAGAGAAACCCTCAGAGAATGTAAGGGAGAAAAAAAAAGAGAACTAATGTTTATTAAGCAAATATCACAATCCAGCTCTACACCAGGTGACTTGCATACATTTTAAAAAATATTTACAATAACCCTGTAAGTAAGCCCATCTTACAGATGACTCAACAGAGGCTCACAGAGGTGGAAAACTTTGCCTGAGGTCACCCAGCTAGAATGGAATAGAATTAAAATTTGAAGCAAGGAGTGTGTGGTTCCACTGCCTATATTATATCCTTCCACTGTGCTGAGCTGGAAAAGGAAAGGTGGGTGTGAAAATATTACAGATAAGACTAGATAAGCCTTTTTCATTGGTCTGATATGGAAGTCCTCAGTAAAGGAAGGGTCAAATTTTACCCTCAAATTTGGGATCAAATGTCCGGGAGGAACATAGAAAGTGTGCCAACGGTGCCACTTTACATCAGAGAGCAATTTACCTAGAGACGTACTAAGTTAATTTAATGAGAAACTTTTGCCTCTAATTCTAGGTTCCTTATATTTGGTTAGAGTCCTCCTGGGTTCTAGGGGCTTGCAGGACAGCAGATAAAAGCAACTGTAAAAATGAAAAATGACCCTTAGAGCCATGAACTGCAGTCTGATGTGATGGGTTTGGTTGGTAAGAACACGTACGAGGAGGTAAAGATGGTCTCACAAGACCCCTTAGAGCTGAGCAGAACTTCACATGGCACTTGGACAGCGTTCCCTGCAGTGTCCGAATTTTGCCTCTAGTCCCTTCAAATCTGATCATCTAGAGTCTGCTCTCCACTTGCAGCAACAAGAACCTCATTCCAGTGTTAGAATGATCTAATATTTAGGAAACCGCTTTGGTTTTTTTTTGGAATAAAAATCTACCTTCTTATTACATTCATTGACTAGTCCTATCTCCACTAGTCCTTGGAAACACGATCATCCCCTTCCTGTGTTTCATGACAGCCTTTGTATCTCTTTTTCAGACTTTTCTTTTCCAAGTGAAAATGATGGGTTTTGTTCATAGGGAAAGAGAACAACCTTTAATCCACACAGTACATTTACTGTATATGGTTATCTGTGCAGTTATCTCTACTTTGCAAATGTGCGCATTGAGTGTTACTCAAGATCAGGAATATGCCCAAAGTCACAAGGCTCCCAGCAGAGAAGCAAGAATTTACTAGGCCCATGTGATACCCAAACCACTATTCTTTCCATTACAAATTGCCACCTTCAGCTTTCTCTTGGGGATTTATTTACAGATAATCTTGTTTCCCCTTCTAAATTTAAGCTGATTCAAAGAACACTTAAATAAATTGCGCAGTCAAAATATATATGAGGATAGCAAAAACAATGTGTCTAAGGAAGGAAGATAATTATGCCTGACATCTGCTGTAAGAAAATATTAAAATACATTTAAGTATTGTATTTAGCTCTGAGCTTCCTGGCACTCAAAGCAAAAAGAAGTAAAACTACTTTCAAAGTTGTCACTACAGGATAAGAGAAAACTAGTAACTGGTTCATGAGAAGAGAGAATGTTTTCCTGCCACTGCATAAAAAAATAAAATTCAAAGCAGCATTTATCACATAGCTTAGATGTTGAGTAAAACAATAGATGATGTCTTCCAAGTGACTTTACAGAAGATAAAACAACAGTCTCCACACAGCTATTTTTTATAGAGATTATTAAAGCAAAAAAAACAAAAACAAAAACAAAACAAAACAAACAAACAAAACACTAGGTGCTACTCTGTGAAGGCAATTCCAAAATGAGCAAAACCAATACAATCCCCAAGCATGCACATGAGAACAGAGCCCCGAGAAACCAAGGAATGGGCTCCTGTTACTGACTAGTTAGGACCTTTTAGGGGCTAACCCTGCTTGGACCAAGGTCTACCTAAAAGAAATGTCCTCACATACATACTTAGATCACCTCATTTACTGGTAGGTTTAATGTTTCCAACACTTGGCCATTTCATTTTGGATGTCCAAATGGTTACTTCCAGCTCCTTCTCTTTATTGTATTTTCCAAGTTCCCAATTTCAACTCTTGGCACTGCATTTCTCCCCAAAGACCCTGTCACTTGATGGGCCCCAGGATCTTCCTTCTTCAGGTTTTCTCTAGCCAATGACATAGCCCAGTAGGCACGTGGTCAGCAAAGCCCTTGAAGAATTTCTCAAAAAGCAATCAATTCAACTGTACTCTGAAAGAACTAGAGCAATCAATTCCAGACCGAGCTTTCTGGCAGCACCAAGGGTGCAGTTCCTCTGTGTGGCTGAACGAAACAAATTCCATCAGCTTTTGATATGAGACATTCCAGTGGTGCAACAGACATTCTGTTCGGGTAATTGTAGATCTGACTTATATTTTCCCTGATGAAGGGGCGAGGTAGGCTATAAAAGTGCTTATAGATATAATCAAAATTTTCTTTAAAATAAGCTTTAGGTCTGGTTAAGAGCTCACATAAATCTCTGGTTGACTTCAGAACATAGGAGAGATTTTCCCCCTTGACTGCATTTGTTTTTAGTTGTTTTAGTTGAAAAACATTAAGACAATATTAAATAAAATTAAAAATTTACCTACAGTCCACTATCCACCCATTCCCATCAAACTGACTTCCTTTTTCCATGTTCTTTTCTAGCCTCTGCCCATTATACAGACGTGAATTATAAATTACAGTTATTGCACAGGCATACTTTTATACTATGTTTTTTTCACTCTGCTTCATAAATATTTTTCTTATTATGTGGTTACCACATAGTGTTCATAATTATCATTTTTGATGGAGCTGCACTTCCATTAAGCAACTGTATTATGATTTAATTAAACATTTCACTACACAAACATTTAAATTGTTGGAATTATTTGAGTTATTAACACAGGATGAGTTCAAAGGAGTCAAAACATATAAATGGAGTTCTTTATATCTTGTCAAACTAACTTTTGCAATGAAAATTCCCATTTACACATTCATCAGCAAAATATGAAAATATCATCTTCACCACAGCCATGCCAATACTGGGGATTTGCATTATTATCTTAATAATAGTTACAACGAACTGTGATGTTGCCAATCAAATGCCCCTTCTTCCTTGCTAAAGAGCCTAGATTTTGTTCAGGTTTCCATCTCTCCTCCAAGCAACCCAGAAATAAGTACTGCTTGGTCAAGGACAATCTTAAAAATCTTATTTCCTTGCCAATGAGACTTGGGAAGATCATCCAAGAAATTCTAGGAAGTGTTCCTTTGCTCCTAAATAAGAGAGATGAAACAACTGAACATAACTGGGTAATAATAACTGGTTAAACTAATAATATAACCGTAATCATTATACAGGTAACCCCTGTATAACACGGTTGTTAGGTTCCTAACAAATGCTGTGTTATGCAAATCCATGTTATACGAAACAAAGAACTAGTACAAAAAGGGGGGTTAGGTTCCAAAACAATTTTTTTAAATACTATTTTTTTAATTAAGAGAAACATCTTTATTAAAGCAATTTTCATGAAAATTATTACATATTAATATGAATTAAGTAATGCTTTCTTTGTCATCACTACTAAGCTCCATTAACCGAATGCATTTTCTTTTTGACAAAATATCCTCATCCTCTGAACTTCCTTCAGCATTATCTTTATTTCTGTGCTCCACTTTTTGCAGAAAAATCTGTTATTTTAGGTTGCTTGCTTTTAGCTGAGAGATCTTTATAAATTTCGTTATATGGTGCTAAGCACGTTTGAAGTTCTCTCTTAAACTTTGTGCTCCTTTCAGTGCAAGGATCTTCATTTAAGAAATAGTACTCTAACTGTTTGACTAAGTCTAGGGCTTTCCCTATGCTTTTTCGAGGAAATTATTTAACTTCTTTCTTTTCATCAGTGCTATCATCCCTAAGTTATCTTGGCACATTCCAGATGTCATTTTCACCAAAATTGCTTCATCAGTTTCTTCTTCTACCAGCAGTTCTTGGATGTCTTCTGCAGTCACATTGTGTTAGAACAAAACCGTATTATAGAAGTACTGTGTTATACAGGGGTTTTCCCAATTCTCTAACCATGTTAGAGCAAAACTGTGTTATAGAAGTACCATGTTATATGGGGGATACCTGTACCATACAACTACAAAGAAATCTAAAAAGTTTACTTGTTAGGGCTTTAAAAAAAATTATAGTGATGTTGGCATTATAATTTTATTTTTATAAACCAAGATGTTAACTTCGAAGGGAAAAATGCAAGCACATTTGAATTGATATATATGTATCTGTGAAATATATATCCTAGCTCTTTCCATTAAAAGACAATGGAAAGAATTATAAATCACCATTAGTAAACATGCCCAAAAACATATCTTGGTTTCTAGATACCAGTCCCTACCTAAGGGAACAATAGCTTTTTATTGAAGTTACTAACCTATATCTGGGACAAATAAGCACAAGGTTAATCTTACTTACTTTCTTGTGCCAAGAAGCAAGGGAAGACTCAAAGACTAAAAGGGTAATGTCAGAAGCACACAGGAGGCAAGTGAAGGAGTTTCAGTTGGCCAAATTTAGGACAATTTAAGTATCAAAATGAGTAATCATGGTAAACGATCATAAAATATTGAATTAAAAATAAATGTATAAATCCATAGTAACATTTAAATAAAGGGAGTGTTTTAGTTATAGAAAAAAATGCAAATAAATGTAAAAGAAATGATAGAATTAGATATTGCTCTTTTATACCCTAATGTAATAACCAATTCAAGTATAATTGATGGTTAGTAAAATCATTAGGTGAGGAAGAAATAATGGCAAAGTATCATCTCCTTTCCCCAGATTAGTTGCTGGATTCTGAGGGAAATATGTATCTTTATAAGAGAGATATGACTATCATCATCTTAACCAGGTGACCATCAATAGCAGTATATCCTGACATTGTGCTTGATATGCTGCAATATGCAGTACATGGAATCACTTATGAAGTTATCTTGCCAAAATAACCTAAATCTACCCAAGGCACCAGTCCTCATTTCTGTATATAAAGTGAATGGAAAAAAAAATTAGATAACACCATAGGAGAACAATCAGATAAATCCAGAAGGTGAAACATTTTACAAAGCCTGAACTCTTCAAAATGTTAATGTCAAAAATAAAGAAATATAAAGATAGGGAACTGTTCTAGATTAAAGGACTAAAGACTCATAAACAAATACAATGGGTGTATAATGACTGGATTCTAAATTTCAAAATATAAATAATATTTAGGGGACACTGGAGATTTGAATAAGCTTCAATTTTAAATAATATTATGGAATTATTTTTAACCTCAAGTCTGATAATTGTGCAATCCTTATATAGGATATTATCCTTGTCTTTAGAAGATGCATGCTGAAGTGTTTAGAACAAAGTGTCACTATATCTGCACTTCATTTCAAATGATTTGGCCAAAAAGACTATTCTTTCTATTTTCTTATATGTTAAAATTTTTCAAAATAAAAAGTTCATGAAGTAAAAAAGTTATGGGTGATTAAAAACAGTTCTTCCTCCACAGATGTTATAATTTAGCTGTCATAATGAGCAGGACTATGCCCTTACTCATACCATTGCTGTTTTCTGGCTGGGATTGCTACAAGGATAAAGAAACTGGGGATGAATCTATGGCAATGAGGCTTGGGGAGCAAGTTTTTGGTATTTCAACCTGCAGATGATGTTAAAATCTAGCAACTGATAGCTAAACAGGAAACTGAAGTCGTTGAGTAAGGAAAGGGCATCCAAATGTGTTCAAAAATTAACATGCTACAAAAAGTTCCAGAGACAATTCAGAAAACAAACAAACAAACATGGATATGAGGAGAGAAAGCAATGAATAAGACAAATGCAGAATGAAGTGGTTTGAGAGGGGCATCTCTGACAAGTGTGCTTAGATGAGGCTGACTTTTATTCAGTGAAGCATGGAGATTTTTTACTTGTTTCCATTGTAAAGGATGGGTTGGTATCCATCAATAGCCCCTGTTCAAAGACCTTCAGTAACTCTCTATAATTTATGAGATAAAGTTCAAATAACTCAGCATGAAATCAAGGCCCTAACTAATCTGGTCCCCATTGCCTTTTTTGTGACTCAACATCTGCCTTTCTCTCTCCTCCATGCACCATATATTCCATTAAATAGACCATTTCCTTAATGTGTCATATTCTTTTAAAATCCCATGCCTTTTTCTTCTTAAAATGTTCTTTCTTCTCCTCTCTGTCCTGAAAAAATAAGTCTTTCAACATTCAACTTTAATGTCCAGCTGATGAATTATAGTTCAATTTTTTCTTTTCACCTTTTTTGCATATTTAAAGTTGTTTATAACAACATGTTATTTTTATAATAGAATAAAGTATTTTCAATTGCCTAATAGACCAAGGATCACAATCTACCTAAATTTCTCTTTTGGCATTTCTCCATTGACTTACTGGAAGTACTTGATCTTTCCTAAAGGCCCCGGAACTTGTGTATATGTGAACATGCCTAGTCATTTAGGTTAACTCTGTAACTCTCATCTAGGGGAGCTAGTCTTGAGTTGATGAGGTTGTGGTCCTTGAGCCATGACTCCCTGACTTGAGTAAGTAATGGGAGGAGGATGTTTTTTGCACTTAGGTGTTCCCCTGGCCTGGGTTTTTAGGGCCTGTCTGACTTACGGATTTTACTAAGGGAACCTCTTAGCCAACAGCTGCTTCCATATGACCTCAACAACTTACTTAGATTAAACAAATGTACTATAGTATACCTCCTATGCAGTCTTCAGATTCTCTGTGACTCACCTCTATTTCTAGCAATTGCTTTATCAACCAGTTTCAATGAAGGTTTCAACCTGCTTCCCTCATGTGTAACCTGACAGCACCTTGCCTGTCACTTCCTGCCCTGCAGCATTCTAAGACTCATGGGAACCAACTTGCCATAAACCAGAAATATGGGAGATTTAACACCTCTTTGGGTAATCCTCAACCAATGGGAATGGGAATAATGGATCAATGTTCTTCCCTTTCCTCTTCTGAGTAGATGGTTTTTGATGGATTCAGTAAGACTTCTCAGAAGAATCTGCAGAATCAAGCAATTAACCACTTATATAGCAGTGGCCAAAACAGTAACATCGCCTATCATGGGCTTTCCCTTCGTCCATGTTTCATGTTCTCTGTCACTCACTACACTAATCTTTAGATTTTGGAGATGTTTTAGGATTTTCTGTCTGTAAAATTATATTATCTGCAAATGAAGACAGTTTTATGTCTTCCTTTCAAGTCTGCATATCTTTTATTTCTCTCATCTTATTAAATTGACTAGGACCTCCAGTATAATGTTGAATAAAAGTAAAAGTAGACATCTTTGTGTTCTTCCTGATCTAAAGTTTCACTGTTAAGTTAGCTGTGAGTTTTTCACTGTGGCCCTTTTCCTCGCCCTAAAAACACATGAATTGTTGTAAGGAAAATGTACTTCAATAGAGTCTTTTTTTGTTTTTTGTTTTTAAAGCTAACCTACTTGAAAAAATACAAATGAAATAAAGACAGTTTCAAATAAGCAAAAATTAAGAGCTTATGTTACCAAGAGAACTTTACTACAAGAAAACTAAAAGAACTTCCTCAGACTGCAGGTAAATGACATCAGATGAAAATCTGAATGTAGAGGAAGAAATGGAGAATATAAGAAATGCTAAATATGTGACTAAATAGAAAAGATTATACTTTTTTCTTTTTTAAATTTCAATAAAAGACAACTAATTATTTAAAACAATTTTTAACATTATATCATGAAGTCTATAACATGCTTATCTAAAATAAGTTACCACTAAAAACATGGTACAAAGAGGTATGGCTAAAAAGCTATTAGAAGAATTTAAATAGTATGTTAGAAAAGTACAATTAACTGAAATGAGGCTGGGAAAAAAGAGAATATAACTACAAAACAGACAGAGCAAAGAGAAAACAAATTACAAATAATAGGCCCAAACATAAGCATTTCAGTAATTTCATTAACTATAAATGGACAAAACATTTAAACTAAAAGGCAGAGGTTGTCAGATTGTATTTTTAAAAGCAAGCCATAAGTAAAAAGCTACTTATACAAAGATACAGACAGTTTTAAAATAAAAACATGAAAAATATGTACATGCAAACACTGAGCAAAATAAATATTGGGCACTCAAAATGCTGACTTAGGCTCTGCTTCTTAGGGGACCTGACCTAAGATAAGCCCCAAATTATGATATAGCACCTATAAATCATTCAAAATGTTCTAATCCAATAATTGCACCTAAAATTCATTTGACAATGAGCAACTTATTACAGTCATTTCAAGACTTCGCAGATAGGATGTTCTAACACTCAAGTGGTCCCTGTAAGCTTAAGGCACTTTCCAAAATCATGAGCATCCTTGAACTGACCCTCAACATAATGATGTAATCAGGTACTCTTATTCAGTTACACACCATGTCTCAGCACATCTGTGTGGTGAGATAAAACTTACACAGGTCCTGAGCCTTCTTCCAACTGTAACAGATTTCCAGACTATATTCTAATCCTTTCACCACTTGATTTTGCTAACAAGGGAGTTTTAAGAAGGTGAAATTGGCACATTGTCCATTTAGACTTTCTAATCATAAATGGACGGGGACTCCAGAATGCCATCAAAGAAAATCCCCAAGTATCTTTGAAGACTTAACTGTATTACATCTTTTTCAGTTTTTAATGGGGATGATTCCCACTGGAAAATTGTGTGTGAAACAAAGACACATGATACATGCATGTTGTTTTTCCCTATACAAGCCTGGATTTATGACACATTGGTTCTTTTTCCCATTTAGGAATACTGAAGTGCCGTACAATCAAGTATTCCAGAGAGGGGAAAAAAGATAATTCTTCATATATACCCACAAATTCAGCATTTCTGATGTTCATTCCTTCTTGTAGACCCAAGTTTTCAGCTGCTGTCATTAATCTTCAGTCTGAAGAAATTCTCTAGGCATTTCTTTTTGAACAAGCCTATTGGCAACAAACCCTCTCAGCTTTTGTTTATCTGAAAATGCCTTTATGTCACTTTTACTTCGGAGAGGGGGGGCTGGTTAATTTTAATCAACTTTATTGTGATATAATTAGATTTATGTGTTAGTCTCTCTAGATGATACTATATGTAAAAATCTTATAACAATGTCTGCCACATAGGAATCACTAAATAAATGTTTGCTATTGTTATTATTAATTTCTATATCCCCAGCAACTAACAAAATGTTCATAGCTTAAGTAAATGCTTAGGATATGTTGAATGAGTTCTTCCTAGATTATTTAAAAACTCATTGAATTGAGGAGTCCAAATCACTAGAACACATTCTAAGATTATTCTTCAGTAACTTTCCATCTGCCAGTGGTCTAACTGGACTACTTTGACCTTGCCAGGGCTCCTGCCTAACCACGTTTCAAGCTTCAGCCTCACTGTTCTTCCTCCTCCTTCATTAACCTTTCAAATCCAGATAAATATTCAGATGCCATATTCTCTATGAATCATTTCCAAATCCCCAAGTAAGATGTGCTCTCTCCATTCATAGCTCTCAGAGTTTTGGTTTAACCCTCTTTTTAAGCACTTGCCATATTTTATGACAGATTCTAGCTTTTTAGATCTGTGTCATCTGCTCGTATGTTTTGCCACAGTCATGAAGGATACAAAGAACCTGCAAACAAAGACCATTGGGCTGGAAACACAAGACACCCTGTCTGCTAACTTGCCGTTGTCTCATGCCTGAGGGCAGTTACTCGGGTTTCTGTTTTGGACTCTATATGAGTTAGAAATCAACCTACCACTCCAGCCCTCTGTCTACAACACCAAAACTGGACCTGGCCCCAGTTTCCAGTCAGGATTGCAATTTTGGCAAGATGATGCTGATTGCCTTACCCACCACTAAGTCCCTGCCACTGGACAAAACCCTGTGACCAGACTTTATTCTTTGAAATAGACATATGATCATGAAAGTCACCTGTCCAATGAGCTTCCATGTCTCCTCTCTTGGTACCAAGGCCCATTTTGACCTTCCTACTACATCTCCCACCAATCCCTTTCCATACACCTTAAATGCCAGCCACCCTGAACTCCATACAGTTTCCCCTACAGATTTTTGGAGATATGGGAGGTGGAGAGAATGGAGGATAGCCCATTCCTTAGTGCATGTAATATCATCTACCTATAATACATTCACCCTCATAACTTAACCAATTCCCACTTATCCTTTAAAACCCTCACCAGTCATCACACTTACATTACCAAGAACATGTCCAAGAATTCAGCTAGTGCCTATGTTTCTATTGCAAATGCTCATTAGCTAGCAAGTTTGCAAGTAAAAACCCTGAGCAAAGGCGGAATTTAGCAATGAAGGATGGAGGAAAACAGGTGCACTCAGGCATGTCCAAAACAACAAAGCATGGATTAGTTTTTCATTCCTTGTTCTCAAGGGCTGCTGTTTCTTCTTGCAGATCAATGGGCTTTCTGTGGCTATAGACATTTTCAGTGTTCTAGAACCTAAGCCCATGACTATTGTCAGAATATATACATGTGCCACCATGTCCAGAATCTAAACAAGTTATACTAGCAGAGAACATGAAGAGCTATTGCCCCAAAGGTATAAAAGAACCAGGAGGAAGTGATTGCCCACAAGTCATGGCATAGCCAGCCTGAGTAATACATTTTCCTATTAAGGGAAGCTTTGAGTTGCTACAATTCATCATAAACCTTTATAAAATCTCTTTACTTCAAATGTGCTCTATTTCCAGACACTACATTTGACAGTTCTTCCCTTTTTCAAGTCGGGGGCTTGATAATTTCTCCATTCCTGGCCTCGGCTTCAGTTAGTATAAATGAGGCAAGCCTTTTAAAAGGCATCAAGGAATGATGGCTGTCTTCTCCTCCCTAACTGCATGCCCATATCCAGCTTCCATCATGATAATAAATAAGGTTTTCTGTGGCTGAGCACATCCAGTGTGAGATCAGTTAGAATAAAATCCCATGTTTCCATGGTGCCTGACACTTCAAAGTCAAGGGTGGTTATCAATTGGCTAATACAGTCATTGTTAGCTTGGGTTTGATTCTTCTTAACTTACAGTTGGGAGAGAAATGACATTGACAGCCATCAGAAGGATGGCTGGGACTTAGTGTGATAAGATGCAGGAGCTGGGCACAGGCAAAGGAAACTCATGCTTTATCTACCATGGGGCTGATCTGTTTACTGCACTCAGCTGGTTAAGTTCCATGTCTTGCCCTAGGCCACTGTCATTAGCCAGGTGGGACAGCAATTTAGAGCCACAGCTGTCCCTGCTCTCAGGTGTTGCCTTTGATCCATCAGCCGGTGCTTTAGTGGCTGGAGGGTGTTGGTACTTTTGTAACCTGGAGGTTGGGATTACTGCGTGGAATCAATGCCACCCAGGAATGTAGACAATTCTGAGACCAAATTTCACTCTATTGTCAGGTCTGAGCATGTCCCATCAATGGTAACATTTCCTATTCCCTCACTTGTGGGCAGAAGCTCAAAAAAGAAACCTCTTCTGAAAACCTATTATAGAGTACTAAGGTGGACACTTTATGTACACACACACACACACACACACACACACACACTCCTTTGACCCTCCCAACAACCCTGTCAGATCAATGGTATGTACACCCCATCAGAGAAGGCATATCTGAGATTCAGAAATGGTAAGCAACTTGCCTAGAGTCATAGTGAAGTCTTGGGTTTGAAACTGATTGCCAAACCTGCATTCTTTGTCAGGTGTCTTCTTATAATTTCTTGCAATTTAAT
The DNA here is from genome assembly GCF_987537825.1 of Furipterus horrens. Taxonomy (NCBI): domain Eukaryota; kingdom Metazoa; phylum Chordata; class Mammalia; order Chiroptera; family Furipteridae; genus Furipterus; species Furipterus horrens. The sequence goes on along the minus strand of NW_028327174.1, from coordinate 182,021,935 downwards.
TCAAGGATGTTTAATATATTCATATCTTGGAAACTTTAGAAAGCTGTTGGGTAAAGTCTTTTACTAGGATTTTTTAGGTATGGAGGACCCAAGGTTTCCAGCCGTTGGCTTTCCAATCGGCGGTACCATTTATAAGCTAGTAAACGCAGGAGGAGCCAGAGTTTAGGAACACCTCGGAATGCCTCAGTTGTCCCAGGCCTTTTCCCAGACCACTTCAACAGCATCTGAGATACACATAAAAAGGCACACGAGTGATTAAATCAAAACAGATTCGATTGCCCAAGAAATAACTACAGAATAGATACAACGTAGCCTGAAGATTCAGGAATCATCTTCTTTTCCTGTCTGTAGAGAAAGTGTATTACCTACAAAAATTCTCTTTTCTTCACCCGTCCTCTTTCCTTGTTTCTTTTATCTTTCTTGACATTTTCTATTTTTTTCTTTTCTTACTTAGTTTTCAGCAACAGATTCGTATTAAGCATCACACGCACATGCAAGTTTGCTGTTTACAGAGATGAATTATGCCCAGCTACTGCCATCCAGGCACTAACACTCTGATTTGAGCAATAGACATGTACACAAAAATATACAATACAGGATGAAAAGGATTACTTGCCTTAAGAGAAGTTTTGGGAAAAAAAATGTCGTGGGGGTAAAATGAAGGCTCTGGTGACTCTTAACTGGAGGTTCTGAACCTTAGAGGATTGACCAAATGAATGGGTAGGCTACAGTCACAAACAAATAAAGGGGAAAGGAATCTGGAAAAGGTTTCCACCCAAAGATGTCCATGTCCTGTTAATGTCTCAGAACCTATGAATATGTTTGGTTATGTGGCAAGGAGGAATTAAGATTCATAATGGAACCAAGGTTGCTAATCAAGTGACTTTAAAACAGGGAGATCATTCTGGGTTATCTTTGTGGGTGCATTAAGGGTCCTTAAAGCTGGAAGAGGGAGGCAAAAGGAGAGAAAGAAGGAGATGTGATGTGAGAAGCAGGGTCAGAGAGAGGCTACATTTCGGACTTTGAAGTTGAAGGGAGGTGGCTATAAGTCAAGGAATGAGGGTAGTCTCTAGAAACTAGACAAGACAAGGAAATACATTCTCTCCCAGAGCTTCTAGAAGAGAACACAGCCCTGCCAACACCTTGATCTTAGCCCAGGGAGACCTGTGTCAGACTCCTGACCTCCACGCTGAAGGATAATAAATGTGTTGCTTTCAGCAGCAAGTGGAAAACTAATAGAGCAGGAATCACATTGTGGAAGGGTGGAAATTTAATCTTATTTTTAAGTCCACACAAAATAAGTAGGAGATGAGATTAGGGAGCCAGGCCATAAAGGGCAATAGGGAGCCACTGATATTTTTTAAGAGAGTGACATGATCATTTTTGCATTCAGGAATTATCACTGTGGCAGTTGTATAAAGGAAAAATTAGAGTGAGCAAGTCAAGGAAATCAGTTAGGAAGCTATTAGAATAGTTTAGGCAAGAAGTGAAGAGGCCTCTGGGAAAGAGGAGGAGCCATTCATTCACTCATTTATTCAACAAATTATTTTTGAGTGTCTGCTGTGTTACAGGTACTATTGTATGCATTCAGGATATGGGTGATATCCTAATCCTCCCTTCAAGACCTATAGTTTAATAGGTATAGACGGGCAATAAGCAAGTAAGTGTATAACATGCCAGAGGTTGATACGGTCTCTGAAGAGAACTAGAGTGCGGAAAGAAGCCTAAAGAGTGACAGATGTGGATAGGGGACTAATTCAACGGACTTTGGAGAAGTCCTCTCTAAGAAGGTAATATTTGAGTACAGACCTGTAAGAAGCAAAAAGGAGAACCAAGCAGATATGTGCGGCAGACCCTTCCAGCAAAGAACAGAAACAGAAGTGTATTCACAGCAAAGTGAGGAGGCTGGTGTGGCTGGAGGGAAATGAACTAAGGATATGCACCACCTCAGGATCAATCTAATGCAGCACGAGGATAATGTGGGTGCTTTGCATGAAATAATTTCCATCTTGCTTTCCATGCTTTCTTCATGGGTCAAAACCAGATTGGCCAGCGCACAAACAGAAAATTTGGGTCCCAAAACAGTGTACATTTGCCTGGATAGAGACAAACCAAGAATTCTGATCGACCTGGAACTAGAACATCTCCCACATTAGTGATGGAACCATGTGCCATCTTGGGTGTGTTCCTTATCCTTTGTAGGTCTCAGTTTCCAAACTGAAGGTAGGAGGATTATTTAGTTTCCAAGAGATAAGTTGATTTTTTAAAAAGATGTTATTACTTATTTTTAGAGAAAGAGAGAGAGAGAAACATCAATGTGTGGTTGCCTCCCATGCACCCCAACTGGGGACCTGGCCCACTACCCAGGCACGTGCCCCAACTGGGAATCAAACCAGCGACACTTTGGTTTGCAAGCCAGCAATCAGTCCACTGAGCCACACTGGCCAAGGCGAGACCAGCTAATTTTTAAAGGCTTTTGGCTGTAGGACCTGTGGTTCTATCCCTGAAACAAAAGCCTCAAACTTATTCAATAAACAGTCAGGCAGACAGACAAAGGAGGAGCAAGCAGGAGCCTTCACCCTTTGGGATTTATGTGGCCTGGTATTCTGATATCATAGGACAGGACAAGTATCACACTGTTGTCCCAAGAGCACAGACCTGTGTTTTAATTTCAATTTCATCTCTCTTACTGGCCATGTGAACCTCTTTAAATGCTTTTGTGGAATAACACAAGGTACAAATACACAAACACATAATAATAACCATGTGACTTTGAACTTGTGATTTCACCTGTATCTCAGATCATCATATATAAATTGGGGGTACTAGCATCCCAAAGCATTTTTGTGAGGGTTAGAGAAAGTACATGTAGTAAATGCTAACCAGGTCCTCTACCATTTAAGTGTTAAAATAGAAGGAAACGCTAATACTTTTACTTTAAAAAGAAAGTTAAAAGTAAGAATTCCATTAGAAGTTGAAAACTGCAATAATCCTGCTGAGGAACAGCATATTCAAGACACCAGCTGAGGGGAAGGTGTTAGGGGTAATATTAGTCTAGGTTCTCCAAGTTGCTCCTAATAAGCCAAAGGTCTCAGATGCAAAATTTCCCAGCAGTTGACCTAAGAATAGAGGGTGAGAGCTTTCTGGTTTTGTAATCTTTGGCTCCTACCCAGACTTCTTATTATCTCACCAGGAGTTCCCTTAATCTCTCAAGGATTGTTCAAAGTAACACTGATTTAATCTATAATGTACACATCCCCCAGCAGTCTCTGGTGAGAGAGGGGCAGAGTGGGCCAGCAGAAACTGACCCTTGACCCCCACCTGCTCTGATCCCTATAACAAGGCAGTGTTAGCAGCCAACCCTGAAGCCTGCATTTCCCCAGCACCTGTCAGAGCTTGCTTCCAGCTGCACCCAGCCAATGGGAGGCACTAGCAGGAAATAAGTATAAAGATGGAACAAGCCAGGGTATTTCTCTGCACATAGAAAAGTCTCTGCAACCAGTGATGTCCCTTCCATGGCTCCAGCTCCTACCCAGTGACCCCAGCCCCTGGTGTCCCTAGCCCATAGTGTTCCTTTGTCACTCCGGGCTATAGATGGAAGAAACTTCGTTGTTGGAAGGTGGGCTGCTTTGCGGTCCCCAGTTTGGTCTCGCAGCTTTTCTTTTACCTATGTGAGCAGTTCTCTGCTCTAATTTCCCTCTGTTTTTCATGCATAGAGTGATTTCCTTCCTGGTTGGACCCTAGTTGATATAGCTGCATTCGCAATGGGCTGTAACCAGGGCAGGGTTGAATGAGCTCAGAGCAGCAGCCTCTTGGAGGCTGCACCATACTCCAGGGTCTATCTGTGGTCAGGTTAGTCCAAAAACCCACTTGTATCAAGGACCCTGAGCTGATTAAACTCTGAGAAGTAGATTCACAGCTTCTCAACTCGCAAGATTTGGAAGGATAAATCATTATGTCCATTTTAAAATTCCATTGAGAAATGGAACTCTCACATGGATGAAAACAATCTTGTCAGCAAGACCTACACCATCTCTCCCTACAGAAGACCTGCACAGAAGCCTCGACGCAATCAGAGGGCAATCTGCAAAGACCAGCATCAGAGGGGCTTTTGTGTTTAGATGTTGAATAGCATCCATGACCACATTAGAGATGGCCCTGACAATCTGCCAATGGTCCTTTATTGGGAACTTCTTACCAATAGGATAGGCAACTCCTGCCCTCCTGGAATGCACAATAAGCCTCCAAGTCCACTGGCCACTCCCTTGGGAACACTCCGACAGCCCTGCCCACATCCGCCTCTGACTCCTTCACCTCCACTTCTGTGGCCAACCACCCCCTGCTCCAATGAACACATTGCTGCTTTGGATCTCTGTCATCTGAAAAGTGTCACTTATCCTTCAGTAGGAAATGGGCATGGCCTTAAGTGAGGCAGATCCCACAGCTGGTCCTACTCAGACCTCCTGGGGCAGACAGGGCTCCTAAAAGTTGGCATACAAGTGAATCTGAAGAGCTGCCTGTTGGCAATTCAGGCCACACATAGCAAGAAAGCTCCATTCTCCAAGTTTAATACCAAGGAAATGAAATAATTCCCCCTTCAGGAACCTAAAGGTACCATCAGGAATTCAGGGCTTATGTGGCACAGGGTGACCACAGGTCAGGGCAACACTGCAGAGAGACTTCTATGTGCAAACACACACACATGTGCATCACACACACATACACACACACCCTGGAATAGCAACAGGGTCATTTCAACAGTAGGTGCACCACTCAGTAGAATCTGTTGAGCAGCATCATACATGGCATTCACTGAAGCTGCCCTCAGATACCTGGTCCTTATGGAGAACTGGTTACATTCCCCACATCTCTCTCCACCAGGCACTTGGAAACAGCAAGATCCTTTTTGGATTAAGTTCCCGGCCACTTGGAAAACACAGAGAGAGAAGCAGAGAGGACACCCACTGTCCCCACCCCAGAAAGAGAGTGGCTATCTAGATCATGTGGATGCTTCAGCTGGTTCTAATCTGACACATAAACAAGATAAGATCACTTTTATAAATAAGATAATTAAGCAGGTTACTACAGCTTCCTGCTCTAACCTTCACTTAGTCTCACTGGCCAGCATTTCACCATTCTCTATTCTGATCTTTAATATTTTAAGACTCAAAAGATAATATTACTATAGTAAGTCCAAATTTTGCTCAGTGGCATGTGGATAAATATGTAAATAAGTCAATAAACAAAGCTTTAATTTATAACTTTTGACAACTTCTGTTTCATGAATACACCCATCATGGCTGATTTTAAGGTACCAAAGTGCTATTAAAGAACTTTAAACATTACTTTTTCTTTTTTTTTTCTGGGACTATTTTTCTTTTTTAATTATATTTTATTGATTATGCTATTACAGTTGTCCTGATTTTTTCCTCCTTTGCCCTGCTATACCCAGTACCCCCTACTCCTTCAGGCAATCCCCACACCATTGTTCATTTCCATGTGTCATGCATGTAAGTTCTTTGGCTACTCCATTTTCTATACTGTACTTTATATCCCATGGTTATTCTGTAACTACCTATTTGTACTTCTTAATCCCCTCACCTCTTCACCCATTCCCCCACAATCTTCTCCCATCTGGCAACCATCAAAATGCTCTCTGTATCTGTGATTATATTTCTGTTCTTGTCTGCTTAGTTTGTTTTTTAGATTCAATTGTTGATGGATATGTATTCTTTGCCATTTTATTGTTCATAGTTTGATCTTCTTTTCTTAAATAAGCCTCTTTAACATTTCATATAATGTTGGTTTGGTGACAATTAACTCCTTTAGTTTTTTCTTATCTGGGAAGCTCTTTATCTGTCCCTCGATTCGAAACAATAGCTTTACTAGGTAGAACAATCTTGGCTGTAGGTCCCTGCTTTTCATGACTTTGAATATTTCTTGCCAATCCCTTCTAGCCTGCAAAGTTTCTTTTGAGCAATCAGCTGACAGTTTTATGGGAACTCCCTTGTAGGTAACTAACTGCTTTTTTCCTGCTACTTTTAAGATTCTCTCTTTATCCTTAACCTTTGGCATTTTAATTATGATGTATCTTGGAGTGGGCCTCTTTGCATCCATCTTGTTTGGAACTCTCTGTGCTTCCTGGATCTGCATATCTATTTCCTTCACCAAATTAGGGAAGTTTTCTTTCATTATTTTTTCAAATAGATTTCCAATTTCTTGCTCTTTCTCTTCTCCTTTTGGCACCCCTGTAATACAAATGTTGGACTTCTTGAAGTTGTTTCAGAGTCTGCTTATACTATCCTCGTTTTTTTAGGTTCTTTTTTCTTCTTATTGTTCTGATTGGTTGTTTTTTTGTTTCTTTGTGTTCCAAATAATTGATTTGGCTTTTGGCTTCATCCACTGTACTGTTGTTTCCCTATAAATGGTTCTTTATTTCAATCAGTATATCTTTTGTTCCTTACTGGATCTTTTTTATGCTGCTGCGGTCCTCACTAAGCTCTTTAAGGATCCTTATAACCAGTGTTCTGAACTCTACAGTTGGTAGATTGTTTATTTCCATTTTGTTTAGCTCTTTTTCTGGAGTTTTAATCTGTTCTTTCATTTGGGCCATATTTCTTTGTCTTCTCAGTTTGGCGACATCCTTATATTTGTTTCTATGTATTAGGTAGAACTGCTTTGACTCTGTGTCTTGGTAGTGTGGCCTAATGTAATAGGTATCCTGTAGGTTCCAGTGGCATAGCCTCCCCCATCACCCAAGCTGGGTACTTGAGAAAAGCCCTTCTTGTGGGTTGAGTACACTCTCCTTTTGTAGTTGAGCCTCGATTGCTGTTGGCAAATAATTGGTAGGATTTACCCAGGCCAGTCAGCTTCAAAGACTGGCTGTGACCACTGACCACCAACCTCTGCCCTCCGTGGAGGGTCAGCTGTGCAGGTGCAGGGTGGTGGTGCTCCAATGTGGTCTGTAGCTGTCCACTGGATATGCTGGCCTTGGGGTTTTTTAGGTGGTGCAGGCCAAGGTCAGCCCCCACCTGCGTTTTGCCTGGGACCACCCTAACTGAGCTCTAAGGCAATCTGAGATAGCCATTGTGCTGGGCTTGGAGATTCCCAGGAGAATCCAAGCTGTGAATCTAGGCTGGCTGCTGCTGGTGCAGGGCCTGGGGCTCAATGGGGCCAGCTGTTGCTTGTTTGAGAGGAGTTAGGAAGCTGTGAAGCAGGAGCCAAAACCAGCCATTCATATGGAAAAGCAGTTTGGGTGGGCCCATAAATTGGGTGAGGCAGAGTCTCTGGAGATCTCCAAGGCTGGCCAAACAGCGTTAGGCAAGTTGATGGAGTCTCAGATATAGCACCAGCTTGCTAGCTCTGTGGGGTGACAGTTCAGAAAAGGAACAATAGCCTCTGCTCACCTCGATGCCAGACTCTTCAGTTCCTTCCTTTATCCACTGGTGCCTTTCAAGCTGTTACCCGGTGCTGGGGCTCAGAGGGAGTGAGTCTGAGTAGGAGAGTCTATGTGTGGGTTCTTTATGAGGAACTGCTTGGGGCTTCAGCAGTTTCTTCCACCAATTCAATCCCCACTTGGTTTTGCAGCCAGGGGTTGTGGGAACTTATCTTCCTGCCAATGGAACCCTGGGCTGGGGGGCCTCATGTGAAGTTAGGACTCCTCGCTCCTGAGATCCCTCCTGAATTTCTAAGCGCCAAATGTGGGTGTGGGACCAGCCCATTCTGCATCTGTGTGCCTCCTGCCAGTCTGTATGGCTGTGTTTTCCTTAATTCTACAGTTGCCAGACTTCCATTCAGCTCAATTTCTGATGCTTATGAGTGATGGCTGTTTTATATTTTAGTTGTAATTTTGATGTCATTGTTTGAAGAGGCAAGCCATGTCTGCCTACACCGCCATCTTGACCAGAAGTCCCTAAATATTTCTTAAAACTTACCAAGCTCTGGGGAGGGTTTGGGGGTGATAGAGGGATCAAGCAAAAAGGGGGGGGGGGAGAACTCATGAACATGAACAACAGATGTTAATTTGTGGGGGGGGGCAGGTGAAGGTGAAAGAAGGTGCAGGAAAGATAAATGGTGATGGAAAAAAGACTTAACAAATGACTTCCTCATGAGCTGAAACAAACTAGCTCCAGCACATCACTGCAACACCCATCCCCCCAAATGAACCATAGTAGGAACTCAAGAAAATCAGCCTACACTTTAAACTCTCCATTAGTTTTCTCTGCTACCTAGAGCTACAGAGAAAAATTCTTATCATTGTGTGGGACTCAAAGTCTATTTCACAAGGAGATTCTGTTTGTTTATTTGCATTTATTTATACCTTCTTTTTTCAAGAAAGGATTTAAAGTGGATTACCTAAATGCATTCAGTGTAAAAATAGATAAAGACTGAATTTAAAATAAGTAGATGAGAAAAATGGATCAAAGAGAACATGAAAGTTTTCATAGTAATAGAGAAAAAATGAAATCAGGAATGAGTTTAGCACACAACATACATGATATAAAGGCCTTCTGGGCCTTTCAGAGTGCATGCAGAACAGACTCAGTGGGAGCCAATGGACACCCAATGATGAGCCACTCACAGGAGTCCCAGTATCCACCTTTCAGTGCATCTGGTCATCTGTGCAGGATGATGTGGCAACTGGGCCCCAGTGGGTCAGTCTGGACAGTAATGTTACACCTGGACTTCTACAGAAAGGTGGTGAATGGACCTAATGTCCCACTGTTTGCTTGCAGAGGTACTTGGCAGTCTAATGAGCTCCCATTGCTCTGTCAATTTGTCAGAATTGCTGTTCTGGAGCAAACTGCAGTCTCCAGGAACGGGCTTGCTAGTGGCACACTCTGGATGGTAAATTCATCAAGTCCCCTCCAAGTCGGATTGGCAGCCTCCGAGAGCTGTGATCCAGCACTGCACAGACAGTGCCTGTCAAGCAGAATAGTGGCCCATGCTTTCTCCAGCTGTCAATAACCCAGAAAGGCCAGAAAATCAATTCTTGGGACATGGGCAAGCAAGGAGGCCAGAAAGTAAGAGAATCATTCAAAATGGACATGTATCTTGGCTCCGTGGCCTATTGTCATTGAACGCCTAGTATAGAAACTTTGAGAGACTTTCTACGTGTTTATTTGAAGTTCCAATATTATCTATTACCTGGCTATCCCAGGCCCTGGAGAGACCCCCAAGTATCTCCTCCATTCAAGGCCCTCTCCATCAGGGATGTGTTTCTGCTTAATCAAATTTTAAAAAGTATATATCTGGCATAGAGCCTGGCATTGAGCAATGAGTTGAATGGAAGCCCCATATCTGACTCTGCCAGGCATCCCAGGCCACCCAAGGCTGTCAGTGGGATCTTTATGGAAAGGCCTTGCTCTTTCTGGGGTCCTTTCTGGGTTAGAGCCCACTTTCCTGACATTTGGATCATAGGACCACCAAGTGTCTCTCATCCTCCCACCCCACACTACTGTGTGCAGCCAGGCCTGATACATGTTGAAATTGCCAAACTCTCTGGGCTCTCTGCCTACCTGCTTGGCTGTACCTCTAGAGCCAATCTCTGTAGCCAGGATGGTTTACTCAAGGTTCTTCATTGCCTGGCAGACCCATCCCACATTCATGCCTTCTCTGTGTCTAAATATGCAGATAAGATCCCTAGTGTGATGCTTTAGGGACACTACATTAATCAGGCGTTGGCCCATCAGCCTTTAGGGGATCTGTTCATGGCAGGGGAACAAATATGCAGACTCAGACGATTCCATATGCTGAATATCGGTGGCAACTGGCAGAACTTGCTCAGTGGTGAATATCAGCAATCGGAGACTTGCCCTCTCAAGTCTCCATTCAGCCACATCCAGCCACAAGTTTCCTATAAGCATGTCAACAAAGCTACTCATGACTCAGCTGTAGGCAGAGATTCCCTTTGGAGACAGCTTTGGTGGCGTGACAAAAGCACAGGTCTCAGAATCAGCAGAACTGAGTTCCTAAGACAATTCTTCTATTTATTAGATGCATTAACTTGTACAAGATAGTGTCTCTGAATTTCAATTTCTTCATTTGTAAAATGGGAATAGTAAAAATATTAAATTGATGTGTCAAAGTAGAAAATAGATACAAAAATGTTCAGAAACTGAAAGCACAATATAATTTTATATATTGTACTTATTTATAGCTAGCTTCTCAAAATAAATTTAAAGAAGTTCCAGTTTCCAGTATTGGCAAAGCAGCTTTATCAAGCTAACCTTGCTACAGATACTGATAAAGTATATACATACAAAATATTTTTAAAGCATTGGATAATACCACAAGCCAGCAGAAATTGGATGAGAGATCAATCCTTAAACCGTAGGAAATGCATCGGTGACATTTGTGAGTTAGCAGATTTTTACCTAAGTGCACATGCAAGTTTTAATCCCTGTAGTTCAGAGTGTTAGAAAATTAAGGTCTTGTGGTCTTAAGGTATCAGAGAACAGAGTTCTGGCCTGGCCAAACTACTGAAAAGTATGTGTGTGTATATGTATTGGGGAGGGTGATTCCTGAAAAGGTGGGAGCTACAGAGAGGATGAGTGCCAAAGTCTGTGAATAAACTCTGTTAGAAGTATTGGTTGACTGCTCACCAAGAAAAAAACATAGAAGCTGAAAGCTGAAATAATTGAGTATAAATGTTAATTATTTCCCTTCCAGGGAAGCCACAGTTTAGAGTTCAGGCTCAGTCAAGTTAATTAGACAAATATCAACACTCTTCGAAAGAAGATAACAAAATCCAAAGTCTCTATAATATATCTTCCACAATGTCCACATATAATAAAGAAATTACTAGACATACAGAGTAACAAGAATGTAATGACTTGTACTTCAGAAAAAGCAGTAAGTTTAAGAACTTCTAAGAAAATATGTCGTAATAAATGAAGAATGGGGAATTTCAGCAAACAAATAGCAACTATTAAAAAGGCAAATTTTAGCACTGAAATCATGAAACAGAATTTTAAACAATACCAATGGAAAGAAATACTAAACTCAAGAATTGATACATGTACATGGAAATTATCCAAAATAAAAAACAGAGAGAAAAATATTGAATAAAAATTAAGAACTTTAGTGACTTGTGTAACAATATCAAGCAATCTAATACATTTGTAATTGGACTTCCAAAAAGAACTCAAAGAGATAACAGAGCAGAGCAAAGTATAATGGTTAACATATTCTTAAATTATTTGGGAAAGTTCAATGTATAGATACAGGAAGTCCTGAGAACCTCAAGAAGAATAAATATAAGCAGTACCATATGACATCATATCAAATGCTTGAATCCAAGTATAAAAAAAGAAGAAAATTTTACCCATTGTGACAGCATGGATGGACCTGGAGAACATTATGCTAAGTGAAATAAGCCAGTCAGAGCAAGACAAGTGCCATATGATTTCTAGTGACCAAACTAAACTAACTAGCAAAATAGAGATAGACAGAGAGCAGGCTGACAGCTCTGGGGGTGGGGACCAGGGCTGGAAGGTGGAGGGATAAGCAAAAAAAAAAGGACTCACAGAGCACATGGACAACGGTCTGGTGTTTGCAGCGGGAAGTGGGGTGGGTGGAGGTGGAAGAGGGTATAACGGGGATAAATGGTAATGGAAAGAATACAATAAACATAAACTATTTTTTAAAAAGCAGCCAGAGAAAAATCATATATTATGTACAGAAGCATAATGTCACAAAACTTCTGACTTCTAATTAGAAATAATGAAGGCGATAATGCAATGGGGTGACATCTTCAAAATGATGCAAGGATAATACTGACAACCAAGATTTCTGCAGTCAGTAAAATTACTCTAAAAATATAAAGGCCAAACAAAGAAATTTTCAGAAAAACAAAAACTGAGGGAATTTGTACCCAGGCTATTTACTGTGTAAAATATCCTGGAAGAAGTTCTTCTGGCTGAAAGTCAATAACACCAGATAGAAATTCAGACAGATCAACAAAAATAAATGAGGAGCACTAAACACAATAATATTGCATAAGTATGATGAAGAGTTTTTCTTTCCTTTTTTATTTTCTTTAAAAATATGTGACTTTATACAAAAACAACTGTAATATTTTGTTGTGGTATTAATGGTGTACATAGATTTTAAAAATGTATATACCAGTGATGGGCAAGAGTAGTTTTAAGTTATGAGTACACAAAACACAGTTTATACTTGTATTATTATTTATTAATTATTGTATTATTTCCCATATGAACAACTATAAACCTACTTTTTTCCATCCCTGTGTATGTGTGATATATATTGTATATGTATATAAAATATGTTTATGATAACACAATGGATCAGGACATCAATGAAACCTTACTGTTGCAAGTCCCTTATACTTCATGTGAAGTAGTAAAAAAAGTTAACTGTGCAAAAAGTTAAAGGTGCATATAGTAATCACAAGATAAATGCTGAATAATCAGTTAAATAAATGAAAAGATATAGTTAAACAGTCATTAATTGAAGTAAAATTGAAAATTAAATATTATCTAAATCAAAACAAGACCAAAAAGGTAGAATAGAAGAATGAAACAATAGCCGGAACAAACAGTAACATGATAGATCTTATACAATAATATTAATTATAGTAATGTAAACAGAGTAAATCCTCAAATAAAAGACAGAAATTGTTCAACTGTGTAAAAATCTAGACCCGACTATATGCTCTGTAAACAATTTTGAAATACCAAAACACAAAAACAGCAAAGCAAAGCAAATTCCATGGCCATGCCTAACTTTCAGGTGACTACAAAAGTGCCACCCAACCATGTGCTAAGACAGTAGACAAAAATATATCTGAACACAAGCAAAGATAGGTGCCATCAGTGCTAGTAACAAGAATGGAAGAGATTGAGGTCACTTGCACACCAGACACCCACTGTCCATGCAGCTGGACACAATGTCCAGTGAGCATTATGCCCACAGTTCCTGTGTCAAGCCCAGTCTCCACCAATATCCATGCCTGGATTCTGGGGGACACTGTCAGGATCCAGTGGGGTCTAAATAGACTGGACAATGCTCTTACTTCTTTAGATGCCAAAGTGACAGGCAAGCAGCCCTGCCCAGCCCTTCAGAATCCAGCATCAGTGTTTGTAAGTCCCATAAGTACTTGAGGGAAAGACTTATGCTGGCAAAAAATGTGTGGGCAGTGTTGGAGTTTTAAGAGAATTCTTATATAAATCATCTCTCCATGGCTAGGACCTCACAAAAAAAAATTACAGCAGTTATTTTAGCAGAAAGAATTTAACAAAGGAATATATGTGAATGAATTGATAACTAGATATCTCAAAAGGCAAAAAGACATACTAAGATATCAGAGATAGCACATATAAAAAGAGCTGCTACCACTGGAACTGACGGAACAAAATTAAAAGATGGAAATAAAAATTGAGATGTGTGGACAGGGTCCCATGCATGGACTAGGGCCCCACAGACCTTCAGATCTCTGATGGTAGGGGTCATCCCCTCTACTTGGGTGTGTTTGTGTCACTGGGGAAGGTGCTATGAGGCTGGTTCTTTCAATATTAGAAAAATCAGATTCGGCTGCTGCTGCAGAAACACCTTTCTGCTTCCGAGGTAAAGAAGGGAGCATGAGGTGACCCACCAGGAGCCCACGGGAAGCAGATGGGAAGGAGAACTCTCCTTCCCAGCAGTCCGACTCCAGCACGCCCTATTGATGGCACCTATCCTAAAGCCTGGTTGCAAGGCAGCGATGACATATAGCTATCCAGTCTCCCAGCCCCAATATCACCAATCTGAGTGAAGAAGAGTAAGTGTAGAGCCAAGATACAATAGTTTAATATATAACTCCACTGGCTATGGCAAGGCCAGCAATGACTGACTGCTGAGTGGGTTCCCCTAGCAGAAAACTTGATAATAAAAATTGGACAGAAGGATTCCTATAATATTTGGGAGCACATGAATCAAAGGGTGACCAAGTCCAAGTGCGTGTGCCAGGACCGCAAAGTGGGAAGCCTGGCCACATATTAGGACCAGGGGGATTGTGAAGGTGGTGTTGGGAGATAAAAATTCAGGAGCCTGGTAAACATGGGAGCACAGCAAGACATGGGGAGCTTAGATGATAATGATCATGGAGGCACAGAAATTTGCGGGGCCTACATGTCAGAACTCTCTCGGGTATGAGTATATGCTGGTGGGAAGGTTCAAGACAAGGTTTAGATAGGGTATTATAAACTAAGACAAAGGGCAATAGCATTTATCCCTATATTCATCAGTCAGCCTTATTTTGTGTTTTAGACAGATATATATATAAATAAATGTGTGTGTGCACACACACATGGATGTGTATCTCAGAAGATTGTTCCAGAAAAACATGGTAACATTAATGCATGGGAAATAAGATATGTAGCTATTATGACGGCTGACCAGAATTAGGTCTTAATAGAGAAGGTGATTGTTATTCATGATTTCCAAAGGGCTAATTAGATCCCAAGGATTTGCATTAAACCAAGTCATTTCCCTTCCATGCTTGCTGGCCATGATCGATAGAAATGTCAAGTCCCATGAGATCTCTGAGCTCACATTCCTTTTTCACTAGAATTGGGGCATTCACTCCCCTCCCCACCATTTCTGCTATGAGTGTTATTTCCACAAGTAATGCTTTTGATTTATCTATGGACTTGATCTTCCATTTCTGAGTTCTTTTAAAGGGCATTGTCAGCTCACAACAGTTTCAAAAGCAGATATTCTTGCATTCATAGAAGGAAAAAAAAAAAAAAGATGAGTGAAGGCAGGTGACTCTGAATGTGAAATGAAAGATTTCACAGAACCATGGATTTTCAAGCCAGATGGAACATTAGGGATTAGTGAGTTCCAGTGTTTTCAAACTCCATTTTAAACAGAAAAATTCCTTACACTAGGTTTTAGAACTGGTCATAATTTCTTGAATAAATGACTGAACAAGGCGGAATATGTGGTGGAGGCCTTTTCAGGTGGAAGAAATTACAGGATAAAAGATACAGGAGTCATGACACTCTGGGATCCAAAACTATGGAAGCCAAAATACATGAGAGAGAAAGGGAGAGGAAGATGGAGAGAGAGATGGAAAGGGAGAAGGAGAGGAAGAAGTAGAGGATGAATTCATTTTTTACATGCCAACATCATCCTATAGCAAATGGTTTGGAGAGCCAGTGACATGTTTTAAGCAAAGGGTGGTATTTTGCAATAATCAAAACAAGAAATAATATAATCTATATTACAGTTAAATTGGGTAATTGGGAACAGGTAGAACAAAGTCAAGAGACATTCAGCAGATAGTTCTGAGTGACTGAGTAGCAAGAGGATAGACAAGGACATGGAAGGCTCTGAGATGACCCCCAGGCTCCAGTTTGTCTCTCTGAGCTACCAGTGGTCTTCCCTGAACTAAGGAACCCAGGAGAAGCAGAGATACAATTACTATATTTGATTTGAGACATGTTAGGTTAGGTTCAAGAGGGGAACATTGAAGGGAAAACTAAAAAGTGAAAAAAACAAGATAAAATATTAATCAACTGCTGAATGGGATGGCCATCTAAGCAGATTGAGTGAGCAACAAGACATTAAGTATAGGCAGCAGTAAGTATGGCCATGTAAATTTCAAATAAATCCAGTAAAGGAAGCAGGGATTAATAAGAGGCAAGGCCTAGGAACAAGGGAGCATCCCAGTAGGTCGGGACCAATTTCCAGAGAATTGCACTAATGGCCTGGGCCTTTCTCCCATTCATCCCCTACACAGGGTCTTAAGGACACAGTAGTTCATACCGAGCTGACAGAGGGTATGAGCAAAGCTCAGCATTATCTATTTCAGTGCCTCTGCATTCCACTTCCAAGGAAGTGTATAACCATTTAGCTGGAAAAGGATGTCATCATCTCAAGAGAGATGGAGCTGTGTGGGTAGTGACTTTGGCGAGCAGTCCAGCCTCAGAGAGGGAGTGTGAATCACCGCCCGCACACACAGAGTGGCTCTCCTCGACTGCCTGCCAAAGAAGGAATGGTTCTCAACCAAATCAGTCTGCGGCTGCCAAAAGCTCTTGTGAGGGCCCGGTTTTCCAGCAGGAAACGTAACCTGAATTGGAAAACATGAGTGTAAGCTGGAAAACAAACAGCTCAAAATATCTGTGTCCTGAAATGAACTCTGAGCCATTTTGTCTCCAAAACTGAACCCACTTAGTCAAAGGAGGGTCAGGGGAGCCAGCAGAAGGGAGGGAGGGAGGAAGGAAACACCAATGGATGGAAGCAAGGGAAGAAAGAAGGAAATTCAGAACAAAAGAAACATTGAGCCTTTGCTATATGCCCAGATCTGTACGGGGAGGTCCACATTCATTCATTGCCTTATGAAGTCTCTCAGCAACATTCTGATGCACGGAGAAGCTGGAGGTCTGAGGTTAATTTACTCACCCAAGGTCACACAATTAGAATGCAGCTGAACTGGAATTTGAACTCATATTCAATGACTCCAAAATTAACATGCTTTCACTAGCTTTTTTTGTACCTCACCCCCAAAGGAAGAAGTGTTATTGGAAACTGCTTTGGAGAAGACTTCATGAGTCTCTGTTATATTGTTTAAAAACTTAAGGTTTGGAAGTGACTACAATCAGAGAATTCCTAGTCCCTGGGTTGGACTTAGAGAGAGTAGCTTGAGTAATTAATGGAAAGCCTATAAGACCACTGTTCTTTTCTAGAAAACCTTCCTTCCTTGCCTCTCCCCCACCTATTTTCTGGATATTCCTTGCCCTCTGAGGCCCTATGTGAAACATTTGTATCTGTGCTTCCATGTGTGGTACTTATACATGAAACTCTACAGGGTCAAAGGACTTAAGCAATTTATCAAGCCAGCTGACTGACAAGTGACAAGATTGAGATTTAAACCCAGGTCTTCCACCTCGTTGCTCTAAGCAATTTCTACTGCATAACAGCGGTCTCTCCAACATGTCCTATAACAATGAGATGCAAGATAAACAGAGACGATTATTTTGTCAATTCCAGCTGCTGGGATATTTGAGTGATCACTAATCCATCAGTAACTTCACAGAAAGACTCAGAAAGAATAGGTCAGTGTCAATGAGGAAATGATTGTTAAAGTATGACAAAATTTTAAAGTAATATACAAATGAAAGCAATTATGATCATTTTAATGACGGATTCCTTTTGCTCGGTACCCAAAACTATAGTTAGTAGTTCAAAGATGCCCACTGGAAAATATTGCAAAGACAGGATACTCAGTTATTCATGTAAGAAATTATTGCCTTTTTTAAAGCCTGGTTTAAATATTAAGTGAGTTTAATGTCCAACATCACAAATCTAGAAGATGATGAAGCAGAAATACAAACTCCAGCAACTGGTCTTCAGCAACTACAGTTAAAACCACTTCACACGCACACACACACACACACACACATGTGTCTAAATGATTTCATAACAATCCAGTGAAATAGGTGACATCATTATACATTATATGGCAAAAGTAGGTTTACAGTTGTTAGTACATGAAACACAGATTTTATTCTTGTATTGTTATTTATTAATTTTATTTTCCATACAAAAACTATAAACCTGCTTTTGCCATACCTTGTATATGTCTGTATTTTCCAAAGAAGGCAAAAAGGAGTTACATTCCTTGTGCAAAGCCCTATAACCAGTAAGCAGTGAAGTTGAGATTGACATTCAGGTTGTCTGGCCCCAGAGGTGGCAGAATTGACCACGATGCTACTGCTCCTGCCTTATGTGGCACATAAAGACTGAAAAACATAGGACTGGTTCCTCTTTGTAATTTGTAAAGGTGTTAGTTAACATTCTTGCCTATGACAGTTATCTGTTCCTTAAAGCCATCCCTCGTATCCATCTTGAAGGAAAACACCTTAATTCAGGGCTACCATGTCATCCCTAGACTGCTCGTATGTGCCTACCTTCAGCCTCTCCTTTCTACAACCAGTCTCCTTTTGAACCATGGATCCTATCCTGTCATTCCCCCATCTGAAGCCTCTCACTAGCTCCCTGTTTCCTTTAGGAAAATGTCCATGGATTCCAGTGCCATGTTCCCAGCCTCTCCTCTGCCATGTGGCCACCCCTTTGGTGTTGTTCCATGTGCTTCTCCACCACCACTCACAATCTCTGCCACTGCCAGACTGGACAACTTCCAGTTCTGGGACATGACAATGCATTTTCCTGCCTCTGTGTCTACACTCAGGATGCTCTCCCTTGCTGGAATACTTTCTCTCCCCTTACGTATGTCTGGGGAACTTCCCAGGCAGCATACCCCTCTTTAAGATCTTCTCTTTCCCACACCCTTGGAGTTCCAGGCCCTCCTGGAGCTGCTCTTGTGCTCATCGTATACCTCTGTCATTCTGCATGCTCCCTATAGCTCCACAACCAACCTGGGGCCACCGGGGGGTGGAGAGCCTGTCTCAGTCCTTTCTAGGGTCTCAGAGCCTCGCATAAGGGTTTGATAAGTGCTTGTCAAAATGAATTTAGCTGACTTTTCTGATTCTTCCTTGCTAGTCCTCAATCAAGATAATAAACTGCCTGCTCTAGTAGAGACAGCATGTTTTCCTTTACTGCTTTCCTCACTGACTCCCTCTCTCTCTCTCTCTCTCCCTCCATATCCTCTCCTGCTCTCCAATACACTCTAAAGAGATGAGAAAGCAAGAGGAGGCTGAACAAAAAAGTAAATTCAAAAGCCCTATCCAAATGCCAGTTTGTGCTATTTCTTCTATGTCTGTGACAGAGAGACAGCGGAGGGGGAGAGGGTGGAGGGCATGCAGCTGGCTGTGGGTAGGTGTCCTCACTGGGCAGGATCTCACACTGTGTTTAATGGCAAGCCTACTTTGGGGGACGATGGGGAGAGGGAGCAATAGATTGACTGCTGTGTGTACCAATTTCAAATTGCTAGCTATACCCTTAGCTAACACTAGTGTTTCATGTTGCAAATCCAGTGTTACCACATGAAACAGTCAGCAAGTACACCTCTGCCGGAGATGGAGTAATTTGTTATCGGCTGGAGTGAGAAACTGACACAGCTCACAGAAATGCTTTTATTCAGATGTGCAGCCCTTCCCAGATTAACCATGACTGCTCCGGATCTCCCTGGTGACAAGCACTCCAAGCAACAGCTACTTTGCCAGCGCTACTGCATTTTTGACGGGGGTTTCCTATCAGCTATCTGAACAGTTTCTGACTTTCTCATCTTAGCTGTTACATGATGGTGGCATGGGAGGGTGGGGGTCTTAATTTGGAAAGGAGGAGGATTCAGAGACAGTTGGAAAACACAGGTCTCTGTCTCCACTCTTGTCTCCCTTTAATATATCCTTCAGTGTGTTTTGCTAAAATAATCTGAACATGTCACCCCTATTTAAATGTCTTCAATGATCCCTATTTTATTCAGGTTGAAGTTCAAGCTTCTTAGACTAGCAGGTATGTTATTTTATAGTTTGCTCCTAAATACTTGTCCACCAGTAAGCCTTGTCTCTGACTTTTGCATTCTCTAACACCAAACTGTTTGCCAATTTCTGCATGTATTGTTTTTGTCTCCATGCCTTTGCTCAAGCAGTTGCTTCTGCCTGGAGTACACTTTCCTTCACCTCTCAACTCTCATCCACTTTGCTTAGCAAGCTTCTACTTATCATTTAAGACTTAGCTAAGCTTCAACTCCTCCAGCCTCTGCTAACCCTCTGGATTAATTTCCTTCACGCTCCCGAAGTCCTTTTACATTTCTCCCACATGTGTTCCAGCGGTGCAGGGAAGCTGGAGAGCATGGTGTTCAAGAGCAGAGGAAATACCAAGGAGAGCAGTAGGAGAGGTCTGCCCTGAGTGCATTGTATGCAGAACATGAAAAATCAGTTTAAAAATGCACTAAAGTTTTATGTCTCTGTAATTCTAAACAACCTCAATAATAAAATACTTTCCCTGACAAGGGCAGCTTTTCTCACCTCCATCCCTGGCTGCAGGGTCTGGAGTGAAAATACTTAGCTCCATATCATTTAACATCATCACATCATCTGTGACTGTGGGCACATTTCTCATCTTTCTGTCCTGCGGTTCTCTCCTCTGTAAAATGGGGACAAGAAAACAATCTTCCTGGTTAGTGTGTATGATGATTGCATGCGACAATACATGTAAAGCACTTAGAACAGTAACTGGGATTAAGTAATTGTTCCATAAATATGGCTTATTTGCTGATGAGTCCCCTTGGGTTAAAGCTCTCTCGATAGCTTAAAGCTCTTTGGAATCTTTCTTGCTCACTGTTGTATATACTCTGCCTAGCACAATAAGCATGTGTTAAATGAGTAAATGGGTCTTATTCATCTCTGTGGGCTAAGTGCATTGCAGACTATGTGAAATGGAAATAGGTGCTCAATAAATGTTTGTTGAATGAATGGGTAATTGAATACAAGAGTAGTTCATTAGAGAAGAAGAAACTTGTAAAAGGAATTGGATGTGGCCCTAAAGAGACACAGAAATAGGGATGGAAGGGTAGAGAAAGTCCATGGTAGGAGGGAGAGATACAGAGTTACCTCTCCTGGACTATTTCAGAAGATGAGCCTAATGAAATGGAGGTCTATGAGAAATGGAGGGGCATGCCAGCCAATCCTATGGTTTGTAGAACCCTAGAGGAGGGAGGAAAATTCAGGACATCATGGGCCAGGGAAAACGGCAGTAGTGAAAGGTTTCTCAAGAAGAAGATTTTCCCATAGTCCAAGCCTTACATTAAGATGAGAAACTAGGCTGTGAAGAGGGAAATGGAGATCTTCCTGTTTCTTATTCCAGTCATTGTGTTAATGTTAGATGATTTTTATTTGGTTGACAAAGTTCATTACTATAATTCTTTGCACCTAGTGCTTAGAAGATATATGACTAAGTATATGGATTCCTCTTGGATTTTCCAGGGTGTGACACCTATCAAACCCAGTGAGATATTCATAACACTCTAGGTTGGAGCCATTAATAGGAGAGATGAAGATTTTACACTCAAGAATAACTCAACAACATTTAGAATTTCCTTCCAAAATATCACCTCATTAAATCTTAGCCTTAGTAAGTAGGAAGAAGGGGTCATGTCTGGGCTCTGGGAAAACTTTGCTAGGTCATATGTCATCACTAGGATTCCCAAGGACTTTATAAACTGAGTTCAGACCAAGAAAATAAGATTCAATGTAAAAAAAAGTCCAAAGCTTAATTGACATTTACACAAGACAGAAAAAAGCCTGTCCAAGCAGTTGTAATAATTCCAACTGTGATCCTGATGTTTCCAACCAGTGGCCCAGATTCTGTCCTCTAGAGGCCAAGAGGAGTAATTTACAGAGTGTGTGTCACAGCCCATTGGTGATGTGGTGATAGCTCTCACATGCTACCAACCCAATCCTCTAAGGTTTGTCATTTCCAGGGGTAAATATCCCCAGTTCCTTTAGGTCTCACATAACACAGTTTTCTGTCTCTTCTTGCCATTTAAATCAGTAAAGAAGTAGCTTTTGTAATGTATTGTACTTCCATTATCATTAAAATGCTCCATATCTAAAATGTGAAGAATCATGAGATATTTTGTCTGATCACCCATTCAATGAAATACTTTCTTCCACATTCATTTTTTATGAATCTTGTCTGCTAATAAGAGGTCACTATCTTCCAAAGCACTTCTCAGAAAGAAAGAGCAGATGAGGTATTGTTTCTCCTGCTGTCACAGAGAAACTCCAAATAATAGTGGCTTTAACAATCTAGTGGTTTATTTTTCTGAGTAGATGCTCCAAGTCTGATACGGCAGCTCTATAATCACTATGGACCCTAATCTATCTTTCACACTGCTATCTTCTAAATGCAGCTTCCATCTCATGGTACAAAGTGACTTTTCTAGTTCCTATTGTCACATGAGTTTACATCTCCACTAGCAAGAAGGAGAAAGGGGGAAGGGAGAAAGCACACCCCTTCCTTTTGAGGAAAGTACTAGAAATTATACATGTCACTCTTCCTCAATTCCAACTGACCAGAACTCAGTTACGTTCCATACATGGCTAAAAGAAAGTCTATTCTAGACTGTCACAGGCTTGTCAAAACAAACAAACAATACAAAAACTAACAAACAAACAAAAAAAAACAACAAAGATTCTATTACCATAAAAAACAAGAAAGAGAGATCATGAATACTGGAGGACAACTGGCAGCTTCTGCCATACATCATTCAAAACTGTTCCCCATATTTAGGTAAATTTGCTTCTCTGTTGTTTTTACAATGGAAAACAATCTATTCTCTATGCAGGTAAAATAAATAAAATTACCATCTTCAAAAAATTGAATACAATTGTCATGGAACTTCCTCTTACTAAATATTTACTTTGCCAAGAACAGCAAGCCCTCATTTCTTTGTTTCTTCTGTAATGAGGTTTCTGCATATTTCTGTATCCTCATCACATTTCTCATCTCCTTTTTACTGTGTCTCTCATCAGCTCCAAGTTCTTGTTCTATACCTCTTGATCACATTTAGCAATCACATTATACAAAAATGTATTTATAACTGATATTTTCTCCAAAACTATGCTTGACATTGGCAAAAACTCAAAGAAGACATGACTTTTAACCTCAAGGAGCTTAAAGTCTAGGGCCACATCAGACAACTCATTCATAATGACCTTACAGTCAACTCAACCCTCCTATGTATTTTTCATAAGAACAACCATTAAGTCATGCCTGCACCATTTAGAATGTAAATAATTAACTTGCTGTCCAGCTATGCTGTACCTCACTTTGGTTTTCAGCCCATTATTAGAACCTTGACTCTATCCTTGAATATTATGTCATTGCTCCCAATTTTATGGGTTTTGAAAATTTTCCTCGATAGATATGCTCAGAGATATGGCTAATATGAGTGATTTCCTGGAATCTAGGTATGATTTAATTATAACAACCATTGCTTAGAAGAAGGTAGAAGAAACTATAAATTTTTCTTTAAATCAAGATTACTTTTTCTCTTTGCACTCTTCTTGTTTCTTTTGTTAAAGATGCTGGGATATGGCCTGACAGTAGGTATGGCTGTGCAGGTAATTAGCCAATGCCAGCTGAATGCAGCCCAGAAGGTTCCAAAGCCCCACTGGCAAGCTAGTGCCAGTGATACTCTATATCAGTAACTGATAATGTTGGCACAACTCTGGGAATTACAAGAAGTCACCCTGTTTTGTGACTTTAATTCTCATCAACAGAGGCTTCTCCCATGCTCCATCTCCTCTTCTGAAAAGAAACACAAATGAATGTGATTTATAGCTTGATTTGAAAGTTTTCAAATTCTCAAAAATAATATATTTCCTCTGTTCTTGGGCCATGAATGAGAAACCAACCAGAAGTTGAAAGATTCTTATCACAAGAGTTTAATGTCAGACATGATTCTACATCTTTTCAACTGGAATCTCAGGTTTACAGAATGGAAGCTAAATATAACCTCATCCCACTGCCCCCACTTCTTTGTGTTATCACAACCATCCCTGTCCATGTCATCTATTTGACAGAGGGGAGGAAGTAGTTAAGTGCAACCCTTCACACGCACCCCAGAATAATATAATAGTAGGACTTTGTAAAGAATAGCAGTCATGATTTCAACAATGGGGGGAAATCCTTTACGAGTTTATATTCCCATCTGTGAATTGGTGAGCCCCCTCCAAAATATAAATAAGCAGGAAAATAGGTCCTCCCATCATTGCCCTTTGGGGAGAAAGGACAGATAGAGGGAGGAAAGATTATTAAGTGTGTGTGTGTGTGTGTGTGTGTGTGTGTGTGTGTATGAGAGACAGACAGCCAGAGAGAGAGAGCAGAGAGAAAGATCTGCAGGACTAGGTAGTAAGTGAAGAACTAATCCATTCCTTCTCTAATAAGAGAATGGGAAAGGCACTTGGCAGAGAGCATTCAGGGGGAAAGCACATCCTTTCACTGCAACCAATAAAAGCTCTACAATTTAGGTGACCTTTGAGCAGCAACAGACAGAGAGAGTGAAAAGTTCCTGCAAATAGAAATAAATGCCTCATAGAAGAAAGTGACATCCCAGAGCAGACCTGCTTGAGGCAAACACAGCTGAGGACATACAATAACCTTGATAGCAGCCTGCAGTCAGCCTCATGTCCCTTGGGGCCACACCCAGCAGACCCAGGATAACTGGTTTACATTAAACATCTACTGCATATCAGGCACTCTGCAATAAAACCATCAATCCATGCGGGACCATAGCAGTGGCAATTCTCTTTGCAGTCCACATTGATAGATGCCAACCAACAAAAGCAACTAAGCAACTAAGACTGATTCCCAAGGAAGACAGGCACTGAAAGACTATTGCTCTGTCAGGGCACATGTGGGCAGGTTGCCTGTCAGTTACATTCACATAACACTGTTGCATACTTTTTTTCTTAACTCCCTGAAGTATATTCGCACAATGTCTACGCGGAGAAGAGAAATTAGAGAATAACATTTATGAATGGTACAGGATTACCTCTCCATTTTGCTGGTAGCAGCAAAAATGATTAGTGGTCATGAGATAGTTTTCAACTTCACTGATTATTAAATGAGGAACTTTATGCAAAATCCTAGCATGTTGCCTGGAGGAAAATTACTGAAGATATTATAGCTATTAGTATTATAATAGCAAATGTCATCAATATTATTACTGTTGGTGTTATAATTATTGTTATTATTGTTCTATATGATTTCTGAGGCCATTGCTTATCCATAATCTAAAATTAACCCTATTTTATAGTGGTTTACTTCCCAAGAATGACCTACAGAAAATGAGGAAAGAGAATTCTCCTTTCTAAACAAAAAGTGTATAGAAAAAAATGCCTAGAAAAGTGGAGATTACACCCTTATAATGTATGTTCAGGAAAGTCAACAATCTTTCATATCCAAAATCAGATAAGTAAACTAAGATATCAGCATGCCTGAGCTGGGATCATGTCATACATTAAAGGAGGTGGACTGTAGACTCCAGAATAATGTAGGGGTTGATGCTTGCATCAAGGAAGGAGAGAGATGATGAGTCTGTGTAGGTAGGTGGAGGAAAGATTTCAACTTTAAACTAATATGGTTCAAGCCTAGCTAACCTAAAAGCAGCTTAGTTGTAGAAAACAGAAGACATTATGCCATCATATAAAAGAGTAGTAAATAGTTCACAGAACTTACTGGATGGCCAGAGCATTAAGACTGAATGCTACCCAGCCTGGAATTATACTGCAGGAAGAAATGTCCATTCACCTCACTGCATTTATGTAACAGATGTCCCATTGTTGCTGTCACTTGCTGCCCAGCAGCCTTGACCAAAGAAACCAGAAAGTAGAACTTCCACCATAGATGCCCCACAAAAAACAAATGCTTCTGCAATAAGGTCTGATCTTATACTTGTTCTCTAAGTCTCCCACAATTGTATCAGCTTGGCAGAATCTAGGTAACCTATGATATCTTAGCTGCGTGGTAATTTCAGAATATAGGTTCTAGCTTTCCAATCCCTAGAGTACAGGAAAGTATAAGAGAAAGATATTGAAAGTGGGCATTGAGTAAACTAATCTGTAGCATCCACCACACTGACATCAGCTTTGGAAACTGAGTAGCTTTTTAAAGCATCTGGTTATTAAATCTGGGAATCCCTTTTCACGCCAAGTGGCCTGGAGCTGCTCCAGGAGTATGAAATAGCCTCAGAAAATTAGTGCTGCCATGAACTTGATGGAAAGAAAACCAGAGAAAAGCACAGAAACTTCTTGTTTTGCTAAACCCAAGAAGTCTCAGACTCCAGCAGGTGTTTCCAATATTGAAAATTGCTCATGTGCCCTGCCTTTTTACTAATGGTACTCTTAGGTTGGAGGCATGGGTGTAGGTCAGTGTATCTCGGGATATGTTCTGCACAATACTCTATTCAAAATCACTTGGGAAAGATCCAAGATGGCGGAGGAGTAAGTGGAAGCTACACTAACCTCCTCCTAGGAACAATCTGGAATTACAACTAAATTGTAGAGAAATCATCCAGAATAACCAGCTGAATAATAGCTGGAAAGAAGCCTTATAACCATGGACAAAAGAAGCCACTTCACCATAATGTGACTGGTAGGGAGTGCAGAGGAGACATGAAAGGGCTGGCTGGGATCCCACGGGTGGCAGTGGAAGTGCTGGAGGGAAAATTCAGCAACCAGACCCTTAGAAATGTGGAGTCTAACCAAAGCTGGGCTCCCTAGTCTACTGCACCAGAGCTGGAAAGGAACCCAGATAACATCCAGGTGTGAAAAGCAGTGGGGTTTCTGTCTGCCAGGGAGAGATAGCTGGAAACATAGCCTCTTAAAGGGCCAACACATAAAATTTTGTTTTCAGTCACTTACCCTGGGCTCTGGCAAAGGAGGGGGAACAGAGTGGACTAGAGATGCTTGAGGAGAGTCTGAGGATGATGGCTTTGGAGAGGGAACTGAGGTAGTAGCCACCAGGATCCCTGTGCTGAGTCATTCCCCATACTGTAGGAGCCATCTTGCTCAGGCAGAGCAGTCCTCTCCAAGTGTCAGCAGTCTGAGGGGAAGTAATAGCCCTGCCCACAGGAATTACTCTGCCCCATCCTGTGGTTCTTAAGCCTGACTGCTGATTACAGATTGACTAGATTAATAACTGAAGGAGACAGCCACAGACTGCGGATCACTGGTAGTGTCGAACAGGCTGCCTAGGGCCAGACTGGGACACCATATGACATCACCAGAGGTGGATCCAGAAAGAGAAGACGGTACACCTGTACAACAGCATACAAGATGTGGTAGGTATAGTAGCTTTCAGTCAGCAAACTAGAGGGAAGGACTCACAAAAGAATGACCCAACAACAACCAAAACCCAAATACAACCAGAGAGCCCACATAAATGGCATAAAGGACATCCCAAAAGCATCAAGTTCAGGAGATCAGGGACACTGCACCACTGCACCACTGAATCCCACAGGTCTCCTACCATAGAAGGTCACACCACAAAGACAGGGAATCTAAGAAGATCAATCTGAGAAGCAGAAACAAAGAAGAGTCACCTAAAATGGGGAGACAAAGAAACAACCCCCAATAAAATGCACCCCTATGTTCATAGCAGCATTATTTACCATAGCCAAGTGCTGGAAACAGCCTAAGTTTTGATCCATCAGTAAATGAGTGGATCAAAAAACTGGCACATTTACACAGTGAAATACTACAGAGCAGAAAGAAAGAAGGAATTCCTACCTTTTGCCACAGCATGGATGAAACTGGACAGTATTATGCTAAGTAAAATAAGATATGCAGTGAAAGACAAATACCATATGATCTCATCTATAAGAGGAACATAATGAACAAAACACACAAATGAGCAAAATAGAACCAGAGGCATGGAACAAAGAACAGACTGACAGTGACCTGAGGGGTGGGGGTAGAAGGGGAAGGGTCTAGTCAAGGAACTGTTATAAATGACCCATGGATATAAACAACAGGGTGAGGATTGACTGTGGGAAATAGGGGTGGGTTAGGCAGGGGAGGGTAACGGGAAAATTGGGACAACTCTAATTGAACAACAAGAAAAGAAAAGAAAAATTACTTAAAAAGAAAAACACAAAATCATTTGGGTGTTGGTTAAAATGAAGATTCATGGGCCACATCCCAGCCTCTGAAGCAGAGTTTCCACACTCTGGCAACTATATAGTTGGGTAACCACTAGACTCAAGAGTGTAGTTATTCCTATAGAGATTTACCTCCAGGAACTTATTATTTAAGTCTAAAGGTTATAAAGTAGAAGGAAGTTAGAAACTCCTTTCTGGCCTTGTGAACTTGAGAGCCACCAAAAAAGCTGAGATTGAAAATATACTGAGATGCAGTAAAAAATACATAAGGATTTTTAGCTACATTAGCATATAGTCATATCCTAGGTACTAAAAATATATAAATTTGAATTGAATTCATACTAATTCAATTGTTTGTGTGTGGAATCCTTTGCCCAATTTCAGGAATAAGGTCATGAGCTAGAAAACTGTTTACTGGTGTCGCCAAGGAGATGGCATTAAAAACATGTACACATTGTATACCCTGTACTTATATGCAAGCTAGCTTCTATGCTGTGCTTTCCTGTGGATGTTTTTAACCCTACCAAAAAATGTGAAAACCAACTTCTAGCATATGGAAGTATTTTCACCTGGCAAATTATATGGGAACCAGGGAGAACAAGAAAGATTTGTTAATACTGCCAGTTTAAAAGTAACTTTTCAAATTCTATTGGGAGACCTAAATCCCCCCTTAACTCAATTAAAATCAACCAACATTTATTGAAAACCTACTATGTACCAAACTCTTCCTCGGTGCTTTCTCATATGCTATGTCATTTGTTTTTAGAATAATTTTATTAGGCAATTAATTTTAATTCTGTTTTACAGTTGAGAAAACTAAAGTTTCAAGAGATTGGATTATTGTGCCACAGAGCAAGGAGGAAGTGAAGCCAGGACTGTCTGACAGCAAATTCAGTGCTCTTTCCATTCTACCACTCTCCTTAATTAATACAAAAAAAAAAAAAAAAAAAAAAAAAATCCCACTACATCTCAGAGCAAAATACACTTTTTATCAAGAACATTCTCTCATTCGATCCTAGTAACAGCACTCCAAGCTTCGCAGAGAATGATGGTGCCATTTCACATTGGGAAAACAGAAACCCCTGGGAATTTAGTAACTCTGCATAGGTCACAAAGCTCACAGCAGCCAACCCTGCATTTGAGTCTTAACCTTCTGATTCCAGAAAAGTTGTCTATTTACCATCTCAGTTTAGAAAAGAGGAGTTAACACCACTGTGTACCTAGTTATGATACACAGCTAGACATTTTACATGCGTGACTCATAATTCTCACTACAACCCTGAACACTAGAAAGTAGACCCATTGTATGGATGCATAAACAATAGCTTAAAAGAGGTTAAGGTAATCAGTGTTGAAACTGTTTCAAACCTAAATCTGTGAGATACTGATATAATTACACACACACACACACACACACACACAATTATTTAAAGTGTAGAAAACTGTGATGAGAAAAGTACAAATAGCTCTTAATAGAACTTTCTATTTGGAAATACCTAGTTTTGATCACAAAATTCTTTGAAATTATTACCTTTAGGTATCTAAATAAAACAAACAAATGTAGTAAAAAAAAAAAAAAAAAAAAAAAAAAAAAAAATCTCCAAATGCTCAAAACTGTATCTGAAAGAAGAAGAAACTGGTTGAGTCATTCTAAGAGCACTTGGCCATGCCTATGAATGTCAATTGGCAGGATAACTTCAAATAACTATGTCTTTTATGCCATTTACCCAGAGTCATTCTTAGAAGCAATGTCCTTGAAGATCAAGTTATGAACAGAAATGTAGAGTCAATGAGGCCCCATGCTCAGAACTACTTGCAAATGGACAGAAAATTGGGAAAGTAGAAGAACTTGTGTACTGAATAAGAACAGCATGCCAACCAGTACTTTCACAGACATTCTGAAAAGCACAATTGCTATAAAATACATGAGATTTTATCCAAGAAGAAGCTATGAAATATTTTCTTTTTTAACCAATAGCTCAGTAGGTAGGAATAATAGTCATTGAGACTTATATGTACTTTCTACAGTTTATAAAACATTTCACACATGAAGTTCATTTGGTTTTTAGATTATAAAACACTTTAATCCCATTATCTGACCCATAGTAAGCTTTCAGTAAATGCTTGGCACAATGAACTAAATTGAAGAGTTAAGAATTGTTACCCTTAGGAGACTTGACTTGGGGTGATGAACACAACACACTAGACAGATGGTGTATTGTGAAATTGTACACCTGAAACTTATATAATTTTATTAACAAATACCACCCCAATAAATTCAATAAAAAAGAATTGTTATCCCTTTTATGCACTTTAGAAAGTGGAGCCTTAGGAAAGGCAAGTCACTTTTCCAGTGTCAAATATAAGCTTTTACATGTTATTAAGTTCTTCTATCCTTTTGTGGATCTTTTAAAAACTATCCAATTCCATGTTGTTATCAAGGAGTAAATCAGACCATATGATATACATCAAATTGGGTATTTTTCCATTAAGGTGCCTCTTCATCTTAGTCAGAAAACCTGGATTTGATTAATTTTAGTTTCTAGAATAGAACCCCTGAAGAATTTAAATCCAGATTTTTTGAGTGATTCATATGTTTGATTTAGTTGGTTTTTTTTGTTTTTTTTTTTTGCTAAGCATCCATTACCTCATGACCCAGATTTTTATAATTAAATGAAATCAATGAGAATATATACAAACTGAAAGCACTGTGTTGATATTCGTTATCAGTGAGATGTATTTCTCTTATTAATATAGAATAAAGAAATGTAAAGGACTCTCTTTATAAAAGAAATAATTGTCTCATAAGAAAAAAAGGTGTATTATTATATATCTTGGACACAAGTATTCAAAGGCATATAAAATAGTACTGTTATATCAGATTGTATGGCAAAATGAATTGAAAGTTTGGAGTTTGATGTCACAAAGAACAGTCAAATGTTACAAGCATGGAGAACTTTTAGGATTCAGTCCATTATAAAAATTGAAGATTTACCCAGGCATAATCCTCCTAAAACATGATCATATGGTCTTCATATATTACAGACTTAGCCTTCTTGATATCTTCAATCTTTTAAAAGCTATTACTTAAAATTTTTTAAAGGCACTTAGAATGAACATATATTCTATTATATTCAAATAAAGTGGTTATTGATTGAATGCATGCTTGGTGACACATGAGTTTAAAAACTCCATTACTATCCCATTTTACAAATAAGGAACTGAGACACTGATTAAGGCACTTGTCCAAGATGACGAAGATAATAATAAAGGCATACATTAAGTCAAAGTATTCCACTGTTGTGTCCTATATTCATTTTTTCTAACTTTTCTGTAAGATTTAAAATAGGCCAAGGTATGGATCCAGGTGGAAAAACTAATAGTCTTTTGTTCTTTTTTGTCTTTTTATTAATGAAATTATTTTCAACATTTGTTTCCACTTAATTTCCCAATCACTCTCTATTCTGCACCTCCATTTAAAGAGTCAATCAACATAACAAAGAGATTTCTGGTGTTAAGATACCCTCATCTTTCAGATATCACTCCCAAAGCAACAAGAAACATGAACAACAGAATTCAAAGTCTTTTTCTGGTAAAACTGACAAATATCTATAATCTCAAATCACTGCATGTGATTAAGAGATGTCAAGGTGTAGGATTAGCACAAGAAAAGAGGCCCAGTGAAGCCAATCTTAAACATGTCAGGAGAGCACAATCTCTAAGACAGATGGTGCTCCACATGCACACACACAAAACAATAAACAATAATCACATATTTGGGGAAAAAAAAATAGGAAAGAGATGCCCAGACAATGAAGAGTAGCAGGAAATTTGGAAGGATGTAGACAGGCATGCCATTTTTTCATGAAACAGTCTATTGATGAATTATAATAGGAAAAAAAAGTCAAAAACTGAATAAGTTAAAATGTATAAAGACTAAAATAATTATCTCTCATGCACAACACACACAGGGAGGAGAGAGAAAAAAGCAAGAGAGACAGAGAGAGGCCTTACACTTCACAGTTCTACCTATAGACTCCTACTGGTTTGCAATATAGCTTGGTTCCTTTCCCATAAACTTCCTACACATTCAATCCAAGGACTGAAGAATTCATTTCAGTCGAAAGTAAGCAATATTAAAAAAGAACCAAATATTCTTTAAGGAAAAAGAATAAATGACAAATATTGCTTCCCCCCCCCCTTACAAAAATGCATATGTGTGTGTGTATATCACTAAAAAGGTTAACAGGGAAATCATGACAAAATTTACTGCAATAAATAAAAAAACATTTAAAATACCAAGGAACACAAAGCAAATATACGAGAACTTATGGAATGTGTGATGAAATAATAGAAGAAGGTTAAGTATAACTGGTCAGAGCTAAGAAAAGAAGGAAAGGATAAAGTGAAGTCATTAAAGTAATGAGGACTACATTGCAGGCAGTGCGCACATATACACAATAGAGTCTTATGAAAACATAGTAAAAATAAAGGAGGATAAGTCTGAAAAAGTAAACAAAATTAAATGGAAACAAGCAATTCATTATTATAATTTAGAAAAAAGTTATATTAATGAAAAGTAAACTCGGGAATTTTTCCTATATATATAATCAATGTTTGTAAAGAAGAGAATACAAGAAAAAAGTTCAAAATATATTTCAATAAAACTTTCATAAAGTAAATAAAATTTTAATCCAAAAGTTAAAACAATCCATTCTGCCTGAGAAAATTAATATGTTATAGAACAACTAATTATGAACCTACCCCCCCAAAATTTTTAAAGATCAAGAAAAAACAAATTACCATTAGAGACATAGACAAAGTTGTCAAATGATTACTCCCTCTCCCACAGAGAGAGGAGCAGGTTAAGTCTCTCAGTTGGGTTCCTCCAAACCTTTAAAACATAGACTGTATTCTCAAATACTCTTTAAACTGTTTCAGAGTAGAAAAATATATAAACACTTCCAAATTATTTTTATGAAGTCAGAAAAACATTAATATCAAACTGTACAATGATAGCCCCAATCTCACTTATGAGTCTTTATGAAAAAATCCTAAGTGAAATATAAGCAAACAGAATATAGAAACACATTGATGCAAACTATACAACTAAACTGGGTCCATACCTAAGATAATCCAATAGTATGAAATAAAACTCATCATATTAAAAGATTAAGAAAAATCACATAATCATCTCTGTTGATGCTAAAAGGACATCTAATCAAATTCGACACATTGTCTTGATTTTTATAACTTTTACTAAAATATAAGTTAATTGATACTTACAAGACATGGGTATGTGTGCAAGAGTAAGAGAGCAAGCAACCATCAAACTTATTAGTAAAACACTAAAAGCATTCCCATCCAGACAGAAAATAAGGCAAAGATTACAGAAAACTATCAGCTGGATAAATGCAAAATTAAATATTGTGTCATAATAGAAGATCCTATTTAAAAAATAATAACAAACATATAAAATATGTAGAAATAGACCTAACAAGATCCATCCAATACTTAAGCATCTTTAAAGCTTGCTGAAGAATCCAGAAGACAATATGAATAAATGGAAGAAATACCCTGTTCTTAGATAAGAAGTCACAATATTGTGAAGATGTCTATTCTTTCAAAACATCTATAAATTTGATCTGATCTTAATAAAAATATCAACAGGGCTTTTATTTTTAGAATGAGACAAAGAAATTTTAAATTACGTGTGGAAAAATAAACATTCAAGACTATGCAAGAAAATTTTGAAAAAGGAAAAGTAATTAGGAAGAGGACATACAGATGGCCAATGTTAAAAGAAGCTCACCATCACTAATCATCAGGGAAATGTAAATTAAAACCAGAATGAGATATCACCTCACAGCTATGAGAATGGCTATTATCAATAAATCAACAAACAACAAGTGTTTGTGAGACTGGAGAAAAGGGAACCTTAGTGAACTGTTGGTGGCATTGTAAATTGGTACAGCCACTATGGAAAATAGTATGGAGTTGCCTCAAAAGATTAAAAATAGAACTACCATATGACCCAGCAATTTCACTGCTGGGTGATTATTTGAAGAAACCAAAAACACTAATTTAAAAAGATAATATCCATCCCCGTGCTAACTGCAGTGTTATTTACAATAGCAAAGATTCAGAGGCAACCTAAGTATCCATTGATAGATAAATGAATAAAGATGTGGTACATGTACAATGAGGGGGAACTCAGAAAACAAAATTTATTTATAAAAAATTGTGTGTTTATTCTTACATGATTAAAGTTCAGTCACCTTCAAAGTACTCTTCATTTGCTTCAATACATCTATCAAGACTTTTTTCCATTACTCAAAACAGTTTTTGAACTTGTCTATTTTGATGCCTTTTAGTGCTTCTGCCATTTTATGTTTTACCTCTTTTACATCAGCAAAATGTTTCCCATTGAGGACTGTTTTCATCAAGGAAATAAAAATAAAGTTGTTTGGGGTCAGATGGGGTGATTAGGGAGGGTGGGGCACCTGGGTCATGCCGTTTTTGGTCAAAACCTGCTAAACACTCTGTGCAGTGTGGGCAGGGGCACTCAAAAATCACCCATCACAAAAGGGGCAAATGCATTGAAAGAGTCTTCAAAAAAATTCACTGGTGCTGAACGCAGCCTCTCACAACAACGCCAGCTGGTACACTGATATAGGTGGGTTCCTAAAACACTCATCTAGTGGGGGAAGCCTGTACTACAAGGGTCCAACCTGTCAGAAGATAATTCTATTTGGGGGGGGGATCCCCCTTTGTATACAATAGAATATTACTCAGCCATAAAAAGGAAAATGAATACTTGTCATATGCAACAACACATATGGACCTAAAGGGTATTATGCTTCATGAAATGTGTCAGAGAAAGACAAATACCATATGATTTCACTTATATGTAGAATCTAAAAAACTAAATGAACAACCAAAACAGAAACAAACTCACAAACTCACATACTCATAGATACAGAGAACGAATGGACAGTTGGCAGATAAAAGGGGCTTGGGGGAGATGGATGAAGAAGGTGAAGGGATTAAGAAATACAAATTGTCAGTTATAAAAATAATCACAGGGATATAAAGCACAGCATAGGGAATATAGTCAATTATTATGATAACTGGGTATAGTGTCAGAGGATGCTAGATTTATCAGGGTGATCACTTTGGGAGTTATGTCGTCGTCGTCGTCGTCGTCGGCAGCCGTCCGTCTCGAGAGACGATGGTGTAGCTTCTTAAGAGTCTATCTGCACGGCCGAGAATGGCTGTGCAGTCCGACTCGGGAGTGACATGGTATCTGTCTCCTCCCGTGTTGAATCGACATCTTGCGATGACGCTGAAGCTACAGAGCCTGGGCAGGGTGATATGGAGGGCCAGCTGTTGCCCATGCAGCAGACCCCCCCTCTCTTCGCAGCTGAAGGATCCAAGGGAAAGACGGAGTCAATACAGCTTGGCTTCAGGTGCGCCGCAGGAGTTGCCGGTGTTGACTACAACGTCGAACCGCCTTAGGGACTCCGGCTCCGGATTTTCTGTCGGGGTTTACTCCCTTAGCCTTTCCCCTAAAGAGGTATGCCGCAAGGCAGCGGAGGTTTTTTGGAGTCAGAGTTTTCCTTCTCTGATGTACCCTGACTGGAAGATCGAACCAGCGACACTTAGCTCGCAGGCCGACGCTCAATCCACTGAGCTAAACCAGCCAGGGCTACTTTGGGAGTTATGTAAATGTCTGATTACTATGTTGTACACCTGAAACTAATATAATACTGTGTGTCAACTGCAATTGAAAAATAAATTTAAAGGGAGAAAAGTATTGAGGGAGAGCTACCTCTAAAAGATGTTAGTACATATTTTAAATCAGCATAATTAAATCAGTATAGTACTTGTGCATGAATAGAGTTTAGAAATAGAAAAAAAATACATACAGCAACTTAGTATATGATGACAAAATCATGTGGGGAAATGATGGATTATTCAATACATATAGAGTTGTACACTTGAACCCTGCATGATTTTATTAATTAATGTCACCTAAATAAATTCAATGTAATGTTTGAAAATAATAAAAAATAAAGATCACTCCATATAAATATTTTACATGGATCCTCACCACAAATAATTTATGAATGAGCAAATGGCTTATGTAAAAATAAAACCATAAAATTTCACAAAGAAATCATGAAATATTTTATTATATTAGAGTAATGATATTCTCAATGTAGTATGAAACCCTGAAATAATAAAAGATTGCTATATCTTTTAAGTTTTTAAGCATGGTAAATAAAATTAAAGTTAAGAGACAAAAATCTGAGAGCTACTGAAAAGCAAGAAAAAAACCACCTATAACCTTAGAGAAAAGTTGGCAAAGAACATGAACATGATTACAGATGAGGGAATACAAAAATTTTAAATATGAAGAGATACTCAAACTCACAATAAAAGTAATACAAATTAAAATTAAAGTGAGAGAATATTCAATAGGCAAAAAACAAAACCCATTTTAGATATCTATATTTTTCTGGGAAAATAAGGGAACTCTCTTATTTTTTCATGGGAATTTAAATCAGCACCAAAAATTTTGAAAATATGTGTTAAAAAAATAAAACTAAAAATACACAGGTCTGAGATAGAAATTTATAAACTGAAAACTGCTATGTATTGCAGAGGTAAATGAAAGAAGACCTAAATAACTGAAATGATATGCCATGTTGATAGATTGAAAAACCCAATAATGTTAAGATGTTAATCATTCTTAAATTGATCTATAAACTTATGTAACAATTTTTTTTAATTCCAAAATTTATATGTAAAAGCAAAGGGCCTAGACCAGATAAAACAATCTTGAAGATAAAGAATAAAAGCGAGGGACTATAACCAATACAGTGTAGTTAAGAAGAAAAGGAACAGAGTATCCAGATACATACCTACTCACATATGAACAATCGTCTTTAGAAATGATGCCAAAGTAATTCAATGAGGAAAGAATGACATTTCAACAAATGATGCTGAAATAATTCTTAAACAATATGGGGATTAAAATAATCTTTTGAGAAGGATCATAGACCTAAATGTAAACCCAAACTATAAGATATTTAGAAGAAAGCACAGGAGAATATGGTCACAAATTTGGAATATGAAAATATGTCTTAGAAAAAGTACAACAGTCTATAAAAGAAAAAAATAGACTAAATTTCACAAAAAAAATTATGTGCTCTTCAAAAGAAGTGGATAAGAAACTAAAAAGACAAGGCACAGAGTGAGAGAAAAATATTCACAAAACATATATCTGACAAAGAACTTGTACCTAGGAGATACTTTTTTAAGCATACAAATCAATCGGCAGTTTCTAACAATGTTACACATACTGTTACCCTATGGCATAGAAGTTCTTTCTAAATGTTTACCCAAGAGAAATGAAGATATATATTCTACTAAAAAACTTTAACAATAATGTTCTTAAGAGTTTTATTCACAATAGCCTCAAATTGGAAATGAGTCAAATATCTATTATCAAGATAAGAGGTAAAAAATCATCTATTCAAAATATTAAATACTACCCAGCAATAAAAAATGCACTACTAAAATAACCAACAACTTGGAATGAACCTCAAAAACATTATGGTGAGAAAAACTATGCATACTCTATGATCACATTTATATGAAGTTCAAGAATAGACCAAATTCATCTGTGCTTAGAAATAAGACAGTAGTTGTCTGTGGGGGAAATAAAATTGACGAGAAAAGGCACAAAGGAACTGAGCTGATGAAATGCTCAAAACCTTGATTACAGTGGTGAGTTACATGGGTATATACATTTATCAGAACTTATCAAATTATATACTTCATATATATGCATTTCACAATATACAAACTTTACCTCGATAAAACAAACCAATGAAGTAAAAAGTTACATGCACTCTGATTTTGCAGTTTCATTTCTCAGGTTTACTCTACAGTATAGTGGTCATTAAAATACAATGGAAATATTATAAACAACCACCAATATCCATACTGGAATATTATGAGGTCATTAAAAATATGAGACACCACAACTGATTAAAAAAATAAATTTCAATATATAAAGTGTTAAGTGTAAAAGGCATGGTACAGAACAGTGCATATGATATGCTACCACATGTATAAAGAAAGGCACAGAGAATATCTGGAAGCATAAAAAAAGGTTGGTAACCCTTGTTTTCTCCAGGAGACTTAGAGCTCAAAAGACTTAACTTTTCAATATTTATCTTCTGTATCTTTTAAATTGTATATCACTGGACATATGTACTTTATTTTTTAGGGGAGATAAATGGTGATAGACAGGGACCTGACTTGGGGTGGTGAACATGCAACACAGTGTACAGATGATGTGTTGTAGAATTGTGCACCTGAAACCTGTATCATTTTGTTAACCTGTGTTACCCCAATAAATTAAATAAAAAAGGAAAAAGAATGAATTAATTATTTGCCTATGTTTTCAAAAAGTTGTTACAAGATAAAATAGATTACACAGCTTTTAGAAATAATACTGAATATATGTCTAATGAAAGGTCAGAGCTAATATCATGCATTTCAAAAAGAAAGGTATGAGTTCATACATTGACGTGAAATCAAGGAAGACTTCATATGGAAGGGAGGATATTTAATGGAAGTTTGAAGCAAGAGCCATAGTTTGACAGGAATAAAACAGAATGATTCAGAAGCAGTATCCATACAGAGGAACTGACATGGCAAATATGGGGCCATGGGAAACCCGGGACATGTTTGGAAACAGTGAAAACTATGCTTGAAAAAGTAAATGGGATGCCTTACCCTCACTCTCCTGAAGGCTCATTCAACATTCTTCATGGATTTGCTTACAACCCTAACCCTCGTTTCTTCTACATTCACAGCTTTGACTTCTCTGTCAGAGGAAGAAAACCCAAGGGGATGGAAGAAGAATAGAATAGAAGAAGAAGAAGAGAAGAACAAGTGTCAAGATACAAAATCTTGGAGAGTTAAAATGGAGCTCATTGGATGGGAAGGAGGAGCAAATTAAAAGTTAAGAAAAATAAAGATTTTGTTGATTTT
Source organism: Furipterus horrens (assembly GCF_987537825.1). NCBI lineage: Eukaryota > Metazoa > Chordata > Mammalia > Chiroptera > Furipteridae > Furipterus > Furipterus horrens. The sequence continues at coordinate 181,983,288 of NW_028327174.1, read as the reverse complement.
GGTTTTGTTGGTACAGAAACACAAAAGAAAAAAAAGGAGAAGGGCAGCTGCTTCCTTAGGACCCATGGTAGGTAATCAGACACTAGTGGATTAAAGGACAGAAGGTGTATCAAATAACCATTTTCCATCTGCAGTTACAAGTGAAGAAAGTAGATCCTCAGACAAACCAAGGATCAGGTTTCCAGGAATAAAAGATGAGGGCAGATAAAAATCAAAGTGGAAATGAAAAGTCTTTGGAAATTAAGAAGACACCAAGATCTCACAAAAGCATGAAACCTATAAAGGGAGGAGAATCCACCATGGGGTCAAGGCTTGGCAGACTGGCTCTTGAGTTCATTCATCACAGCTCACTGGGCCTGGCAAAACCTGCCTCTCCTCTCTGTATGAATTGTACATATAGCAGTGAGAACAGAGACCCAGAACCTGTTCATTAGCTCACAGCAGTAGGTTGCAAGCTTCCATCTCTACCCCGAGAGAAGGTCTTTCTCAGGACCTGTCCCTTCTCTAAGTGAATATTTGTTCAGACTTAGAAAGGCTGTGGAACAGCTCTGTCTAGTCTTTTATCTCCCTTGAAGTTCAACCCCTGTAATGTGCTAGAAAGATGTCTAAGAGGATAAAATATTCATTCATTCATTCATTCATTCATTATTTGCACAAACATCTATTGGTTACCAACTGTGTACCTGGCACTCTCTAAATATTGATGAAGTAACAATAAATTAGCTTAATTATCATTTAGGCACCCCACTCTAGTGGGAGAATGAAACAAATAATGGGTAAAACAGACATAGTAAAAGGTTGTCTGCAGAATCTAGATAGTGGAGATAATTGCTCTTGCTGTACATTGTTTTGAATTTTTCTGTAATTTTGAAAACCTTTAAATTCAATGTTTAAAAAAATAAATTATAATACAACATGACAACTACTTATTGGCATTTAACCCAAAGTTCAGAGGATGGCTAATGGGTGTGACACAAAGAGAGGTCTGTGGTCAAGATAGTTTGGTAAACATTGGGTTAAACATGTGTCTTTACTGCCTCATTTATGAGTGCTGCTCAAATGTTCATGCACCTTAGATCAGATATAATGTAGAATTGTCCGAGCTTACTTGACTATGGGACCTTTTTTACCCTGGGCATTTCTCAGCGTTTGTGTTTTAAGGAAGAGACCATGGATAATACTAGATTAAGGATTAATTCCCCTGAGCTACTGTTGTCCTGCGGAAATGCAATGGGGTCACACGGGTACTGTCCTGTGTACTGTACATGGGAATTCCTTTCTCAGCTCATAGCCTAAACAGGAATTTACTCTGCCACATATAGCTGTTCATAGCACACAGTCCAGTATGATAGCACCATGACCATTCACTGTGGCCTCGTAAGATACAAGGAACAGAAACACAAAAATAAATAGATTTTTAAAAATTGCATAAGCAACATCTAAGAACTGAGAATATTTAATTAAGGACCCTGGACTGAGAAAGGGGCATCACAGTCCAGACTGACACAGAGGAGAGGAAAAGCAGACCCAGAACAACACACTACAAAGACACACTATTTGGCCCACGGCTCCAGAGACCTTTCATGAAGAACTAGAGATGAATATCAGAGACCCACAAAACAGTATTCAGAATGATACCTGAGTAGGATGGTGTAATAAAATATACATAATTCTCTACAGAAGGCATTTCCAAAAGTCCTTTGGTTCTTTCACGAAGTCCCAAATAAAAGAAACCATCTAGGTACTGTGTGAGATGTGCATGTGTCTACATTGGTAGGAACCTGCCAGATACTATCTGTTAAATTTTGTTTCACAGAGTGGGTAAACTAAGTAAACAGTTGACTTCCTGAAATGCTCCCACCAAGCCTAACTTCTCCCTTGAAGTGAGAAGTGTTACACATTTGACACTTTATTACATTTTCACGTAACTATGAGAACATATATCATAGCCATTAAAATTATTTGGGTATGCATTGGCCTCCCTAACCAAATGGTGAGTGAGCTCATTGAAGATGAGACTTACTTACTCTTTTATTTTTGTATTCCATATGCAAATTCCAAAGGTCCTAGTATGGCATGTTAAAGAGCTTGGATGTAATCCCAAGAGCAATTGGAAGCACTAGAGGCTTTTAAACAAGGTCAGTTTTTAATAGGACTAGATTTGCATTTAGAAAGCCCTTTGGCTGGATTGTGGAAAGTAGATTAGAGGCAGGAAGCCAGGTGGCATAGAGGTCAGTGAGAAGACTAGTGCAGTTGTGCAGGTGAGAGGTGGAGAGAGCTGAAACTGGGGCCCTGGCAGAGAGGAGGGAACAGTCACTGGGCTGAATCTGGGAGCTCATGAGGTGCTAGAGACGAAGAAGAATGGTAGCCTAAATGACAGATGCTTCTAGCTTTGGTGGTGTCAGCGATTGCAAAGGGGACTCTTGTAAGGACAACCAGGCTGGGAGAGAAAAGAATTAACATGTTCATCACAACAGCCTTTTTATTTATATTTTTTTAAAATATTTTATTGTTTATGCTATTACAGTTGTCTCAATGTTCCCCTTTTGCCCCCCTCCACCCAGCACCCCCCCCCCCACTTTTATAGTCAATCCCCACACTGTTGGAAAGTCAGGTACTGTGGAAACAGAGAGAAACAGAGACCGTCTCTAACTTAACACCAGGCAAGATTCCAACTGTTTATAAGTCAATTGCTTAGAAAACGAAATGTATTTTTTTCTCCCAAAGAAGCAACACTATGTCCTGATTGGGCCTGTAGGCTACTTCTTCCCCAGTGGCAACAGAGTATGGTATTATTTCTCTGGGAGGAAGGGCAGTGTTGAAGAAAACACCCTGGGTACGTGAGAAGAAAGCTTAGGGCTTAGATCCAGGTTCAGCATTGACTAGCCTCATCCTTAGTTTGTCTATCAATAAAATGAAAATTGAAAATAATGCTCTACTTACCTAGGAGGGTTGTGATAAAACGCAAGGGAGGCAGCCTATAGGAAACTATTTTGTATACTGTAGCATGTCTTTTAAAGGTAAGAGTTGAAAGCAGCCACTTAGTGATCTGATACTCCTAAAGGGCAAATGATTCTGGATAGCTGGGCCTGAAACACCGTTGAGAGTTTTTCCTTTAAGTAGGAAAACATATTTTTTCTAAAATATTAACCACTTTATTGGCATGAAAAGCCTTCCATAATACTGCTTCTGTTAAGAGCACACTAACCATCAGGCTAGGACTTAAAAACTACTTGTTGAGTAAACTGCACGGTGAATTTTATGACCTTATCCTCATGTGGCCATTTCTTCTCATTCTCCTCTACTGGTTGGTTCTTCCTCGTCATCTAAACCTCTTAAATGTGGAAGAGCTCAAGGACTTAGGCAACGGACTTATTTACTCCACTGTCTGTACTCACTTCCAATGCGATCTCACTCAGGCCCGTGGCTCTGAGCTTCATCCATATACTCATGACTTTCAATTTTACATCTCCACTTTTAGCTTTTTTTTAGAACTCCAATCTCATATACCCAATTGCCTATTCACCCTCTCCTTTGTATGTCAAATAAGTATCCTAAATCTAACATGTCCAGAAGGATTGTTGATTTTCACCCATGCCCCAATCTCAGATTGTGTAATCTCAGTAAAGGGCAGCACCAGTTGGCTATTTTCTCTGACCAGAATCCTGGGAGTTAGCCTTTACCCTTCTCCTTGTCTCAAAGTCTGCATCCAGTCCATCAGCCACCACTGACTCTTCTACCTCCAGGGTCAGTTCATACTCCAACCCCTTCTCACCAGCTCTACTGCTACCTCCCTGGCCAAGTCACCACCACTTGCCCTACAGTTGTCCTACAGTTAGTTGTCCTACAGGGGCCTTCTAACTTTCCATCCTGTAATCTGTTCCCCAGGGAGTGGCCAGTATAGCCATGTTTGTCATTCATGTCACTCCTTTGCTCAAAACCTTCCAAAGGCTTAGAATAAAAACCAAAGTTCTCTTAACGATCTATTAAGTCATAGTAATCTGGCCTACTTCTTCCATGCCCCTAGAACATAGCATGAGTATTGCCTCTGAGCCTTCACTTATATCATTTCCTTTCCCTGAAACTCTCCCCTTGATATCTCTAAGGTTTATGCTGTCCCTTCACCCCAATCTGTGCTCAAACCTCATGTCATCAGAGAAACCCCTCTGACTTCCTTCAATAAAGTAATACTACCATCCTCCAGCTCCATCCTTCTTTCTTCAAATTCTGGGCTTTATTTTACTCAATAGCATTTCAACTACACCTGGGAATTCTATGTATATTTGCATATAATATCTGAGTGGTACATGTGGCCCATGGAGTGCTGTTATTATGCAAACTGTTACCAGTCTGCCACAAGAAAAAGGCAAAAATGCTTTGAAACTTGTTAGCAACTTGACAGAGGAAGCTTGTCTGTAGGATCCAATAAAAAAATTAGGGGCTGTGTTTTGTATTTTCTAAAAATATATCAGTCTATAAGAGATTGGAATTATTTTAAAAAGAAAGAAAAAAAACCCTGGCTCTTCACCAAAGAATGTCTAAAAAGCACCAGTTTACTTCACCCCCTGGTCTGTGAGCTCCAAAAAAATAGTTATTTTTACCAAATATGTGCTAAACACGTACTATGTCCCTGGCCAGTGCTGTTCTTTGGGACTCAACATTCAATAGGGCACAGACAATTGGAGGGCAGAACATGTGAAACCACATGGCAGTGGAGTGTGAAAGTCTAACACTGCGCAAAGTACGTATCATCCATAACCTACAAGTTTATATATTTTCACACCTGAAAACAAAACTAACAATACAAGTGTGTGATGAATAGGGAATAAGTGGTCACTGAGAGCTTTCTTGGGGAGTCAGTCCCTGGGCTACATTGGTATGTGTCTCCCTCCCAATCCATGGGAGTACCTTTGGGCTTTTTCCCTTAGCATCACCGTACATATTACGTTTGTCCATTTGTTCATTGTTTACCTCAATGGTACATATGCACAGTGTGGTCCATGAACCAATGCCTATGTGTTACCAGTGTCAAATGAGATTACTCCTTTTCATCCTTTCTGCCTTGCACGGACGCCACAGATGAGTCTCCCATTTCCCATGTTGGTCTGGCAGAGGGTCAGGGCTCCTGCTACGTGGCAGAAGTTAGAAGCAGGAAGTGGGAGGACAAATCGCTGCTGAGATCCAAAAGCTTTACATACCTAACAATGCCAAACTGTAGCCGGGAAACCTTTGTATACTTCATGTTCTCTGGACCAAAGCAGAAAAATCACAGCTCCTGCAACACTGTCTCATAAAACAGGGTATCTTATTTCATTGAAAACAGAGTCACCTCACTCTCTCCACTGCAGGCATGGAAGTCCTTTGAAGGTGGTAGCACAGTTTTCATAATTGTTCCCATCCCACAAACACATAACACACATTTAGTTCAGCGCCATGTGTTGTGGGGGGTAGGAGGATGGGGAGTCTCAACAATCAACAATCAGGTATTTTAATACTCATTTAGATCCTATTCCTTTCTCCCAAAATGATTTGAGATCATTAACAATAAAGAAAGATGGGAACAAGGATTTATTGATCAAGGCATGCTGCCTAGCCTTTTGGTCATTTCAACTTCACAGTGAATCAGGGAGGGAGGAAGGTTATGCCCATTTTATAAGGAGGACACAGGCTCAGAGAAACTAGGAAGGGAGACCTGGCTTCAAATCATGTCAGTCTGATTCCAGAGTTGTGGACTTAAGTAGGGCCCTGGAAAAAATAAGAAATAAATATGATAATAACAAGGACAGCTGCATTATAATTAGCTACAGATGCTTTTGGTTTAAAAATTTCTGTAGCTGAGGGGAGAAAGAGGAAGAGGAGGAGGAAAAAAATGAAGATGAAGATGAAGGAGGAAGAAGAGGAGGAGTGGATGATGGGAAAAAGGAAGCAAATTTTTCAAACTTTCATACAGTAGAGAAAATCTAACTCCTCAAAGGTAACATTTCTCATATAAGATTTTAAGTGAAAAATAATGAGCTGAAGAAAAAAAAGGTGGTTGTCAATAAATGTATTCATTTATTCAGCACTACTGGATGTCCTGCATGTCTGCTATCAGCTTGATGCTGAAGTTCTCAGGGCACAATGGTGAACAAGTGTTCCTGGACTCACAGAACTTAGAAGTCTAAAACAAAGACAGAGGAGGCTACATCTTTTCTCAACAACAATAATGTTAATTTCAAATAACAGTTCTCAAAATCAAAAACTTCTGTTCTCCATAATATCAAGAGAGTAATGGTAAATGGACTTCAGCCAAATCTCTTGGTGAATTCCTAAACTAACACAGCCCAAGGACATTCTGGAGGTGCTAATTTGACCCAAAGATGAAATACAGAGCAGTGGATGGGAAGAGTGTCCCTTTACCCTATTTTTCCCAGATACTGCATCTCGCAGCCTGGCTTATTGGAGGTCATAGTCTTGACTCAGACCCATAAACGGGATTTTCTGTGTTGCTGCTGGAAGGAAGATGCCTTTGCTTTAGATGCCAAATTAGTGGCTAAGAGAACTATTATCATGCCAGAAAGTTGAGCCTCTCAACCAATTTCACTGAAAAATTCATGGTAACTAAGATTCATCTTTTCTACTTCACTGCTTTGCTCTTCTATCATGCCCCCATTCACCCACCTAGACACACAGCAACAGAACAAATATTTTAAAGTACCATACAAGAAGTGAACTTGTGATTGGATTGAGACATTATGGTTATTACTTACTTCATTTTAGGGGGATTCTTTCCTCCCATCCTTCCCAGTTTACTCTTAATTATAATCATTCATTCACTAAATTGTAACTGAGTACTGACTGTATGCTCAGCATTATATTAGTGTTAGAGGTGCCCTCAGTAACTTACAATCTAATGGAGGAAATGGCAAGCATACAATTAAAATACAATAAGCAAATTTCTATAATAGAAATGAACTAAGCTATGGAGCCCAAAAAGAGAATATAGCAATGATTGTTATATAGTGTATTATACAATGATAGTACAATCGCAATAAAAAATGGAAAGCAGCACAAACTTCACAAAATCTTATATTTTCAACAAAACAAAACATTTTTATTTACTTTTTCTCTTCCTACTTTTATACATATTCAGATATAGTTAATTTTATTTTTACTTTTTATATATTTAGAATGTGTCTATATTGTTCTGTATTTTTATTACCAGATAGTAGTCTTTAAATCAATAATTTATATATCAATTTTTCTATTGTTATATACTTAGATTAGGTACTTAAACTAATATGTCTGGACATTCCCAAAAGTTTTTTGTATTTATCTTTAGCGGGTCTTCGGAATTTTTTTTCAAGTTGTATGTAATAGATATTAACCATTATCATGTTTGTTGTATATATCTTCTCATGCTATGTTGCCCCCATGTTTTTTCTTGAACAGGTATTTTATCTCAGATGGTGAAATCAAACTATCTTCTTGTGATTCAATCTATATAATATCTCAAAACTATAATGTTAGTGTTGTTACAGAATCTGATATTCATTTTCATTTTCTGATATACTGTCTGACTAGGTTTTTAATGGTATTTGGTAATCTAGTCTATAATTCCTATAAAATACATTTTTATTTTTTAATTGGGGTTTTGTGTTTAATTATATGATACTACCTATTTCATTTATTGCATACTTTCTTTTATGTTTTGATATGTGAAGCACTTTTCACTTTGTTCATCATTCTGTGATTTTTAGAACTTTTTCAGATTAATTTAATAGTCTTTTGATGAAGTAAGAAATTCTGCAGAGTTTTGATTGACAGTTACTTAAATCTGTAAATGCACTTGACAGAAATAAACATTACAGAATTAAACTTTCTTTGCAAGAAGAATCTCATGTCTCCCTTCATTTAAGCTAAGAGTCAAACAACCTAAATTTAATCTTGGCTCTGCATTCACTATGTTTGGTCCAGGAAAAGTTACTTAACCTTTATGTACCTCAATTTTCTCAAATTTCCCTTCTTTCTTACATTAAAAAATGGCATATGGTTTGTATTATAAAATACTTACTTCTCTTTAAATGATCTATTTTTTCCTTTATTTTCTTTTTTTAGAATTCTTACCTGAGGATATGCTATTGATCTTGGAGAGAGAGAGAGAGGGAGAGAAAGAAACATCTTTTGGTTGCCTCCTGCACACGTCCTGACTTGGGATCGAACCCACAACCTAGATATGTGCCCTGATCAAGGATTGAACCTTCAGTCTTTTGGCATATGGGATGATGCTCCAACCAAATGAGCCACCTAGCCAGGGCTCCTCTATTTTCTTTTTGATCTTTCTTTTATAATTTAAGAGGTTTTAATTTTTTGTTCTAGTAGTTACAATAGTAGTATATAATACCCATTTTATCTTTTTTCTTACCTAGGCCTCTACTATTTGGTTTTTCACTTTTAAACATATAGTCTGATTCACATTACATATGGGTCAATCATTGAGTTCTTTTTTTAACTGTCTTTTTTCTCCTCCATGTTTTAGTTAGGCTACTTCTACTTTGTAAAAAAGTATAAAATTTGTATAACATTCTCTATCCTTGTTTTGGTTTTAGATCTTGCTCCATTTTTTTTAGTCTGGAATCCACAATTAGATATATTCACTGCTCACCATTGAACCACACTTTCCCCAGTCATAGCTTACTTCAGTGAAGTTCATCCTCTACCAGATTCCTTGGGAAGTGCTGGACACACAGTATTCCCTGAATTCTTGCATGTTTAAAACTATTCTTCTTAACCTTGATCTTTAAGTCGAAGTAGTATGGATATAAAGTCCTTCATTAACATTTTATTTCCTTAAATTATATAAAAATAGTGTTCCACACCTGTCTTTCTCTGTATTTTGCTGTTGAGAACTGCAATGCCCTGATTTTTTTTCCAGTGACTTGGTCTTTTTGCCTACAGGCCCATATGCTGTTTTACAATTTATTGTTAAAGACTTTGATCTAGAGTTGACTGTTCCTAGTGCTGTTATAACAAATAACCAGAAAGTCAGTGGCTTAAAACAACACAGTTTTAATATCTTACAGTTCTCAAGGTGAGAAGTCAAAAATGGCCCTCAATGAACTAAATTCAAGGTTCCAGCAGAACTGAGTTCCTTCTGGAGGCTCTAAGAGAGAATATGTATTCTCACTTATTTCAGATTCTAGAAGCTATCCACATGTCTTGGCTTGTGGCCATATTCTCTCATCTTCAAAGCCAATAAGGTCTTGCTGAATCCTTTTCATAGTGCCATCTCTCTGGTTCTTTCTTTTCTTCCCCTTTTTCCATTTCTGAGGACCCTTGTAATTATTGTACATTGAGCCCATCAGGATAATCTCCTCATCTCCAAATCATCTGATTAGCAATCGTAATTTTCTCTGTAATTTTAATTCCTGTTTTCCATGTAAACTAACAAAGTCACAGTTTCCAGGGATTAGGATGTGACATTTTGGGGGCAGGGAAGGTATTATTCTGCCTACCATGCTCTACTTGCCCAGAAATGGTCTTTGTAGTATCCTATGCCTTTTAGTGTATTGTAAGTATGGATTATGGGTGGTTTCATTTGCTTCTTATTAATATATATGGTTTTGGAAGTGCTATGGAGAGATTTGGCTTTAGGCAACCACCATTATTTGACTAGAAACTGGAATTCATCCACTCAGTATTTCAAAGGCCAGAATATTGTTTCATGTCTCCATCCCTTTGTTTGTAATGTACTTATTAATCATAATGTTCTTTATTCTTTATAAAGCCTTAGCTCCAGTAGCACGTCTCCCATACTTTCTAGACAGAATCAATTATTTTTTCTTCGAGGCTTCTTTAAGACTTTAAATTCAATCTATCATTCAGTTGCTCTGTTGTTATGACTATTCCTTTATGTGTCCCACTAGACCAGGAAATTCTTGAAAGTAAAAGATTCTTATCCACTGTGATTTACCTACTGCCTAGCATAGTTTATGGCATATGTTCTGCTCTATTATTGTCATGATCTGTATTAATTATATCAATTTTATAGCTACTATTTATACTGAGCACTTTATACATTATTATTAATGCTCCCTAAATTAAAATGGCATAGGTCCTATTGTTCTTATTTTACAGAAGAAAAGGTGAGACTGAAATTGTGTTCAAAGTCTGAGTAGTAAATGGTGCTGTAAACTTTTATTTTAATTCAAGTCTATTTGACTACATACAAATATTAGTTTGTTTTCACTTAATTCCAATATGTTCTTGGACAGACCAAAAAAAAAGAGTTGAATATTCTTGGAACAGTCAGCAAAAGAAGACTCAAGAACTCTATTATCCCCTCTTCTTTCATATTCCAGTAAAATCACATGGTCTCCCTAAAGACCAAGAACCTCTGCTGAGTGGACAAATATAAAACCTCTCATCTAGAGCATAATGTAAGTAATTTTGGCTCTTAACACTTTACTTAAAATAAAAAGAAGCAAAGCCTTGATCATTTTCCCAAGAAGAAAGAGCAGATGAACTTTGGAAACTGTGGAGACCCTGGACATATGCCTGAGGCTCATGGAGACTTTCAATAAAAGTGATCCCCCTAATACAGATAGTCAGAATGCTCTAAACAGTAACCCAAGTCCTCAGAACAGGCCTAGGGAAAGGATATAATTCTTTGTTCTAAAGAGCTGACAAAAACTCTGGCCTTGGCTCAAAAAGACCAAAATTGAAATATAAAGTTGCTGAGTGAAAACAGTTTTCCAGGTACTGACCACCAGCAATCCATCGATTCCATTGTTAGGATAGGAAGATAGACCTAAGAGGCAGAGAAACCAAAGACATGAGTGCCAGGCTCATGCTGGCTAATTTGTCATGGGATGGACTTGGATGCTCATTTTGCAGACTTAGGGATGTATTTCATACTGCAGGTGACACCTAACTGGCAGAAACCAGAACAAAGCAAAATCGTGAACCTCAAATAAAAGCCCCTTCATTTCTGCTTCCAAAAACTTCCATGAGAATTGGCTGCACTTCTTAAGGGAAGTATTAGCTTTATAGCCTTAGAGAACAATTGTAAGGCAAGTCTGATGCAAATCAAGTTCCTCCATGCTGATCATTGATTCCTAAGACCTAACGTTGACTCCTAGTAAGGGGGGTGGGGGGTAGGGCGGTGATAATGACCTAAGTAAATTACAGTATTCCCTCACTTATCACAGTTATTACATTCTAGACCACCCCTGCAATAGGTAAAAATCCGCGAAGTAGGAACCGTACATTTATTTTAGTATTTATATATATTTTAAGGCTTTATAAACCCTTCCCACACACTTATAAACCATTCCCAGTCCCTTATGAACCTTTCCCACTTCCTCATTAACCTTTTCCACACTTTTATAAACACTACTTATGTTCTTAAACATATTCTACACTCTTAAACCTACATAACTTTAACAAGATACGTACACAGTACCACAAAATCCCGCGATATAGAGAATAATCCACGATAAATAATTAAATATGATATTTTTTAAAATCCCGCAATACAGTGAAGCCACGAGAAGTGAACTGTGATATAGTGGGGGACTACTGCAATATAAATCATGAAGAAACTAGAATTTAGAAGTAAGTGCCACCCAACACTAACAGGATTGAGGAGTGCCAAATACTGTTACTTGAGAGGAAGTCTCCCGCTACTGATATCAGGTAGGATTGAATGAGTCAGAATGACCTCAGACAGATGGGCTTGAATGCAACTTCTGCCCACTACTACCTCACTTGGTGCCTTTGAAGAAGGAACACAAACCAAGCCAAAAGAGCAGAGTTAATAGATAAGGGCCTGTATGCTGTGAAGGGCCACACAGCTCTAACCTGCGTGACAGACAGGTCCATGACTTGAAAGAGCCATCCCCATTAGAACACAACAGTGATGTCATGTCTCTCACTTAACTTAACAAAGATAAAATCAAATGACAACAAAACAGATGAAAAGAATAGCAAACCTCCAATTGGACCCACATTTTTTCCAGTCACTGCCACATTGCTCTGAGAACAACTGATAGGCTGTTCTCACTGCCTCTATTTCCCTATTTCTTATTCTCTGATGAAAATACTCCAATCAAACTCATCCCCACCACTCTACCCAAACTGTCCTGTCAAGGCCACTGATGCCTTCTGCCTTCATGAAGACAATGGATAACTTAGTCTCAAGCATACTTGACTTCTCAGTAACATTTGGCAGAGTTAATTTTCTTCTCCTTCTTGAAATACTTGTCTCTCTTGCCTTCTGGAAGGGCACATTTCTTGTTTAATTTCATTTTTGTTGTTTTCTTATCCATTGGTTTATTAGATTTTCTGGCTGTCCCTTCTTAGACGTTTTTGCTGACACCTCTTCATTCTACTCTCTAAATGCTGTAATGCCCAAGGGCTCAATCCTCAGCTCTCATCACTTCTCTTTTTATATGCATGCCCAAGGTTTCATACTTAAATATTATCTATCCTGTCATGATGCCTAATCATGACTCTCCAGCCCCAAATTCTTCCCTAGTTCCACCTTGTTGACTAATAAGCTTCTCAAAATCCCCGCCTGGATATCTAACAGCTTTCTCTGAATTAATGTGTCCAAAAAAGAACTTCTGATTCCCATTAACTCCTGCATCTGTACCTTTCCACCTGCCCTGTATCTGTTCTTCTTCAAACTTTCCCAGTTTGAACGAGAACACTGTGCAGACCAAAACCTAGAAGTCCTTCAATCCATATGCCAAATTGTATGTACTCATTCTTAAAAAATATCTAAACACTGGCCATTTCTCACCACCTCCATGTCTTTACTTACCACCACCCTAGTTCAAATCTCCATCTCTCACATGAACTAAATAGGAGGCAATAGCTTCCTGGATAATCTTCACTGGCACCTCTGGCCCACTTTTACCTTTGCTCTACTGCCCAACTCTTCCCTGCATGACATCCAGAATGATCATTTTTAGACATAAGTCAGATCATGACATACCCTTATGAAAGTACTCCAAAACTTTATCTCAGACTAAACTGCAAATTGTTGGTCTTCTTAACCATAACATCTCATAACTAATGCTCTCAAATGTCACTCTTTAAATGGTGTTTATGCTGAACAGCATATTTAGATTGTAGCCCATCAACCCTCTACTATTGATCCTACTTACTCTTACCTTATTTTTTAATCACAATCTCAGATGTGATATAATTTACTCATGACACTTATTTTTATGGTCTCTTGGTCTCTACTAAAATGAGAAGTTCTATAATACTTACATCTATCTTATTCACAATTAAGTCCTGAGAGACTAGACTAAAATCTGTACTCCATAGCCTTCTGTACATTATCCTTAGCTCTACTCCCTGACACGGCAATCAGTGTAATCCTTCCTCGCAAGCCAGCTGTTTGGAGGATTGGAAGCATCAATGGAACTTTTTCAGAGAAAGGCATTGCTATGCAGGTCTTTTATAAAATAAGAAGTCACGTGAAGGAAGGAGGAGCCTTGAAGGAAGCAAAGGGACAGCATATGCTTCTGGCCAGAAACAAGAAAAAAGCGTGGCAAATTCCAAGGGTTGAAAAATATTCAATGTTGCAAAAGTACTGATTCGGGAAGATATATGGGGGAAAATAAGGAAGGCAAGGAATGAGCCTAGAGAGGTAAAATTATGAAGGTGCCCGTGGCTACTCTTAGGGAGTTTGGATTTTACCTTAAGAACCTCGAGGAACCTGTTTCAAGCAGGGGAGTGACTTGATAGACATTCTAGGAAGGCCATCTTGACTGTAGTACAAAGAATGGACTAAATGGGGGTAGGAGGTAAGAAAACATAGAGGAAAGCTTTTAGGGTGCTCTTTTAGTAATTAAGGTTCAAGATGATGGTGGCCTGTACAAGGAAAATAGCAATGAGATAAATCAAGGCTGGCAAAATTAAGGGACATTTAGGGGTTAAAGTTGACAGAAGTTGATGAACATACCATTCTGATTCTCTGTGAGACTAACAGTTTTATACAGAAATTCTCCCAGGGCCTTAGTACATATTTTATTGGGTCAAAAGCCTGACATTGCTTTGCAAGGCCAGTGCTTCTGTACCTCACCTCCTCACCTCTCTTGGGCTTCAGTTCCCCTGATTACTGTTTGCTCAGTCTGTTGGCAACAGGCCAGGTGCATTCTCCATGCCACAGAACAAAAAACTTCAGGCAGAAGGTGAGAACTCTGTGCTCTGCTCTTAGGGTGTAGCCTGTCCCAATCATTGTGTTTGCATAATTGACAAAGAGCCAGAATAAGTGTATGGAGGAGGGCGCTTGTTGTCAAAAATATGATAGCATGTAAAAGTATTTAATTTGTTTTCTTTTATATTTCAAACAATGCTTCAGCATACAGACAAAAGATTACCAGGTGTTATGTAAATTGAACAGTAGTTAGACCTCCATCTCAGCTTTGGGAGGTAATACAGGAGCATGGTTAGGATAAACTTGGCTTTGAATCTCAAGTATATGCTCTAAAAGCAGTGTGACCTTGGACAAGTTGTGTAGCTTCTTTTCTCTCAATGTTCTCGTGTGAAAAGCAGGGTGAATAATGACCACTTGTCATTGGACAAGTGGCTGGAGTCCAGCGCTCTTAACAGCCTGTATTTCACAACTCTTTTCTGTCTATAACTTAAATATGAACTGACCTCTCTGAGGAAATGTCTACTGACTCTGAAAGTCTTCTGTGCCTCCATCTAGGTAAAATCTCAAGGCAAGGGAACCACTGCACCCTAACCCAAAAGCCATGGTGGTGTGATTACAGCTGGGTTCATGTTACAGTTGACAAAGAACTCAATCTTCCTGGAACCTCACCATCACACAAGTGATAACCAGAACAGGGGTCACCATGTCTACTTAGGGATCAGGGCAAGAGAAATTAGGTGACTTGCCCAAGGTCACACAGCCAGAAATAGATGGAACTAGGATATAATGAGGGTCTTATAACTTCTGGTAAAACCTCTTCACTTCTAAGTTTGAGCCTCACTGCTCATAATCAGCCAACTTCTTGGCCTAGGACTTCTGGCTCTGATGACCTCATAGAAAGTATCCTGGCCAATAGCCTACATGCTGACAGTTCTTGACCTCTGGTTATCCTCACAAACCAGAGCAAAGAGGAGAGAACAGGGATTTCATAGCTCCAAAGACCTTAGCATGCCAAGTCCTCATGCTAGATAAGAAAATGATCTTTCTGCTCCCCACCCCAAGGCCACTCAATTTATAGCAGAGCCAAGACCAAACTGCAAAGGAGACAGTTATTTAGGAGTTGACCTGAAAAACTCCATGGAATCATCATTGCTAGTTTTCATTACTGTCATTAATTCAATTAACATTTACTGAGCACCTGCCATGTGCTAGAGCATACACTAAATTCTGGGAGTCAGAGAAGGAAAAGATACAACTCTTAGTTTAAAGATAATAACAGTCTCTCTCACACACACATACTCATTCATATTTATAAGAAATATTAACTGAGTAATTGACATGAACAAAGCACTATAATTTACACATAAGCACTTTACATCTTAATTAGCCCTATGAGGGTAGGCACTATTATTCCTATTTTAAAGATGAAGAAACTGAACTGAGGCCCAGAGATCTTAAGGAATTTTTCCCAAGGTCTAAGTAATATAGTTAGGATTTGAAATGAGGCAACTGAGTTCTAGTATCTAGGTTCTATTCTACTCTAGCGGAAGGAGACAACTTTCTAAACAAATAAGTTCCTGTGAATATTTCAAAGGGATGATGGGTCAGTTCTGCCTGGGAAACAGAGACCCTAGAGCTGAGGATGGAGCCCACAGCACTTGAATACAGTGTTCTCCTACTGTATGGATATAATAGAAGGTATTAAAGAAATTCATGAATGGAGCTGCCAGAATTCTATGTCCACTGTCCAGGCAAAATCATGTCTCTTCTCTGAAATTTTCAAAGCACCACTTCTTGATGAATTTGCAACAGCCCCAGCCAGGGTGGCAGTAGGTAGAACACTGATAAAAGAAAACCAGGAGAGGGAATTGGTGAGGGAAAGGAGGGTGTTGAGACAGCATGGAGACACGTTAGTCTCATTGCTATTGAGTCTGTTCCTTATCTTTCAAAGCTAGAACAAGCAATCCAATCCACAGCCTTTTACCCCTGCCAATAAACTGCATTTAAAAAAGAAATCAACCTGTGCAAGATTTATTGATCTGAATTGACAGAGAACTTCACAAATTCATACAGAAGAGTTTTCTCATTATAGAGTCATTTAAAGGACTTGTTAGTTCAGAGCATTCATTGTATAGGAAATGTACAAAATTGAGCCCAGGCTGTGCTTTTTTGTTTTTCTTCTATCATATGGGTTTTTTCAGCACATTCTTTTAGCGATGTTCTCTTTAATTTGGTAGACAAACCAAGAGGTGCCACCTTGACAAATATTTGTCCAAGAGGCAGTAACAGAAATCTTTCCAGGGATTTTAGCCAGTCAAAACTCGACTCCAATTGCTAGACCGATCAAAAGCTGATTCCATGTGGAAATGAAGTGGTCTGTCATTAAGGGGAGAAGGCTTGTTGGGTTTCTTAACCTTCATATGGAATGTCAACTCTACTCCTGTGGCTTCCAAAATATAAAGCCCTGCTCTCAGCCAAATCCATTGGGCTGGCCAAGAAGTCCATTATGTTTTTTCCATAAAATAAAGACACATTTTTCATTTTCACTGATAACTTTACTGATTTGGATATTTTGAGTATGTTGGCTCTCTCTCGCTATTAGCTTCGAGTGGGTAGAGGTCAGGGGTGCTGCTAACCATCTTCCAATGCATAAGGCAACTGCGCAGCAAAGAATTTTCTGGCCAAAATATCAATAGTACAAAGAAACTTCTCAAATCACTTTTGACACATTTGATCAGTCACAGAACCTTCTCCATACACTGCACAAATATTTTTTGCATTTTAGTTGCATTTTTACCTTCCTTGAAATAATAAGGAATACACCAAAAATGTTGCGTATTTTCTTCCATCTTCAATATTAAAATGGCTGCACAAAAATACCCCAGTTTTGATAAGTTTCTTTACATGCATACTCATATGACAGCTGTCACATATAATCTAACAAAATTGTTTTGAATGGAGTTAAAGACAACTAAACACTACTAGAACCAACAACAGAAAAAACTAAAAAAAAATTTTTTGTCCAACCTAATACTAAGCCTTACCCAACAGTATCAATCTCATATGCTTTTTTCAGTCTGGCCCCTGACAGAATATCTTAAGTATTTAGGAGAGATAGTCATCATATGAAGCCATTCTTTTAGGCATTTTTACCATAGGGTCAAGAAACCACAAGAGGATACACAAACATTCACAGGTTTATCCTGAAGTGCCCTTTATGGACATAACCACTGTTTTTACAGAGGGATCATATCAGGAATATTCATTCTACTCCTTGTTGTATTTTCAAGGCATAGTTTCCACAGTCAGGCTGCTTGTGTGTCCCTGATAACTTATTTAACTTCTGAGGCTTCAGTTTCTCCATCTGTAAAGTGGGCATAATAAGAGCATCCACCACAGAGAATGAGAATTAAATGAGATGAACAGATGTGTATTTACAGCTCTTGGCTCACTAAAAGCAAGTCATTAGATTTAATTGTGCTTATAAATAGTATTCTATAGGACACTGTATATTAAATCATTGATGTATCTGATATTGGGTCCTCCATGAAAAATTTCCTTAAGAATTTAATCTAAAGGAAATAAAGTATCCACAGAGAATCATAGCTTCACATTGAAAATCTCTCTAATCTAACCTGGCTCTCATTTCGCCTTTGCAAAAAGGAAGCCCAAATCTAAATGTAATAACAACTTATATTTGATTGATCAAGGTTAACATGTTTGCTTCACTTCTTTAATATCAGGATTTTGCTATAGAATGCTTCATATTCATTCTGGAAAGAGTCTACTCAACTATCAGTTTCTTAGGATCATGATGGTTGAGATTTCCATTTGCACCCCCCCCCCATATCTAAGTAGAGGACACAAGTAGCTGCTCATAAATACCTATTGATGTGTACATCTGAGAGAACTTAAAAAAACACAAGATACCCAAAAGATAACACCTAGAATGTGCAATAAAAGACACTTATACTTTTCTCAGAACCTTCTTGTTTACTGCAATTAAAAACACTATTCATTGTAGAGTAATCTGTTTAATCTAGTGTAATAAGTTACTTAAAGGATTTCACCTTATTCATCTTTTTCTACATATAGCCAGGTGGTCAGCACATCTGTGGTATGGGTAATAGACAGACATATAAATGAATAAAAGACTATGAGTAATAGATGGTCAGATAAGGCCCCAAAATGAAATAAAACTTAACACTTCACATCAAGCACATCACAGTTAGAATGACTCAGTGGATGCAATTATTATGAGCTCAGGCCATTCTTAGTTAATTTAAGAGAAAATTAAAAAGAAAGAGGATAGGAAAAAGGGAGCAAGAAGTCTTCTCCAACCACATTCATGTAGTCAATAAATATTTCTTAAGCACCTGCAATATGCTAAGCACTATTTGAAACAATGTGAAAAGAATGAATGAAAGTCAAAGGATCTGCTCCTACAGAATTTACATCCCAGTGGAGGAGACAAAATAAATAATAAAGTAACAGAATAAATAAGAGAAGCTTAGATAATAAATACCGGGTAATATGATAGAAACTGGACTTACAAAGTTGGGTGGTAACTTCAGAGAGGGTGTCTAAATATATCTCCCTCTGACCTTTCTTTGAGTACTTCTTTATAACAATATAATCTTTATATCACTGGATTATGATCACCTGTTCCCTCATTCATCTCCCAGTCGCCCCAACTGAAGTATGACATAACTTAGTCTCAAGTACAGGACATAGAATTTGGTACCCAATAGGCCCTCAATAATCTTTTGATGAATTAAATCTATTAAAGAAAGTATTTCCTCTAACTTTGGGGACACAGAAGAAGGGTTGAAATTAGAAAAAGCTTTAGAAAGTGGGTAAGAAAAGGCACAGAAACAGAAAATTAGTGGTAGCTCAAGGATAGCATGGCACAGAAGTAACCGGAAGGCGAAGTGGTAGAGGATGGTTGTGGTGATGCTGTGAAAGGCCATCACTGTCACTCCAAGATGCTTGGACTTTCTCCCTTAGGTGATGTGGGAGCCATGAGGGGTTTTACAACAAAGAGCTACGCAAGGTCCGGAAGGTGGAAAAATCACTCTGGCAGCTGCAAAAGAGCCAGATGGAAGGGGAAGAGAAAATGGGAAGGGAAATCAAGTCTGAAGTAGCTACAATGGTATAGTTGAGAAAAGAGGAGAGCCTGGGCTGGGCTGTGGCAGTGTGATGGAGAGATACGATATGGATTCAAGAGATATTAATGACATAGGATCAATAGGAGCTGGGGGATCAATTGCATCTGAACCAATTGCATCTGAACCCATAGGAAATTGGGGACATGGCTCAGCAGTTCCCCAGCTCAGACATCATCTTCTCAGGGTTTAACCACGTGAGAGATTAAAATACACAAAATGTCTTAAGAAGATAGATACCTTGAGCAGGTAGCAATTCTAACAACAAATGAGGAATCACTTTCCTTTCAGACTATATGAGACTATGAACCAAGAAATATCCAAAGCTCTTTTTTGGTCAGCCACCAGCACGCAATTTTACTCTCAATTGGCCAGTTCGACATGGAGTCTTTTTATCTAAGGATGTCAGCCATTGAACTGTGCAGGCTAACTCTTTTCTTCACAAGGAGAGTTTGTCTGCACAGCAGTGGCTTGCAACTTAATATTTTGCATAAAAATTCATGAGGTGCCGTATCCATTTTAGCTATGTTATAAAGTAGTAAAAGGAAGAGAGGGTGGAAAAGTTCAGCCTTGCACTCAGATAGGGTTCATTTTGAGTGATGATTGCGAGCCATCCTTGGAAATTACAGATGCTACTTGGTTCACTATTATTTTGCAGCATCTCCAGTAATCTTCCGTGATCATTTATAACAGCATGTCTGATGACTTTCAAAACGTAACTGGAAAGGGTACTTCTGTGAAGCATGTCTACTCAAAGGAAAAATCAATCTTGACTGCTGAGGGAGTGAACTTTGTACCACCACGATTAGACAGTTAGAGATTTCAACATATAAAAATAGGAATGGCAGGGGTCCAGTCCTACAATGTATATGTGTGTATAATGTGTGTTTCAGTTGCTTGAATGGTTTAAGATTTTTCCTTTTATCCAAACAAAACACAACATGTGTCGAGAATCCAAATTGGCATACTCCAATAGGAAATAATCATAAACTTCATAATAATAACTACTAATGTTTATATAATGCCTTTACAGTTTGCTAAGTACTCATCACACACCTGAGCTGCTAATCATTGAAAATACCTCACACTCTCCAACCTTCTTTTCTTCTCTGACAACCGTTCAGATTCTCTGAAATGTTCCCTCACGACATCTGTGCTCCCACCTTTCAAGGGCAAGCTCAAAATCTCCCTCACATAGCATAGGCTCTGATTATTTTAACCCTTAAAAGTGAATAATAATTGATAATGCAAGAAGATCTCTGAAAGACAGTATAGCATGATGGAAATGTAGCAACATTCAGATTTAGAAAACCTGGGCTCAAGTACACAATTTATTAGCTGTATGACCTGGATCTACCTTTTAGACTCAAAACAGGGGCCAAATTGTTATGCACCGTAAAGGTTTTTTTTGTAGGTCAAAAGAGATGCCATATGTAAACCTGTTTTGTAATCCCAATTGATTGCGTAAATGTTAACTATTAGTACTCTATGGCATTTAGCTCAGAGGGTTACTATGAGGTTTTTATAATTTATGTAAAAACACTTAGCCCAGTGTCTAGCACATAAATGCTCAATTAATGAGAGTGAGTATTTTTATTAAAGCTTACTTGTTGATTCAACAGTATGAATTAAGCATATACTATGTGTACAACACTATAATAAATATATCACCTCAGTTATCTTCTAAATAATCTATTATAAAAATATATAAATGTTGTTGTCATGAATAAACAGTATAACAGAGATTTAGAAAATCAGGTCACCTAGATTCTAAGCCTAATTCTAATTCTTTAGAACTGTGAGGCCTTGGGCAAGTAACTTAGCCTATCCATGCCTCAGTTTTCTTACCTATAAAATGAGAAAAAAGGAGATCCTTAAACACAGGGTAGTCATAAAGACTAAGCAATTAATCCATGGCAAGAGCCCAAAACAGTGTTTGTCACATTGATAAATGTTATGTTATTCTTACACTCTTTTAGTGTAACTACCTCAGAAATAGTTTTTCCTGTGACTCAAGAAAAAAATGTCATAGTAAAGAATGTAATCAATTATTCATTCTTTGAGCCCATCCCATTGCTCCTAATTCAGATCAGTGCTTCCATTTTTGTCCTCTCCTGGCACTCCTTCCACACTCTCATCACTCAACTTTCTAAGGCATCAAGCTGATCATGTTAAAATCTGCAATGAATCCTTCACATGCTTTATAGCTTTCTACAACCTGGCTGCACCCTCTTCTGTGGCTGCCCTTCTGCAACTCCTATCGGCTGATTCCCCAGCCTGTTCTAGTTGCAGAGCCATGGATTTGACTTGGGCGAGATCTACGCATCCCCTCCAATAATATCCAGTAGCCACACATCCTCATTTTTAATATGGGCAATGGAAAATGTCTCACTTTTATGTCAAGATGCTGTGCAAATTCAGCTTCTATGCAAGTTCGTTAGAACCTTCTTCCAATCAGATCGCGTCCCTCAAACCTCTCCTCTGTAGGAATTTTGAAGTTATCATGTTTAATTGCCTGCCCACTTGAAGTAAGCCATTTCCCTTTCCACCTTCCTATCATTTGTCCACGTGATTTTTCTTTCCCTTGGATTCCACCCCTACCATTAAAACAATGGCTAGTTATCATTTATAGATTCAACTCAATTATCACCTCCTCTAAGATGGTTCTTAGGACCCTCCAGGCAGATTCAGTAATTCTCACAACACTTGACAATTTGTGAATGTCCCTACAACGTGTGCTTCCCAAAGCAGCATTTAGCTCAGTACTTTCGGCACTTACTTCATACCAAGCACCTAGTAAATACTCAATAAATATCAGTCTCAGTTAATACTTGGAGAACCATTTATCTACATAGAGAGCTTTGAATAATAGAATCATAAAAATCAAAAAGCACCAACAATGTCAGACACTGTGGATTACTGGCCAATGTTAGTTTTTTTGTTTGTTTGTTTTTTGGGGGGGGAGGTTGCATTTAGGGAATCAAATGAGGCCTGAGACCCTGCATTTCCAACGTGTTCCCAGGTGGTGTTGATGCTGCAAGTTCAGGGACCCTACTCTGAGCAGCAAGGTGTCAGATTATGTAATTTAGCTGCAAGACACAATTCGAGTAGCCTTCATGGTGTTAAAGTGGGCTACCACAGATTGGTGCCACATTGAACATAATTTTTCTTGTTGCTCTCCATGGCATGATAGAATTAGAACTGCCCTTATAGCTGAGCTTTCTTTCCTCTCTTGTTACTAGAGAATTTAGTTTTGCCAATATTAATGGGGAAACTTGTTATGTAATGCTATAAAAAAGGGCCCATTGTAAAATTAGTTTCACATCTCCTTAGAGACCAACTTCTAAAGAAAATTCTACAGCACACTTTTAAGAATTAGATGGAATGGGAGAGATGGTTTTCTCTTCTCCTCAGAACAAGGAAATAGTCTGTCAGGCCCTGCAATTTCACGTCAAGGCCCTGAGCTAGTATGGAGCTGGACCTGGCACCGTCCCCACCCCCACACTGGAGCACTCATGTAGGCTCTCGGAGGAGGGAAGGAATGTCCTCGGGCAAAAGAGGGGAGCCAAAGTGTCCTGTGTAACACAACATTGTTAACGTGCCTGCTGGTCTATTAGAAAATAGCAGAGTTCATTACTTGATTTTCAAAAACCAAGATAGCCATTTTAGTAAATATCAGTGATATTGTTCTCATCATTAAAAAAAAAAAAAAAAAAAAAAGAAAACATTGAGAATTATAAAATACTCATCTCTATGAAAGTGCTAGATATATAGAGAGGTTAAATTAAAGTAGCCAGATTTTCTGAATTAAAGAAAAAGTCTAAAGGGGCTAAAAGATAAAAGGAAAAACAATAAAGATAAAAATATCTACTGCTTACTGAGTACCTATGATGTTTCAAAACTACATCAGGTAGGGTACACGGTATTCTCACTTTAAACTTGCACAAATTATGTATATTAGATAGTTTGTCTCCATGTTATGGATAAAAAAAACTGAGTCTTGCAGAAGTTAAATAGCTTGCTTAAAGTCATAACTTGGAAAATGGCAATCAGAATTTGAACTCACAACTGACTGTTTACAGAACCTGTTATATTATATTATACTACAGAACAATGACATAGTTTCAGGTCTTAAGAAACTCTCAGTCTAAACACACATAAGAAGTAACAAGACATAAAAAGGAGCATGTGAGGACTTTCTGAGTTGTCTCAGCCTCCAGCTCCTTTCTTTTTATGAAATATGGTTTTCATTTCTAAGGCTAGCTTCACTGATAGTTGCTCCAGATCCAAGTCACACATGCCCTCTCTTCACCAAGCCCCACTATATATTACTTCTTAATAAATCACCTTAGCACAACATTTCAATTGTTGATAAGGTTGGGTAGATAGACTAGGCAGAGTGGTGAAGGACCTTGAGAATTTAAGTTAAAAATTATCTTATTCTGGAGGGTACTATTACATTGAAAGTTTCTGAGCACACACAAAAATGATATATGCACAGCAAGGTTGTAGACTATAAATCTACCAGCAGAGTAAAGATAGATAATAAACGCAGGAAGACCAGTGAAAATATTGTGTTATGGAAAAAAAAAAAAAAACTAGAGAATTGGTAGTGGAAATGGAATAAGTGGAGAAATGTAAAGGATGTTGTAAACATCTAGATATGGAAGAAAAAAGCAAAATCGGAGAAACTTTTCTCTCCGAGGCTGGGATAAAGATTGTGAGCTGCATTTAGACTATTTTTCCAAAGGTGATGGGAAGATAGCTAATTGCTGTGTCTGAAAATAATTGGAGTTGTGACATAGGAAGCAGGAAGATAGGCAGCAGGTCAATGGGTACCAGTTGAGAGAGTAAGAGTGACTGAGAATTCTAGGGAAGTCAGTGTAGAGAAAGAATTCAACAATGAAGCTTAAGGATAAAGCCCTGAAGCATAACTCCGTTTAGAAGATTCAATCATCCAGTCAACGTCTGTTGAATACCAACTTTTTGCCAGTCCTAGAGATACAGCAGTAAACAAAGTCTCAGTTCTCTTGCAGGTCACAATCAAGTAGAGTCTGAGAAGGAGCAGGCAGAGCTATAGAGAGAAAACCAGGATGCTGTAATATTCAGGAGTTCAATAAGAAGTTTCAAAAAGGAATTAGTAGTCAACCACATCAACTTACAGTCTGTCCTTCTTACCAGGACCTCAGAAAAATTAAACTGTGTATGTACAAGGTGTAGCATTGCTCAAAGGGTGTTCTCTAAAGCCTGTATTTGAACTATTGGAACCACCCAATGGAAAGGCTGAAAGTTATTAAAAATTAAAAAGCAGGTCTCTGATCATTATACCTTCATCAAGGCATCGTCTTTGGCCACTCAGATATGGTTCCCACTGCAAGATAGGACATTGCTCAGAAGTAGGGTAGAAAAGCCAAGGAAAACCAAAATGTGACTTGTCTCAAACAGTTTTTAAAGAAGAATGTGTACATTTTAAGAGGAATGTAATCCCTATGGTCCAGATTTTTTTACATTCTACAAAATGTGAACACATAAGAGCTCTTTGATGTCCAGAGGTCCTTCCAATTCTTTTTATAAGATTTGCTAAGCCATATCCTATCCAAACTGGAAGTTGTGTTTCACCCAGAGTAAATAAGCTCACACGCCAGCAACCCAGAGTTTGGGTGAAAGAAGAAAAGACACGGCCTCTGTAAACATATAGAATGTAAAATCATTTCCTTCCTTGACTTATGAGCTCTACATGTAGGGGGAGCTGAATCTAATAAGCACAAAACCAGACTACAAAGCAAGTGCATAGTGTCTAAGAGCAGCTGCTACAGCCAGAGACAGGGGTGGGGACAGTAGCCAGAGTAAACACACTTGATGGTGGACCCCTTGAAGCAATCATAGAATAAATGATTTTTAAGAAATATGAGGAAAAAATTATTTTAGCCAACACTCAGCCCAGAAATTGTTTCATCTGCTGAAAGCCACAGAGAGCTATAAAGACCCTCCCATCACAACCGTGCAGAGAAGGAGGCATTTTGTAATAAGAATTTTACAAAGCAAGTTTTCCTGAAAGAATGTTCTGCCTCTGGCATTTTCATAGATTTGTGCAATAGAAAATAAAAACAGAAATCACTGGAGAAATAGAAATACAAGAAGAAATCTTTATATATAGATTGAATTTAAGCAATTTCATTCATAAGGATTAAAAACTGAAATCTGTATTGAGAATCTGCCAAGCAGCTTCTGCTTCTTCATCGAAACTGAAAACAGAAACAAACTGATACGATTGCAAGATTGGCTCAGCCATCAACAGCACGCGTGTGGCAAGAGGCGTCAGTGGCAGATTATTTTGCTTTACAATTTATATCATTTGCTTTAGAACAATTCTGTCTATTGGACACTAGATGTACAAAGCTTTTTCATTGGTCGTTTCTGAGATATTATGTTTTATAAAGAAGAAAGGTTTATTATTTTTAACATCCTACTAGCATCTATGGAGGGTGGGCTCTGACAAATGGAGGACCCGTTAATTGCCAGAAACTGTACCCAAATATTAGAGAGCTGGATCAGAGTCAGGCTGCTTAGCATAAGAGACAGATGAGAATATGAGGGTGGGACAAGATCTGGGAAAGGGAAGAAATAAGCTAGTGAGATGGGGGAAAGGATGAGCTGGATGAAACCTTTGACAATACCCAGAATTATCTTCTGGAGGGTGGCCCTTGTATCACATGCATCCCCTGCTAGGTGAGTGTTCTAGGAACCCATATGTATCAGTGTACCAGCTAGCGTTGTTGTGAGAGGCTGCATTCAGCTTCAGTGAATTTTTTGAAGACTCTTTCCACACATTTGCCCATTTCATGACGGGTGATTTATGAGCACACCTTCCCACATCCTGCTGAGTGTTCAGCAGTTTTTGACCCAAAACGGCATAACCCCCATGCCCCATCCTCCCTATTCACCCAAACGTGCCCAGAGCAACTTTTTTTTTTTTTTGTTTCTCCAAATGAAAACAGTCCTCAAAGGGAAACACTTTACCAATGTGGAACAGGTGAAACATAAAACAGCAGAAGCACTAAAAGGCATCAAAATTGATGAGTTCAAAAACTCTCTTGAGTAGTGGAAAAACACATCTTGATAGGTGTATTGTATCAAATGGAGGGTACTTTGAAGGTGACTGAAGTTTAAACACACAAAAATAAATACGCAATTTTTTATAAATAAATTCTGAGTTTTGGTGGTCTCCCCTCATAAATATGGAAATACTTGAGAGAATAGACATATGTTTGAGACTTTACCTGAGTCACCAGCTGTGTACAATTGAGGATGGCCCCATGGTTCTATTTCAAGTAGAATCTGACAAAGGGGAAGGATGTTGTGTCAAACTGGGCAGGGGGCCAAAAGAGTCAGGCTATGTACATTCTAGGAACTGGGGCCATCTGGCTTATAGTTGCAAAGAATAACTTCTCTGCATACCACTTGAACCTGACCCAGTCCACTGCTCTGATAGGTGGAAAGATACCAAAGTAGACATTATGATCAGAGGGATCTGTCTCCAGGCAGATGCTGGAACTCATATCAATGACACTGAAATCCATGCCAATGACCTAACCCAGGCTATCGCCTGTGATATTTAGGGCTTAACACAGTTCCTGACACACAGTAACGACTCAGTGAATGTTGAAAGAATAAATGAGTCAAGAGAGTAATCAGTCCGATGTGAAGTGATGAGGAGCAATGGAATTCACAAAGATTCAGATCGGCAGATGCAACGTAACAAGAAAATAACAACAGAAAGAACATCCATTGCTGCGCTACTCATTGTGGTCAGGGAGCAGCATGGGACCACCTGGGAACTTGTTAGAAACGAAGAACCTCAGGCTCTGCCCCAGACCCTTAAATCTGAGTTTGTTTTAACAAGGTTCACAGGTGATTGGCAGGCCCGTTCAAGTTGAAGAAATACTGTCTAGACCACAACTGAGACAGGCAATACTAAAGCCACACCTGACTAAGAGGGTCATCGCCATCATAGTGAGGAGGGATTGATAATTATCACTGCCATGCGGCGAGGCCTGTACTTTATTTACCTATCACTCTGAAGGCTGAATTCTACCTTCAGAACAACCCTCTTTTTGTCTTCATAAATGCCCAAGGAAATAATTTATTTGGAGACTGCTATAAGATGGATGGATAAGTAAGCAGACAGACAGATACATACCTACAAAAGTCATTTCCCATTCTGTTAGACTCAATGCACATTGGCAGTGGTTGTATCAGCAGCCTGGGAAAAAAGTACCTATTTCCAGATATATGGCTTACATTTTCTGTTTTAATAGCGATGCCTATAACAATAACAATGAGAAGAGCTAACAGGTAGTGAGTGCTTAGAGGCACAGTTCTCACAGTTCACACTTTACACTCACTGATGGGTAGGCCACACCCAAGCAACAACCCCAAATACTCTGAAACCAGGCTCATTAGAGCTTGGGATTGTCTTCCGTGTCAGCGTACAAGGTGATGGGGACAGAGCCACATTAAAGTGACTGTCTCGAGATGACAGGAGCAGAAAGAACTCTGAGCACTTCTGCGTACGGGCCATGGTCCATCATCCGCACAGGAGGCATCTCAGCCACTGTCTCTGAGAGCTCTGAGCCCCCCTCGGAGAATGTGCTTGGTCTCTTTCTCTGTCTAAGTCTGAGGGCTGTCATTTCTAAAGATGAGTCTTATTTCAGCGTCTTACCTTGTCCCAGGCCAGTTGTTCAAATCCTGACCATGCAGCAGAGTAGTGAAGTTGCTCATGGGATCCTGGGGAGGCTGAGGGGGAAAAGCCTTACAAGAGGCCACCTCAGATGACACGGATGAACAGAATCCTGGAGGCTCATGCTGTATTCCTTAACTGCTCCATTTTCCTGTTTCCCTGTCTGAGAAATAGGATCAAGTTTACCTTTGCTGGACCAGGGCTATGTACATCAGTCAAGGAGAGTCTAATAAGGACTAAAGGAGGAAATACTTTTTGTCCAAACCCAGTTGTGTTACATTCTTTGCAGCAGAGACACTGACTGCTCAAAGTACTGACATGCCTCTGAAAGGGAGTCATGTAAACTACGGGAGCTCCCAACTCAGACAATTCTGCAAGCTGGCACCCAATCCCTTTCTTGTATAATCACTCATGTCAGTAAAGATTTTATTTAAAAAATGAACAGTGGGTGTGTATTGGTTTCCTGGGGCTGCCATAACAAAATACCACAAACTGGGCAACTTAAGAGAACTCAGAGATGTATTGTCTCACCAGTCTGGAGGCGAGAAGTGTGAAATCAAGGTGTCAGCAGGGTTAGGTCCCTTCTAAAACTTGAAAGGGAATCCTTCCTTGCCTCTGCCAAGTATCTGGTGCTTTGCTGGCCATCTTAGGTGTTCCTTAACCTGCAGCTACATCACTCCACATTCTGCCCTCATCATCCCCTGATACCCTTCAGGTGTGTCTGTGTCTTCACATGGCCATCTTCTTATAAGGACACCAGTCATAATGGATTAGGGATCCACTTGACCCCAATATGTCCTCAATGTAATTAATTATAACTGCAATGATCCTATTTCCAAATAAGGTCATATTCTGAGGTACTGGGTGTTGCTTCAACATATCTTTTTAGATGACATAATTCAATTTATGACAGGGTGGGTACCAAATACTATAAACAGAACAATGACACTATTACAGATACCCTAGAATCCCCAAAACACATTCCCTCATGTCAGGCATAGTCCTCAGACTAGTTTGAGTTCACACATATTAGTTACTCCCCAGTCCCATGATGCAAGGAAAAATTCAGGAGTCACAACAATCTGCATTTTAAGGTCAGATCCAACATTTTACATACCAGGAATTAGGGCGAGTCAATTCACTTCTCTTGGTTTTCTAATTCTTAAAATGTGGATAGTAATTAATTGTAGCAGACTTTGCAGGTGCCCGGCACATATTCCATGAGCCTTCCACCTGCCAACATCTACATTTTTTTTGCTTGAGGGTTTCTTTGTCTGCAGAAGTCACTCTGCTCATCGGCAGCCAGCCACAAGCACTGAAGAGTTAACATTGCCTGAGTGTAGACCTCAACCAATGAGCAATAGGAACTGGTGTGAAAATACTCCAACTCCCTCACACATTGGTTGGCACAAATCTAAGGTGCTCATTCCACACTGGCTCCCAGAGTTGCCCTGGAGAATGAAGCCCTGGTTAACCAGTGTTAACTTGGTTGATAATAGGCCTTTAACTGGCTGCCTTTCCTTCTCCTACTTCACCAGTGTCTCCTGGGATCACCTCCCAGATATACCACTTGCATTTGAACCTTGTCTTAGAGATTGCGTCTAAGAAAGCCAACCGATGTCAATGAAATTTGCTTTACAGCATTATTTTGAGTGTAAGAAGTCACAAAGGTCAAGAACTTGGTATGAAGTAGGTACCCAATAATTGGTGGCTATGAAAATAAACAAAGATGTTTTATTCAAAAGGGATCATAATGTTTGTGAAGGACACTGGTGCAACAAGCTACCACTTGCTACTAGAAATGTACTCTTTCTTTGTTCGTACACAAATGTAATTAAACCCTTTTCCAGAAAGGGAAAAGTTAAAGTGAACTTCTCTCCCAGAACAGAATAGAGGGGAAAAGGAAAGAGAAGGGAAGGTGGGGGCGGGGGGGGGGGTCAATTGGAGGGAAGAGAAAAGTTGTTTTATTTTACTTTGACCAAATTCTGACTCCATCACTTACTAAGCGTGTACCACTTATAAGTGGTGGAGCTGTGAACCCTTGGAAAAGATAATATCTCTAAGCCTCAATTTCTTCATCTGACTTGTTCAAGGTCACACAGGTATTACAGGATGGAGCCAACAGTTGAACCCAGGCAGTCTGATTCTAAAACCTACATGTTTAACTGCTACATTATATTCCTTCCTTCATATGAAGCACATTTAATCACCCAGCTGAGACCTGCATTTAAATCATTCAAACATGAAATTTTTAAGGAATAAGATGCCTTTTCATTGAAGTTAATGTACTTTCTGAGGTTTCTATAGCAACAAAAATCTAAAATCACCTTTGGTGGTATTATTTACAAAAGAAGAGGGACATTCCTGCTGACCCTTTATCAGAGAATTTGTTTTCTCAGGACAGGTCCAGCCACACAGAAGAGAATTGTGCAATGGATTTTCAAAGATGTGATTGCTCCACTTGACTGCATTAATACAATCAACAAATATTTTCTGAATGTCTATTATGTGCTAGACCAAAGATATTAAAATATTGTTTCTTTTCTCAAGGAATTCAGAGTCTAGTAAGAAAGACAAATGTGTTACAAATGCCAAGTCATCACATGACCTGATTAGTGACTCAGGAGAGCCAATCCCAAAATGCAATGGGAGCAAGCGAAGATGAAGACATAATTGACTGGAGAATCAAAATCAGCTTCCCAAAGAGGTAAAAACTGAGTAGCTGTTCTCCAGGTGGAGGGCAAACCAATCATTACCAAACACCTCTTTGTTTTTCCTGTTTCCCTATCTCACGCTCCCCATTACCTCATTTGTGTCCCCTCGGATCACCTCTCAAATAAGCTACTTGAATTCAAGGGTTTGTCTCAGGGTCTTCTTTCAGGAGAATCCAAACTAAGATGACATCAATCTGGTTGATTCGCTCAGTTCCTCGGAGACATCATTTACAGTTAGCTCAAGTTGATGGGCCGGCCCTTCAGGATCCATTACAGCAAGTTCATCTGCATTACAGGATTCAGGGTGAAAATCCACAGCAGAATGAGTGGCCCAGTACTGATCCCTGATCACTTCCCTCCCCCTTCTAGGGACCAAATTTGAATTCCTTTTGAATCCTTAGTTGCCAAGTGGAAGCACCTAAAAAGCAAAGCTCAAGAGGACATTATCTACATTCCTGAGCATTTCTCTCTGGGGAGCCATGGGATGTACTCCACCTTCACAGACTCAGGTCACAGTGGTGTCTTTACTATCATCCCAGGATGCTGCAGGGACAGCCATTACGAATGGCCAATTGCAGTGTTGCTGGAAGCATGGCTTACCACACTCTCTGTGCCCTCCATGTAGGGTTCTACACCTGTGAGTCGCTGCACCAAAACAGTGTTAGGAAAAGGTTTGCTTCCTGGGAATGGTGAGATATTTTTCTAATTCAGTCATAAGATCCATGATGCTGATTATGTCTTTTTTTTTTTTTTTTTAATCCTCACCCAAGGACATGTTTCCATTGATTCTAGAGACAGAGGAAGAGAGGGAGAGAGACAGGGAGGGAGAGAGAGAGAGAGAAATATCAACTGGTTGCCTCCCATATGCTCACCAACCAGGTACCAAACCCACAACCCAGGCATGTGCCCTGACTAAGAATTGAATCGCAACCATTTGGTGAACAGGATGGTGTGCCAACCTACTGAGCCATATGGCCAGGGCAAATTGTGTCTTCTTTTTCACTCTGGCCACCACAAGCTCAATGTCAAATATGAAGTTCACCTACAATCAAAAGCCTTTGACTCTCACAGCAACTTAGCCTGTGTGCTTTCTGTCACCAAACCTCATGTTTTGCTGTTTACATTCTGTCCTCCTTATTCTGATTCTTGATTTCTATTTTATAACGTTGTATTGCAAGTGACCTTATAATCAACTGCCTCAAATCTTTTGTGAAATCCAGTAAAAAAACAACATTTGAGTGTCTGCAAATGTCAACACTATATTCAACAAGAGGACAGTGAGCAAGACAGCTATGGTCCCCAGTGTCACAGAGCTTTCTTTCAGATGAAATGAGGTGGAATATAAATAAGTATATTATTATGTGGTAAATTCTTTGTAGAACAAAGTTTGTCCACCAAATGGATACTTTTTCTTCTGCCAGAAAGAAGCAAAAGGTTTTCTATTTTCATTTTTGTCTTTATGAGAAAGACACTTGGACAGTGTTTAATGCTCAATTCCTGTAATTCTTATCAGAATATTAATATAAGTAACTATTCTTTTTTTTTTCAGAATGATTTCTGATATTTTTTGGGACCATCCTGTTTTATATGGTTTATTTTTGTCCATCATAAATTCTTTTCTACCAGAGTCAGAATACACATCTCAATAAATTAGTGCTTTACCTGAAGCCCTGAAATTTCATCCCTAAATGCGTAATGTTTTCCTAAAGAACAGGTCAATTCAGTTTAGTAACAAGTTCTGATAATCTGCAAACCAGAGTCCAGGTTAACAATGCTTTAATGCTGACATGAATCACCTCCAGTGGTAACGGCAAAGAGATAAGATGGCAGCATCTCTTTCTTTCCCAATACCTGCAAACTACTTCTTCAGGGAGAGCATTTAATTCAAATTTGAAAACCATATCTTGCGTAGACTCGGGTAATCAGAGAAAGAATAGCCAAAGTGGTAAAAAAACAAAACAAACAATAAACCTTTAAAATGCATAGGTAGGAACTGATGAAACAATGAGAGAAATTTAACTTGGAGAAGAGAACACTAAGCAGAGAAATGCTGTCTTTAAACATCTGGAGAGGTGGAGTAATGAGTGGAAGCTTTAACTGTAGATAGGGAAGAGCTTTCTAATGGAACCACATCATGGAACCACACAGCCTGTGGGTTGCTGCTCCCTATAACTCAGACTGGCTCCAAATGCTGGCTTTTCCTTGTGATCACATGAACTGCTCTGTTTTATCTTCCTCTTTAAAAAGCTGTCTGAGAGGTAATGAGTTCCCCGTCATTGAAAGTAATCAAGCAAAAGGTAGACAAGCATTTGGTAGGGATGTTGCTGACAAAACTCAGGTCTTTCCCGGGGATCTGTTGAAGCTCTGAGATCTGAAAATATGACTGTCAAGTGGAGGGAAGCAAGTTCCTCCCAAGATTCTCAGTCGTTGATTAGAGCCAGAGGTGCTGCCTCTCCTCTCATGCTCCACAGAAGCCTTCCCAATTTTTATAAGTACGTTCCTCTTACCCCCTATTCTAACACATTTCTCACATGGGGTGGAACAGATGCTGGGGTGATGCCAGCTAAAATTAAAAGCAAAAGGAGAAAAAAAAACTATTTTACGATAAATATCTCAGCAAAAAATTTATTTCCTGAAAGTATTCAGAGGCAAAGGAGCAGCTGCTGCCTCTTTTGTGGTTCTTCCTCCTCTCACTTTTATAACCTGATTAATATGCCAATCAGATGTTTGTAATCAGGAGCAGGGGACATTAACCTCATAAAGTGCGTAAAATGTACCTTATCTGAATAAAGAAGGACATGTTTTTGTGAACTGGTCTCCTTGCTCTTTTTTATTTCTAATTGTACTGTGAAAAGGACTAAAGCTCCTTGCCATCTACCAGCCCTCCAGACCTTTGCTCCAGTGGGCCAGATAGCAGCATCACGAGGACCTCCCCTGTGCTAAGGGACCGGGGTACCCACTAAAGCTGTCCCAAAAGACCACAGCCCTGAAATTGGCCTTCACACTCTCTGGTTTTCTCCAGCCATTGAAACCAAAGAACGATACATTGGAAAGGTTGTCCCCGAGTGAGCACACCGATTTCTGAACATGAATGAGCTAACCTGTCATGATGGGGCCTTCGGACATTCACACACAAATAGCACTGAAGCCCCGTTAGCTACAAGCCCTCTGAGAAATATAAAGGTCAGTAAGGTGTGGCAGCTACTCTCAGAATGCTTAAAATCTAGAGACGATATATTATACATGCAACGAGGTAAAACGACAAAATGATAAAAAGGTAAGGAGCAGAGACACTTGGGATAAAATGAATAGGAGTTCAGAGTGGGGACTAATACATCCATATTGTGAGGGAAAGGAGGGATACCCGTAAGAAGGGGGAGGCGCATTCTGGAAGAAGGTGCTGTCGGGTCAGGTCTTGGGAAACAAGTAAGATTTGGATAAGCGAAGATAGGAGGAAGGAGGTAGTAAAGAGGGGAAATGGAAATACCAAGTTAAGGAGAAATCCTAAACAAAAAATACAAGGGTAGGGCTGCACTGACCACATGCTCTGATGGTGAAGTAACCAATTTAAAGTAGAGGGCAGAGGAGAGAAAAATGGGGAAAGGAAGGCTGGAGTGAGAAAATGGAACATTGACTTCCTATGATTACACAACTTTCCACAGTTACCACTCTACCCTGTTGGCTAATCAGTGCCATTCAGTCCTCAATACCTTTCCAATCCTACCCCACAAAAAATGGGGTGTTCCCAAGATCAGCTCAAGGCTATAGATACTGCAACATGCTACTCCATCTCGTCGTCGGCAGCCGTCCGTCTCGAGAGACGATGGTGTAGCTTCTTAAGAGTCTATCTGCACCGCCGAGAATGGCTGTGCAGTCCGACTCGGGAGTGACACGGTATCTGTCTCCTCCCGTGTTGAATCGACATCTTACGATGACGCTGGAGTGTCCTCTCCAGTGAAGCTGAACCCATCTAAACCTCTGATATCTACATTCTCCTTTGAAATAGTTGAGCAAACAAATATATGTGTGTATGTACCTGATAGGAGCATGTCTCTGTCAAACATATTTAGCAAAATGTTGACACCTGTTGCATCTTGGTGATAGATGTATATGTTCACTATTCTCTTCCTTGTGCTCTTTGTAATTCTGACAGGGTTTTAAAAGTAAGTCCTTCAATCCGGAGTTACTGGCCTGAGAACCACCAGAGGAATGCATCCCCAGCAGTGTCTGGCCAGATTCTCCCAAGCCTGATTTTGTGTATAAACCAGTCTGAGTCCACACTGTGCTTAGATTGGGGGTTGCTGGGATCCTTGGCCACCTCTCTGTGATGCCCATGGTGCAACTGCTGAGCTAATAGGCAACAAAATATAATCATGTGTGGGAAGCAAAAAGAGCAGAGCAGTGTGCCATTTGTTCGTTTTCACAAGTTGTAGGCGCTTTCAGTGGCAAAAATATTCACAGGGTTAAGAATCAGCTTGTTTAGTAAATGGCAATTAGCATGAACTGGGTCTCCTCAGCTTCTGGAAAAGAGATAAATATAGATGTCGATATTCGCTGTGCAAAGACAGAGTCCCAAGCTTCTCTTTTAGAATTTCAGGGAGTGGGGGGAAGCCTTTGTAAGGAGCCCTCCAGCCAGGAAGGAAGCCTTGGCTCCAGACCCACTCTGAAGATGATGGGGAAACGCAGCTTGCTTGAATCTGCTCACTCAGGAGTCCAGGGCCCAGAAGTGAGCCCTAGGCAAACCTGGGGGAACTCTGCTAGGGGCAGAAAGCAGGGAGGTTAAACACGGACTCCGGAAACTGGAAGTTTGGGTTGGGTCCCAGCTCTCGGCCCACTGGCTGTGTAACTCTGCTGGAACACAGCTTAATCTGTTGGGCCTCACTTTCCTCATCTGTAAAATGGAAATGGAATATGGCACAAAGTATGCCACATACATGTATTAGCAGTTGTGATTCTTTCACACCTCTCAAAACTTAAAAGGAAAATTAACGTTAATATACTACTGACTAGTGTACAGACCTTGCTTGAATTTCACCGGTGTTTCCAATACTGGTCCAGGTTAATTGGTCTGTCCCTTCATTTGTATTGGCACCTATGTGCACCTAAATATGGCTTATTGTTTACTTCTGATAGAAGTAAATATTTGAGAATGATTGCAAGCCATATAATAATAAATTTTTCCAAAATTATTTCTGTGAATTTCCTTCTTGTTATATGACATTGTCTCTCAGCAGCTCGTGTTTCATTTATTCATTATTAATAATCATGCCAACAAGGATAAGAATATAATAGACTATAACTCAAATTCATAATCTATGTGTTTTAGTATATTTCTCTGCTCTTCTCTTCCCTCACTCTTAGCTGAGGGCTATTTTTCCCTCCTCTTCCCTCATCAAAGTACAAATAAAGGTGTGAAGAAACTCCTGATCTAAACACAAGACAGAAATTTTTCCATGCAGGCATTTCTACTTTTAAAGACTATAATTGCCTGAA
The DNA here is from genome assembly GCF_987537825.1 of Furipterus horrens. NCBI lineage: Eukaryota > Metazoa > Chordata > Mammalia > Chiroptera > Furipteridae > Furipterus > Furipterus horrens. The sequence goes on along the minus strand of NW_028327174.1, from coordinate 181,947,024 downwards.
AATGGAGAAAGAGGAATAAAAAGGCAGAAGAGAGACTGAAATTGGAGAGAAAGGAGGGGAGGCAGTTAAACATCAGTGAGGAGAAGGACCTTCCAACTTGAGAGCCAGGTGGAACTCAGCACTCATTTCTTTCCAAGCATGGACACTCCATTGTCGATTGTCCGAGATATTGGTAAGCTCTCAGAAGAGATGATAGCTTTTACTCTACTTTAGTCACTTGCAAAAGTAGGGCTTGAAAGGAAATCTTTGCTCCTTGGCCAAAGCGAACCAAACTGAACCAGTTGAGAATTAACCTCTATGACCTGAGGTATCAGTAAAAGCATTGCCTGTTTTTATTGTTATAACTGCATCAATACTAGTAACGATCATTTTCAAAGCATTTTCTTACCTGTTTAATCAGGATAGGATTATTTCTATTTTTCTTTATTTTTATTGTTGACACTATTACACCTGCCTCCACCCAGCCCCCAAACACTTCCCTCTGGCCATCACCTCACTGTTGTCTGTGTCTATGTGTTATGCATGTATGTTCTTTGGTTAATCATTTCACCTTCTTTCATCCAGCACTCCCTACCTCTGACAGCTGTCAGTCTGCTCCATGTGTCCATGCCTCTGTTTCTATTTTGTTATTTCTTGCTCATGGAAGGTTGAGTCAGTCGTTCTTCATCCTATAGCTGTGCCATCTGAAATACCTGACATCCAGGTCAGCATAGTAGGAGAAAATGACTGATGGGGGAAATATAATCATTCTTAATGGCCTTGACTCAAATAGACCAGTATCAGTTCTGCCCACATTTCATTGGCCAGAATTAGTCACATGGTCAGAACCTATCTACAAAGAGGATGTTAGATTGTAGAGAAGGCATGGACATTTGGCATGCACTAACCTATATGATCTTTGGGGCTGTAGTGGGCCTCTAGGGGTTTAAACAACATATCCAAAATTATACATTAATGAATGATTATATCCCTAATTATTTTTCTATGTTCTGCACTTATTTATATCTCATATTTTCTCTCATTTGAATTACTTTCTTTCTGTCTTACTAATCTCTACCATTCAGATAATCAGAATACTGGTCAACACCACAGGTAATGTCATTCTTACACAAGCCCACACATGCAGTTGTTAGAAACCATTCTTGTGAGCCTACAGAAGTCATATTATGGTCTAAATACAGTACCGATCATTTGTGAATAGTAAAGGTATTCATAACTGAAGACCCCAGTCTGTGTAAGAAATAAAAATATCCAAGGTTTCAAAAGGAAAGAAACACTTTTTCATAAAATACGTTAAAAATTTTCCTGGCCCATCAATCACAATGGCACAGGCATTAATTATTCAAAAAGAAATTTTATTTTTGGAATCAAAGTTTTGGATCTTTCTTCACAAGGTAAAAGTTTTGAGACAGTCACTTTGTTGAGTGCTCTGTAAAATTTTCTGACCTTATTAGAATTTAACACTCTGGGAGACAAATTGGTGTCCATGCCTGAGAATAAGAACGTTCTCTCAATCTATTTTCCAGAAAGACCATCCTATACCACAAATCAGATCATGTCACTCCTCTGTTTAAAAATCTCCTTGGATTCCTTGCTGGACACTTCTGATTGGCTATTCAATCTCTATTCTTCCCCTTCTTCGTGGCTAACCAAAACTAGATTTTACCCAAGCATTAGACAGATCTGTTGTGTTCAGGAAATACATCCCTCCCAAATTCCAGGATATGATTCAAAATACCCTTTGTCAATCACTCTCCATTCAGATGCTTACTTTTCTAAACTCACCGCAGCCAGCTGGGGGTAGCATCTTACATAGCTTTTATCAGGGAGATGTATGGGGAAGTCATCTAGAAATTTCCAGGAAAATTGCTACAAAGTCAAAAGAAGAGGTTTCTGGCACTACTCCACCCTCTTTCTTTCTACAATATTCTGACACATAGTTTTGTATGGGGAGATATTTAATACCACATTTTCCATATTGTAACCTGTGGCAGAGACCACTGGCTGATCAGCAAACCTGTCCTCTTCTTTCTAGGCTCATTGAAGCTCTTCATTTTCCACCTTCCCTTGCAGTTAGAAATAACTGTGTTCTAGTAAATAGAATATGGAGCAAAGTACTATACAACCCTTCTAGGGCAATCACTTCAAAAGCTCTCATGCATGGTCTTCCATATTGTTTTCCCTCCCAGCTTGATGCCAATCAGTACATTAGTCCTGAAAGATAGACTGAAACAGGAGGAGAAGAAAAACCTTGAAAAAGACCACCTGCCTATTAGGAAAACTAAGTCTTGGATTTTATAGAAAGGAGATATAAACTTTCTCTGTATTAAGCCACTCAGAACTGGGGGAGTTGTCTAGCACAATAGCTAACATTATATTAACTACACCATGAGACAAAAAGCCTAAGAATGGAAAGATCCTGAGTCACTGAAAACGTTGCTGAGATGCTGCACCAAACTGGGAAGATCTCTAGACTGCTGATTCTACAAGAAAATAAAATGTCTTTATCACTCAAATCACTGTCAGCTAGATAGTCTATTATTTGTGGGCCTTAATTAAAACATTACTAATTAATCAACTATAAGTATCTAAATGAAAAAAAATTATGTATTGGTCCTCAAGTTCTTCATCAATCTGACCCCAGTCTACCCTTTCAGACTCACCAGTAGCTACTCTCTACCTCTTATGAACCTATACCCCACAATGAAGTAAAATCTGTTCCCCGATTTACCACAGACCATCACGTTTCTTTGATGTTGCATATGCACATCCCTCCCCCAAGACTGCTCTTCCTCGCCTCTTCATTGAAGTCTTCCTTAAGGATCTCAAATCAAATGGCACCTCGTGCTTCATTTTCCCTTGACTCCAGCATGCAAAATTAATTTGTTCCTTCAACTATATTCCACAGAGCCTTGGGAGAACTGCTAGTACAGTGCTTAGTTGTTTGTTTGCCAGCTTACTTGTCTGTCTCCCTCACTACGGCAAAGACTATAACTCTTTTACTTCTGCTTACCCAGCACCTGGCCCAGTCCCCATGGAGGATTCTTGATAAATACTTAAAAGAATCATCAAATGCTGAACTGTTTAATTTTTTTCAGAATTGACAGAATCTGTGAAGATTAACCTGTCTATCTGCCCTTGTTTCATAGATGAAAAAATAAAATAAAATGCTCAAAACTTTAGTGTTAGAACTGTTGTGAAGCATAAAGCTTCTGATTTTCACACCACTAATTTTTTCCCATTTCCCAGTTTCTAGGCTGAAGCTATTTTTTAGTTTGATGACTTTATTCAACTCTGGTGACATGACCCTCCCCCCAGCTCTAGCTTTACCAATCACAGAAATAATTTTTCATAAATCCTATTGTGAACACAAGGAAGAGGAGAGAATTGTCAGAAAGGAGAAAAGAATGCATCCTAGCTTGGAAATCAGTCATCCCTAGGATCACATTAACATACTAAACCCTGCCTTCCCTAAGACTTCTGGCTTGCAATCCAGGACCTCATGCTGGGCCTAGAAGCTATCCCTGACCTTCAACCAGAATGGCTGGGGCTTGATACTCTGCATGACCAGGACCAGTCTAACTCCCCTCCTGGAGGCAGCTGAACTCTGCCCTTTGGTCTACCAGCCACTGCTTGGTTTCCTGTGACATAGTGCACCTGGAGACTCCTGCTGTCGTACCCACTCCAGACTGGAGCCCCGGCATGCTGAGCTCAGCCTCGATAATCTTTTTCTTCTCTGATTTTCCTGATACACTCTGTATTCTAAGTTCACCCAAGATGAGGCATAAAGAAGGAGTGGTGGTGGCCTTCTGGAAGGGCTTTGTCCAGAATCAATATTCATTCTCTCAACATTACTAATCATTAGGGAAATGCAAGTGAAAATCACAGTGAGATGTCACCTCGCATCCATCAGGATGGCCACAATCAAAAATATGAAGAATAAGTAGTACTGGCCAAGATGAGAATTTAAAATGATGGAGTCGTTATAAAAAACAGTATGGAATTTTTGCAAAACATTAAAAATAGAATTACCATATGATCCAGCAACCCCACTTCTTGGTATATACCCAAAAGCCTTCAAAGCGGAATTTTAAAGATATATTTACACATTATATTCACTGTAGAATTATTTACAATAGCCAACAGTAGGAAGCAACCCAAATGTCAATCAACAGATGAATGTATAAAGAAATGTAGCATACACATACAATAAAATATTATGCAGCCTTTAAAAACAAATAAATTCTGTCACATGCTACAACATGGATAAACCCCCAGGACAACATTATATTAAGTGAAATAAGCCAGTCACAGAAGAATAAATACACTCATATGACTTCACTCATAGAAACAATTTTGTTTGTTCATTGCTGCTATATAAAAAGCAATTGACTTTTGCATATTAACCTTGTACGCTGCATGAATTAATTCCAGAATGCAATATCATTTACATTAGCACCCTCCCCCCCAAAAAAAAACATAATACTAAGATAGAAATCTAACAAAATATGTACAAAATCAATATGAGGAAAACTAAAAACTATGATGAATGAACTCAATAAAGAATTAAGTGGAGAGATATTCCATGCTCATGGATAAAAAAACTTGATGTTGTTAAGATATCAGTTCTTTTCAAGTTTATCTATAGATTCAATGTAATCTCAATAAAAATCCCAGGAGTTATTGTGTGAATATTGACAAACAGATCCTAAAGTTTATAAAAAGAGGCAAAAGACTCAGAATAGCCAGTATAATATTGAAGGACAAGAACAAAGTTGGAGGACTGAGACAATGCAATGTCAAGATTTACTATATAAAGCTACAATAATCAAGACGGTGTGGTATTGTTGAAAGAACAGGCCAATGGTGCGATGAAATGGAGTAGAGCATCCAGAAGTAGACTTCCATAAGTTTGGTCAACTGATCTTTGACTAAGTAGCTAAGGCAATACAATGGAGCAAAGATAGTATTTTAAATACTAAAACAAAAATATTTCTAAGTTTCTACTCTAGCCCACTAGCTTAATCAAAAAGGTGATTCATTCATATTTCAATATAGCTGAAGAAGCAGAACGATCCATTGGATTTTAAAATAGTTGGTAATAATACTTTCATAATCAAACTCCTGTTGCTATGTAGAAATAAAAACCCTCATTTGATATATTTCTGTAATTCAAAAGGTACAAGAGAGACAGCATGATATATTCAAAAGAATACCCTGCCATTGATGGCTTGACAATGGCCTGCTGTTTACAGAGTATGAGGTAAAAAATGTAAGTTTTACTAAGGGCCTGGGTCTGCTGATTGGGCAAGTCAACCAATTTCTCAGAGTCTCATCCCTTCCTTGGTCAAATAGGACTGGTCCTCTCTGCCCTGTCTACCTCCCAGGAATGTAATGAGGATCAAAAGAGAGAGCACACGTAGTTGTTTAAAAAAAAAAACTATGAAGAGCTATGTAAGCTTAAAATGTAATTATGATTATGCCAGGGAGGGGACTGCTCCTAATCTAGGGCAGTGAACTGCCCTTCACTGAAGTTCCGTACCCTCTCACCTCCCTCCCTCTTGCTTTCTCTTCATACAATTCTCTCCCTTACCCTCCCTCACTTTTCTCCTCTACCTCCTTCGCTCCCTCCTGCTGGAGTTTATGACCTAGGCTAATGAGACAAATATGGCTCCTCACATCAAGGGTGGGGAATTAAGGCCTGGTTATAGCCCAATTTAATTTTCATGATCTCTTGAACAAGTGAAGGAATGCTGGGGAAACAGGCTGCTCTTGGCCTGATGCCGGCCCAGCCCGAGTCGGGGCAGCCGTTACCCACACTAGCTCATCGCACTCCTGGTAGACATTTCAATTAGAAGTCATTAGCCTTCTTTCCATGCCTTCCTCAGCAACGGCGGCCCCGGCTCTGGGTTTTGGTCCCAGCTGTGTCACTTAGCAAGCAACCTTTAGTGAGTCATTTGACATCTCTAAGTCTTCATTTCCTCACTTATAAAATGAGGGATATTTAATGATATCTGTTCTACCTTCCAGATAGGATGGTTTTAAAGGTTGCACAAATCAGATAAATAAAGATAATTTTAAACTGGGAAGTCCTATATTTTTTAAGTGTCATTCCTAGTCATTCACATTTTTATGAATTCACTCAAATAAATACTTTTATAGAACGCTCTTGGTAGCATGTTTGGTCATCTTCCTTGTATTCCTGTTATTATCTGAGCTATGGAGAGAGCACTCTTACAAGACTCTTAAGAGTTTAATAAATGTAAAATGTTATATATTCCATATGTAGTATTAGGTCTGCAGACTTCTTGTAGAAGTTAAGAGTTCCATACAAAGTCACTATTTCCCTACTCCACAACCAGGGACTCTGTCCTTTCTCCTGATAACCATAAGGGACTTAGATATATACCATTGTGCTTGTCTTGAGCCTCTCAGCTTTATCGTGATTTCCCTGTTTGCACTGAGTCTTGCAAATGACTAGGTTCCATTTCTGGAACCCATATCATCTCTTGTTTTTGTGGATTCAACTCACCTTCTCAGTTGCTTGGGAAACGGGCTCTCCACTTCTGGAATAAATGTTATTTCCTTTGCAGCTTGTTCGTTTGCTGATTTGTGTTTTTGTTTCTGTTTTCTGCCAAAGGAAGGTAGTTGAATTAATTTCATTGATGGTTACAATTTAGTTTCTCTTCTGTCTAAGGTTATAGAGCCACTGTATTAACTGGGCCTTCCAAGGACCTCTTTGCCGAAACAATTGTCCATACTACCCTCTCTATTAAAAACAACGACAACAACAAACCTAATTTTTCTAAGAGCAATTGCATGTCCACAGAAAAATTGAGAGGAAAATTCAGAGATTACCCACATACCTCAACTCCTACACATGCAGAGACCTATGCCATAATGGTACATATTATAGAAGCTTGATCTAAATCAGGCATGAAAGTCTTGACTTCAAATTACCTCTCCTGGATGGTTGTACTCCATATAAATGAACTAGAGCAATTGACTTGTCTTCAAAGAATAAGACTGCTCAGAGAGCTAGAAGAGAGAAACTTCTGGAAAAGCAATGACTTGCTATACAGTGATAGGGGCTGTCAAATCAGAGAACCTGAACGCAAATCCAATCTTTATCATTTAGTAGACAGTATAACATGGATAAGAGAGCAATTAAGAATGTAGACTGGAGATTCAAATAGATCTAGGTCCAAATCCTGGTCCTACCACCTTAGTGGAATTATACTAAACCTCTTAAAACTTCAAATCCCACTACCTGTAAAGTGGATGTAATTATGCTGGGTTATGCTGAAAAAACAATAGTAACTATTATTATTATTAAAAATGTATATTCTTCAATGGAAATACATTTTATTATACCATTTGCCTAAATTGCAAACTGTGGGACTGAAATACCTCAGCTATAGCACATAAGATTTTTTCCAATAAAAATATTGATTGGACATCCCTTATTTATTCTTTTTATTTATTATTATATTGATACTAATTTGGTAAGTGCTTCTAAATTTTCCTACCCTAAATAATAAACATAGATTATATTTCTGCATCAAGTAGGCAGAATTCACCATACACGTGATACTAACAAATTTCTATTAAATTTGTTGAAAAATGACTGTCCATTGGAACAGGTTTCAAGGATTCAAAAGAAAGATAAAATATGTGATAACTGTCTTTTAAGTTGAATTCTTAACAATTTAGTTGACAATTTGAATGGAGGCAAACTTAAGCTCTTCATATTTAAGCAGTTTTGCTCTATTCTCTGAAGGTAATACAGCATTTTCTGGGTTTGTTTTTAGTGATAATATTGGCCCATGTTTACAATGCTGAATCTTCAAAGGAAAATCAGTTTTTCAACATATATGGTCAAGCACAACTTTTGAATCTCCTAGAAAAAAAAAGTCTTTAAATAACTAGAAGGTAGATGACAACCTTCATGGTCAGCAGAATTTCCATGTACCTTTTAAGGAAATAAATTAAATGACCTCTGAACAGAGAAAATCCAAAGATGCTCAGGCTCGAAAGCCCCAGTTTGGAAGGTAATTATGAAAGGATAAGAAAGGCTACTCTACCTCCTGACTTATGAATCATTACATGTGGCTCTCCATCGACTGAACTAGACCTAGACTGCTAGCACCAAGCTTGTGACTGCCTATCCTTTGGAAAGTAGGCTCATGAATTACTGCTTCTGCCCCTGGGAGAATTTATTTTTGGAGCATATCAGTAGAATATCTAGAGTCAGTGTGCCTGGATCTGAATCTGAGACACTCGTAGCTAACAGGCAAGGCAGAATTCTAATAAATATATGCATAGTTGCATATGATCCACATAACCCTATGAAGTAGGGTTATTATTACCATTTTATAGGTGAGGAACCTGAGATGTAGAAAAGTTAAGCAACTTGCCCAAGATCACATAGAAAGTATTGGAGCTAGACTCTAACTCAGACCACCTGGCTCCATTCTGTTCTTCTCCCTCTCAAGGTCAAGCACTTAACGAGCTGTGTGGCTTCCTGCAAGATATGCAACCACTCTACTATGCCTCATCTGCTAAATGGAGACAATTGTAGATGGCAAAGTAGATCAAACCTGTCAGGTTGTTTAAAGGATTAATAAAGATAACTCCCGTGTTTTTCTCAGCTCAGTGCCTGCCACATAGTAAATGTTCAACAAAGGCTATCTATTATTTAATAATACTGTCTTCTTGGTGATGGCAGGGACCACACGTTTTATTCCTTCTTCCATATATACTGCTAAGCAAGTCACTTAACTCTCTGAGAGTTCATTTCCTCACCTGTAAAATGGGATAGTATAATAATATCACAAAGTTATTTTGGCACATAAAAGACACTCAAAAAATACTTGATGAATTAGCAGAATCTCTTCATGTAGTACCTAATACAGTTCCACATGGAAATAGGTATTGCAATAAAAATTTCTTGATCATAGCAATCCATAATGTGAAAATGATAATATTGCCACCTCCTCATCCCTTGGGATGTGTGAGGATAAATGAGACAATCTCTAGGAGAGAGATGTTAGGAGAAACGTGCTTTATAAATCTAGGGGGTTGTTATTAATGATGATCATCATAATAATAAATTTGGTGTTGAAGAAATCATAACTCATCATGCATGACTCCTCAAGGCAAACCTATCAAGGCCTCCTTCAATGACACAGTGGCAGCTAGTGCCTAAGGTTTTGGATCTATGGAAATACCCATAGAGGTAAGAGAGTGATGTTACAGAGAGAAGTCAGAAAGCAATTTGAGCTAGTCATTTAGAAAGGCTCTTCTGTTCCACGCCCTTCTCTCTCCCCACCTTCCACACTTCTCATACCTGGACCCCTTGGGTGGGAACACCAGAGCTTGAGTTTTGATGTTCAATGTCACAGGTCCAGGAATTCAAACATGTCTGTATATCCAGTGCCCATCAGATTCTTAAAGATACTCCGCTATAGGAAAGTCTCAGAAACCAAGCCAGCATGGTGGGTTCTTTCCTTATGGCAGCCTGATACAAAGCTGGCTATTCAGTGAGCCACAGTTTAAGCCCCAAGGGAAAAAGGCTGGCCCATAGTGAAAAGATGAAGTGAAGACAAAACTAGCATTGCATCATAATGGCCAAGAGCATACAGATCTGAACAGGAACCCAGCTGCCCTGCTTAGACTTGCTGGGCAACCTCTCCAAGGCTCTATTTCCAGTAAATCAGAACTATCTTGAAAGGGATTTTAAGGGTTAAAGGAGACAGAGTCCATGACATTTCTAACATAGCAACTGACACATATAAAGCCCTCAGGTAATGACAACAATCATCATTGTGGTTATTGTGTTGCTAATATTTTGATTTTGAATAATCAAAGAAAGACTGTGTAGCCAAGGAGGCTAGTGTGAGGGGAAAGGAGCCAATCAGATGAAGAGTCTCCCCCATATGTTCCATAATTTGGGCCATGAGTGTGCTTAGTATGGGTGGATCAACAGTGTCCTTAAAAGAAATGCATCAGGCTAGACAAACTTCATCCAACTCAGGAGACACTGATACAGAAAACCAGACACAGACATATTCATTGATAGACTCAGATATTCATTTCCAGTAACCAAGGCTTATCAAGCACACAGGAAACCAAATTAGCCATTGGAAGGTGACTTGGTGAGCATGAGATCAGAGGAAACTGGAAGGTCTAGTGGGATATTTATCCAGGTATGGAAAAGCTAAATAGACTCTCCCACAACAGACTCTGCCTCCTAAGTGATCTGAATACAGTAGTCTCTCTCTATATTGAGGTCCACTTATCGTGGCCTCACTGTATCACAGGATTTTTTTAAATATTATATTTAATTATTGCGGATTTTTCATTATATCGCAGGAGTCTGCGGTACTGTGTATGTATCTTGTTAAAGTTACATAGGTTTAAGAGTGTAGAATATGTTTAAGAACATAAGTAGTGTTTATAAAAGTGTGGAAAAGGTTAATAAGGGAGTGGGAAAGGTTAATAAGGGACTGGGAACAGTTTATAAGTGTGTGGGAAGGGTTTATAAAGCCTTAAAATATATATAAATACTACAATAAATGTAAGGTTCCTACTTCACAGATTTTCACCTATCACGGGGGGGGGGGGGGTCCTAGAACGTAATACCCATGATAAGTGAGAGAATACTGTACTTGACATTCATGTCAATACATGACATTCAGATACTTCTGTTTTACTAGAAACAGAGGCTCAGGGAGGTTACTACACATGTCTAAGCATGGCAGCTGCTTTCCTGTGTAGTTCTATATGCTCTTCACCATTATAATATGATGCCACCAAATATCATGTCTCCTTCCAGTGTGCAGAACTGAAGTCTTTCTCCCCTTCCCTCAAAATCCACATAGAACACCTTCCTCCATAAAGTAAAGGTTTGGAAGTCAACTATACCTGTATTTGATTTCCTTCTCTACCACTGACAATCTGTGTAACCTTAGAAACATCACTCAACTTCTCTGAATCTATAAAATAGTTGCTGATGTATAAAATAATGTCAGTAGCCTACTTCATAGGTTGTTGTGAAACTTAGAAAGAATGTACATAAATATTTAGCACAGTACCTGTGAGGTTCCCCCTGGCTGGTTTGGCTCAGTGGATTGAGCGTCGGCCTGCGAGCTAAGTGTCGCTGGTTCGATCTTCCAGTCAGGGCACATCAGAGAAGGAAAACTCTGACTCCAAAAAACCTCCGCTGCCTTGCGGCATACCTCTTCAGGGGAAAGGCTAAGGGAGTAAACCCCGACAGAAAATCCGGAGCCGGAGTCCCTAAGACGGTTTGACGTTGTAGTCAACACCGGCAACTCCTGCGGCGCACCTGAAGCCAAGCTGTATTGACTCCGTCTTTCCCTTGGACCCTTCAGCTGCGAAGAGAGGGGGGGTCTGCTGCATGGGCAACAGCAGACCCTCCATATCGCCCTGCCCAGGCTCTGTAGCTTCAGCTCCACTGGAGAGGACACTCCAGCGTCATCGCAAGATGTCGATTCAACACGGGAGGAGACAGATACCGTGTCACTCCCGAGTCGGACTGCACAACCATTCTCGGCGGTGCAGATACTCTTAAGAAGCTACACCATCGTCTCTCGAGACGGACGGCTGCCGACGACCTGTGAGGTTACTATTACAGTAATTAATTCCATTAAATCTATTCTTTCTTCAATTTCTGTGATTCTGGTCTCATAGACTTAGTCCTAAACACAAGGTTTGAATCTAAAACTTTCATGTCCATTCAATCACACAAGTATAGAACATCTCGGGGGCTGACCTTGTCAAAAGGGGGCTCAATTCATTGATTCTTTGTGATTTTGGGGTGCTTTACCATCACAGGTTGACTTTGTTATCTAGCTCTGGGGACATCTCACTGTAGCTGATATGTGCAGTGAAAAGAAGAGACATTCTAAAGGTTCAGAGGGATGCAAAGAACTAAATATGCTGCCAACACCAAACAGCTTTGGGCCTCAGAAAGTATAGCTATTTCTATTTTTCTGCCCAGAGAAATTTCTTCCCCCCGTTACTCTCAGTCAAGCAGCCAGAATTACTGTGAGTGTTAGTGGCATCGTTTACAGTAATGCCACAATTTTACTTTGGGCCATTCTTAATTTACTATAAAATCTTAGGATAAAATGTCCCAGATAGCACTTTCCCCAGTGTCTTTGAACAGTCACTTTCTCTTTATTTCCAAATGCGTGCATGAGCTCTGTTCAATGCAGAAACACATTAACAGCAACCTCCCTATTCCCTCTAGGTTGCTTGCAAGCCTTCCTGTGTTTTTAATCTTCACCGAGCTCCAAAACCAACTGTGTTGAATGATGTGAATACCAGGCTTCTCGTTTCAGTAAGAAGATGACTGAATTGGAGCCTGCAAAGATTAATAAAAAGAAAAATTCTGCACTCTGAAAAAGCAGCAGTTTGAAAAAAATAGAGAGATCATGATAAAGATTAGGAAGATGACGCAAGAAAAAAGGGAAGATATAAAATATTCCCATCTTATCTGGAGTGGTGAAAAACTCCAGTACAAAGGGGGCGACGCTGACCTGCTCTTTAATAACACTGGAGATAAGGAACAGGGACTCAGAATAGGGAGCGTGTCTGCAGCCAAGTACAAGGATGGGGGCTTGGGATTCAGATCACAGAGAGAAAGCGTTTGTTGATTTAAGTGGTGTGGGAAAATGGAGAAGGTGTTGCTTAAAGCAGTAACCAATGTTGTTTATTTTGGGATACAAGCCTGAGAATATTATTATGGCAGAGAAAAGAAGTTATCTCTTGTGAATTGTCTTGAATTATGGGGGGAGCAAGAGAGGCTCATGGTGTATGACATTTAGAATTGCAATTTCTAAGCAGAGCACCATGTCTGATATATCATTTATTGTCTCTGCCGCCATCCTTCCAAAACTGCATTAAGGACAGATGCGAACCTCACTTCCCCGGGTCTCCGTTTTCACGTTGATTTGGAGGACATTTATTTTCCCTTTGCAACAGAATCATATTTTTTCCCCTCTTGGAAGGTTTAGTTCGTCACTAAATATTCAGGTCTAGGAAGCGATTTTCCTTTCTTTTTGTGCATGATTTGTCTCTTTCTGGAGCTGAGCCCCTTCTGGTTGAAAGCAAGAATCTCTACAAATAAAGGGCACAGGAGAAAAGAGAGAGAGAGTGGGTGGATGAGAGGAGGGAAGGTTTCTCCAGTTGTGATGGAAATTTGCACATGAGCCTTCCCATTTTTTAGCTGATTTTACAGGAAGGAAGAAACAATGCCCATCCGATCAGGTATCAGAATCTGCTGGCTTTGAAGATTCAAATGCAGTTTCAATTACCATACCGCGTCCTCCTCCTTTCCCTAATAAACATGCATCTGTGCAAATTCTGGTGGTAGATTTTTGAACATGGAGTTTCCACACCACCCTCCCTGCATTTCAGGTGGAGCTAAAGTGATTCCAGATACAGAAATTCCAGATTTCATAAATTCACTGAATTTCAGAACTAGAATGGATTGATATCCTCAAGTTTTGGTAGCCAGAGAGACTGAGGCCTCAGAAGGTACTGACATGGTCAAGGTAATATAGGCTCACAAGTGGCTGTGTATGTGTATTTGTTTGTTTTCTGTAATGCTTTGAAATTCTTCAAAATTCTCTGGTCTGCATTAATGTGGGTATCTCACTTAGCACCGGGTCAAGACCAGGCCCTGGGATTACCTAGATGTGCATTGCAGCCCTTCCCTACCTGGGTCTTGCAACCTCCCTGGGGTGCTGTGAAGGTGCAGGAGACAGGTGCAGCCAGCTTCACAAACCTAAATTGTATCCCACCTTAATCTTGGGGAAAATGGCTTCTCCTATTCTCACCATTCTACATCCCACACAAAGGCACTAGCCAACCCTCCCCACTTCTTCCTGTAACACTCTCAATAAATTGAGGCAGCTGAAAACAAAAGCTGGCAATGTCTGTTGTCTTCAAGCAACTTCTGCTTTCAACCCTGCAGCTAAAGCTCTAGCAAAAAGAGAATACAAGACCCAAGTGAATATCTCAACAAATAATTCCGCTGTACTTGCCAGGGACACTCCTGTCCCTGGAGCTTAGTGTATGCTATGCCTTCTATCAGGAATGTTCTTCCCCACCTGCACAAGCCATCCAAGTTCTGCTACCCCTTTGTTGTCCAGGAAGTCCTCCTTGACCTCTTCACAGAAACCCTAAGGCATTCCCTCTCCGCCACTGGCTTTATTTATTATGTCATGTTTCAGGCCTTTGTGACTTTTTCGCCAATCAGATTGTTAATTCCCCAGTGGCTCTTCTGTATCCTCCAAGCCAGGATTGAGGCAAGGTTCGGGTTTGAATCTTGAGCAAATTATTTTTCCTCTTTTGAGACATAATAACCTCAGAATGCGGCTGGTTGCGTTTTTCCTCAAAGCTTTATTATAGCTTTATTGTTTTTCTCCTGATTATATAGATAACACAGTCTCATTGTAAAAAATTCAAAAAGTGCATGGTACTATAAAAAAAAGAACATAAAGGTCACATGAATTCCACTTTCTTTGTGTAAGCACCATTAACATTTTCTTGGCCATCTTTCATATATCTTTTTATGACTCTGTGTGTGTGTGGTGTATAGATATATAATTTTGCATTTTATATAACCCAGGTTATTTTAAACATACTGTTTTTTATGTAGAGAATATGCAAAATTACATGCAAGAGTGTCAAGCATCATAAATTGAATAACAAATATTTGTTTAATCTGAGCTTCAATTAATACTCTTAAATGAATGAATGAATAGTGTTTTCCATAGAATGTGGGTAATAAAGGAAAGCAGGAGATGTTCTCTAGACTATTTTCCTGTTTCTAGGCAGGACTTTACCGAAAATATTCCACTTAAATCAGCCCAGGGCCCGAAGTGTGTGGCATGATGGATAAAAGAACATTCTAATTGGAAATTCTATAGTCTACACTAAAACCAGGTTTCTTCAGCCTGATGTGGCTTTTGGACATCATATGTATTCTCCAGTTTACCAGCTGGATGTGCATTGAATAAGATGAACAGAGCTGTACAACTTGGGAAAAATGTTTACTAGTGTCAAGACAGACTAGACCAGACTGATGTGTAACTTCCCTGAAGATCTTAGAGAGACTCCATCCTCTAAAGCCCAGCTAAGAAACTTAGTTTCCTTATCTTAAATCATCCTGTTTTCACTGAAGCCCATTTCCTCTGTTTTACCCCTGGTGGGGAGAGAACACTTACTAAGTTAGCTCTCTTTCCCATCCTCCCCTCAACTGGCCACACACATGTCTTTCTGCAGGCTTAATAATTTTTATTTCCCTTCCTCCCTGGGCCCTTTAATCACCTTTGTGGCTCTGCTCTGCACACCCCCCCTCTCTCCACATCCTTTTAAGGTTGTATAAACTCTGGGCTCCTCCTGCCTTCAAATGGACTGAAAGACACTAACATTTTACAATGTGGACCACTCCTTGAACATGAAAAATAAACGTATCTCATCCATTAGTAATGACATTAAGACTTACGTGAGAAAACTGAAAAAACTCTCTCCTTTTTAATAGTCCTCATTTAAAGATCAATATCAGACTTATGAGAAATTCTGTTTTCATGATAAGCAAATGTGATAATAGCATTTTTCCCACTCTATGACAACATTCCACTCTCTGGGCAGTGACAAGCTTCATAGAGTTTCTCCCCCTGTCCATGCAGAGAGACTAGAGTCTGTTGTGAATTGGACAATCCATCATCACCTATTTATGTCACCAGAAGTATGACTAACAGATTATAAATGTTTCTTCTGTCAACTAATTGGCTGGAATACGATACCTGCTACCACACATAATAGCCCCGCCATACTATTCCCAGATATGCAAGCTGTGACCACCTCCTAGCAGGTATGTGTTTGTGATCGGGTGGCCTTGACTAGTAGTGGGCTGGGCTGCCTGTGTGGAAGAGCGCAGACATCCAGGGCTGGGACCGTGAATTTCTCATGCTATCTTATTTTCTTCAAGGCATTTATTACTATTTGAAATTAACTTATTTACTTACTTACTTGTTGTCTGCCATTCCCACTAGATAGCAAAGAGAGGCTTTGTTTTGCTCATCACTAAAATTAACTCCCTTGCCTCCTTCTAGTCTCTTCCCACACATCATGTTCTCAATGAGAAGTGCAACAAAGCGCAAAGTCCCCTCCCTATACTACCCCTGGTATTCCTGACCTGCTTTACCTTGCTTTACCTTTTTGGGTTTTTAATATTGTCTATCATCCTCTAACATATTATGTAATGAACTATGATGAATATTTATTGTTTGTCTCCCTCTATGAGAATGAAGTTTGTGCAGGCTGAAACCTTTCTGTTTTGTTTATAAATGGAACATAGGTGTTCAATAAATATTTATTGAGTAAATGAAAACAAATCATCCACTTTGTCCTTAGCTCCTGTAAGAGTGCCTGGCATATAATAGCTGCTCAGTAACTATTTGTTAAATCTATTGCTTTTCTATGGAAGCCCCTGTGTTTATGAATATTTTCTCCAGTGTCCAAATGCTTACCCATCTAGATCCCTGTCACTGGTC
The DNA here is from genome assembly GCF_987537825.1 of Furipterus horrens. Lineage (NCBI taxonomy): Eukaryota > Metazoa > Chordata > Mammalia > Chiroptera > Furipteridae > Furipterus > Furipterus horrens. Next base: position 181,930,435 of record NW_028327174.1, on the reverse strand, counting down.
ATCCTATGTCTCTAGTTAATAGGCCATACTGGAAAATAGACAAATGTTTGACAAATTAACTAACCAATTAATAAATAACTGAATCAACTATACTCAACGTTCCACACACAATGACTGACATCCCATGTCAGATGCTTTCTGACTGTCTGTTCCCCCAATATTATCAACACTAAACTATCCCATTTATAGTTCAATTCAACAAACATTTCCTTAATATCTACTGAATTCCAGTCGTTATTCCAGATACTGAGTGGGACAGTCAACAACACTAACAAGAGCTTGTTGAACCCTTACTTTGCCAGATACCATCCTAAGCACTGCACATGCATGATCCCATTTAATCCTCATAATAACCATATGAGGCAGTGATTAGTATTTTGCCCATTTTACAGAGAAACTTAAATCCCAAGAGATTATTTGTCCAAAATCAGGCAGACAGCAAGTCAAGACAATAAACAGGCAAAGCCCAGATCCTCACTCAGATAGCTTTACCCCAGAGTTCATACCCGTCAGCTCTGCAATGATCTAAAGATGAAGAACAATCATAAGAAATTTATTTTCTTAGAAAACATTGGATATCTTGAGGCGAGGGGGAAAGAGCCCTTCTAAAAGCTGTGAATTTCTCATCTTGTGGTCCCCAATGCCTAGCATAAAATATAGCACACAGTGAGTAATATATACATTTTGGCTAAAATAATAAATAATACTAAGCAATAAAAAGAGGTAAAACTACAAGAGCAAAAAACATCAATCCTAATAGGAAGAAACTGGAAATAATCCAGGTCAACTGAAGTGTTTAAACCAGACCTGAAAGAATATGTAGGATTCTAAAAGATATAAAGGAGAATCATAGTGGAGAATGTATCGGTTATCTATTGCTGCATATCAAATTGCTGCAAAGTTAGATTAAATAAAAAATGAACACTTACTATCCTTACAATTCCTATGGATGTGGCATTCAGGAGCAACCCTGCTGGGCAATATCAACTTGGGATCACTCATGAGTCTGCTGTTAAGATGTTGGCTAGGCTTCAGCCTTTTGAAGGCTTGACTAGCAAGACTGTATTCTTTCAAAGTGACTCACTCACATGGCTGGGAAGTTAGGGCTGTTTGTTTGTGGAGACCCCAGCTCCTTTGCATGATGGCCTCTCTATAGGCTGCTTAAGTGTCTTCAACCACATTGGCTTTCCCCAGAGAGAAAGAGAGCAGACCAGGCAGAAGCCCTCTCTTTAATGACCTAGCCTTGGAAATCACACAGCATAAATTCTGCCACATGCTATTGTGAGAGGCAAGTCGCTAAGTCTGTTTGAAATTCCAGGGATGGGAATTAGGCTCTACCCTGTGAAGGAAGGAGACATATTTTAAAACCACCACAGAGGCAGCCCATAGGAAAGCATAGGGCAGGTTCTGGAATGACAAGTTATCCAATGTCCCAGTTAATAGACTTCTATAACCTGGTGACCTCTCTTGTTTTTGCAATTTTCACATCACTCCATCCATTTCATATACTTTGATCCCTTGGTCTTTGTCATTTTGCAGAGAGAATCGTTCAATATGTTTTACCCAGTTCACCCATTCCCAATTTTATTTAAATATAGTTCTGTCCTTTTGGTTAGTACTGGAAATATAAAAATAAAAAGACATGGCCCTGCTCAAAAGGAGCTTGTGGCCCATTTAATAATAATTGCATACAATATGCCAAGGGCCATAATGGAGTTATATACAAAAATATAGAGGAGACTGATTTTTTCATGAGAGAGACCTTGTTGCCCTATTAAGGAATTTGGACTTCATCTTCTATGCTATAAAGAGTTTAAGCAGGTGTGTGCCAAGATTCAGTTCTGTATTTTAGGAATACAATGTTTATGGCAGCAGAGAGGAAGGAATTGGTGGAGACTATATGAGCAATGGCATGTGGAATGGTGAGGACAGAATACTCTTGTACTCGAAATATGTTTATTAGGAACAATTGACAGGGCCTGCTGATTAATTACATGGGCAGAAAAGAGGTTTGGAATAGATTTCTGGAAAACATATGACAGTCTCATTAACTAAGATAGGAAACACAAAAAAGGATCCAGGTGTGGGTTTGTTGTTTTTGTTGTTGTTGCTATTTTATTGATTATGCTATTACAGTTGTCCCAACTTTTCCCTGTTTGGCCCCCTCTGCCCAGTATCCCTCTTCCCTTCAGCAATCTCCCATCCTTAGTTCATGTCCATGGGTCATGCGTGTAAGTTCTTTGGATTCTCCATTTCCTATGCTATTCTTAACATCCCCCTGTCTATTTTGTTCCTACAAATTATGCTTCTTAATCCCTGCACCTTTTCCCCCATTCCTCCCCTCCCCTCTCCCAGCTGATAACCCTCCAAATGACCTTCATACCTATGATTCTGTTCCTGTTCTTGTTTTTAGCTTAGTTTGTTTTGTTTTGTTTTTAGATTCAGTTGTTGATAGTTGTGAGTTTGTTACCTTTTTAATGTTCAAGGTTTTGATCTTCTTTTTCCTAAATAAGTGCCTTTAAGATTTTATGTAATAATCGCTTGCTGATGATGAACTCCTTTAGCTGTACTTTGTCTGGGAAGCACTTTACCTGTCCTTCCATTCTAAATAATAGTTTTGCTGAATAGAGTAATCTAGGTTGTAAGTCTTTGCTTTTCATCACTTTGGATACTTCTTGCAGGTCCTTTCTTGACTGCAAAGTTTCTTTTGTGAAATCTTATGGGAACTCCTTTGTAGGCAAATCTCTGCTTTTTTCTTTCTGTTTTTAAGACTCTTTTTTTATATTTAACCTTTGGCATTTTAATTATGGTGTGTCTTGGTGTGGTCCTCTTTGGGTTCAACTTGTTTGGACTCTCTGTGCTTCCTGGGCTTATATGTATATGACCTTCACCAAATTAGAGAAGTTTTCTTTCATTATTTTTTGAAATAAGTTTTCAAATTCTTGCTCTTCCTCTTCTCCTCTGGCATCTCTATGATTCAGATGTTGGCACATTTGGAGATGTCCTAGAGGTTTCTAAGCCTATCCTCAATATTTTGAATTATTCTCTTCTTTCTGTCCTGGTTGAGTGTTTATTTTTTCCCTTTGTTCCAAATCATTGATTTGAATCCCTGTTCCTTCCCTTTACTGTTGGTTTCCTGTGGAGTTTTCTCTAATTCAATTAATATAATCTTCATTTTTTCCTTTATGATTTTGCCATACTTAGTGAGTTCTCTGAGCATTCTGATCACCAACATTTTGAACTCTGAATCTGATATATTGGCTATCTCCATTTCATTTAGTTCTTTCTCTGGGGTTTTGTTCTGTTTTTTCATTTGGGCCATATTTCTTTGTATCCTCATTTTGGCAGCCTCTTTGTGTTTGTTTCTGTGTATTAGATAGAGCTGCTTTTACTCCTTGTCCTAGTAGTGTAGCATAAGTGGAAAAGGCAACTGTAAACTGTGTGGGGTGGAGCCTTAGGTAAGGAGCCAGGTGTTTTGTAGGGAAGAAAATGAAATAAGTTCAGTTTTAAACATATTGGGTTTGCATTGCCTTTAGTTACATTGTTGAAGAATGTATCATATAGCTGATAAGAAATATGCAGCTGAGGTTTCAAGAGAGAAGTCTCAGCTGGAAATATAAATTTTGAAAATACTGGCATTTGTGTGCTAAACAATAGTACTAAAGAAGGCCATCTAAAGAGCTTGTACAGTAGAAAAGACATCCAAGGATTGACCTTGGGGAATACCAACATATAAAGTGTAGTGAAAAAAGAGAACAGTAAAAAGAAGAACCAAAAAGAAGAAGACATTCAAGGGATTTCAGGGTCATGAAATCCATAGAAGAGATTCTCTAGGAAAGAAGATCAACAGAGGGAGAAGAAAAGAAAATGCAGAGAGACATCAAATTAGAAGCAGACTAAAAATTTTACTTGACAGTTATCAGTTAGGAGATTATTAATCACTTAGGCATTTCAGGAAGGTGATGTGGGATAGAATCCAGCTGCAGTAAGTTGAGGAGTGAAAGACAAGTAAGGGAGCGAACACAAGGGTAGAATACATTCATCAAAGGTTTGAAAGTGAAGAACAGCAAAGAGACTGAGTGCTATTGTTACACAGTGGGAAAGTGAAGCAGGATCCATCTAATTCCACCCAATTAAGGTTATGTTTTCAGGATTCTGTTTTTATTCTCAACCTAGTCTCAAAAAAAGAATATTCATTCTCCCTTTTTTTTTTTTCAGCTGCTTCTACCAGGGAAGGTCTTTAAAGGGAAGCTGGTTTAAAGGGCCAAGGAGAAGACCTAGAACAAACACAGGATGTCAACTTCAAGACAGAATGCCAATGACCGTAGAGAATCTGGATTTACCAGCCTTCTCATTATATTCGATGAATTGAATCCTCTCTCAATTCTCAAAGGGATTAACTGGTCAAAAATTTATAACATTTTCCAAGGTAAGTGAAGGTCAACTAATTATTAATGAAGGCAACCAAAAAAGAGGGAAGTATGTATTTATTTGATTTATGGAAATCTTCCCTTTTCTCTAGGGACACAGCATAGGCCTCTGAATATAAGAATCTTAAGCTTCAGAGTATTTTTTATGAGAGCAATATTTTCATCATTTATCAAGACATGCATCAGAAGAATCAGAATCTAAAAGTAAATTTCCACATTGGTAGACAGAAGGACAAAAGCTGGAGATTCAAAAGGTTGTGGAGTACCATTGGATGATTTTAATTATCCCTCTGATGGATAAATCTGGGCATCTTAGTACAGGTTCACCAATCACTCTTGGTTATCAGAAAAAAACATAGAAACAGAGGGACAAGCTCTAAAGAATGTAAGACCCAGTTTAAAGAGGTCTTACCAAGAGTCAATTCATTCTTTTCCCTCTCTTAGTAGAAATAATATAAAAAGTGAATAGGAAGTATAAAAAATAGAGGAGAATACTGCCCATTATTCCAATATTGTAACAGAATAATTGTGATATTTAGGTGCTTCTTTTCAATAACAATAGAAATAACAACGATTGATTACATCCCTTTATTTCCCAAATATTTACCAATCATTTATCTTATGCCAGAGACTGTGTTACATGCAGGCAAACAAAACAATCCTGTTCCTGACCTTGTGTACCTCATAGTTTAAAGGGAAAGCAGACATTGAACAATCAAAATATATACTTATTTGACTACAATTGGGATTGATGACATGAAAAAGAAGCATAGAGTATTATGAAAGGATTGTTAGCCTAACATACCAAATTGCTTTCACTTTATAATAACCTGTCCTTTATCACCTGAATAAAACAGCTCAAGTTCCTTTCTGATTTGACTATAAATCCTGTCTCTGCATGAATATTCCTGCGAAGTCCTTGGGCAGGTGCTTACAAGTTCTGGTTGTCTCCTATCAGCCCAAGTTTCCTCTAAATCCCCTTGGGCCTCCTCTTCAGCCTTTATACCATGCTGGCTTTCTCTGATTGATTTCACCATAACGACAAGAGAGGTCCTTCATTCTTTAAGACAGCATTTATAATATAAGGCTAACACTGCATTAGTCACTAATAGAACTCTATTAAAATTTTGCAATGAGTGAAGAAAAGAAAGGAGAAACAGGAAAATTAAAAGAGGAAAGGTTGAATTGTCAGCCGTTTTGCATTAGCTTCCCACCCACCACTTTGTCACAGGGAATCTTAGTGGAATCCTCCCCTCTCATTAGTCTCTTACCTCCTGCCATCTCCCTAGGATCTGTGTTTACTCAGAACCGGGTCCTTCTTTCCATTTCCTCTCCTCTTCCCAATGCCAAGGCTCCTTACCGAAATACTGATCAGAGATGCACTCTGATAAAACCAAAGTACACCACTGAAAAGCTTATAGTACTCATTTCATTTTTATACAAAAGAGCTTAGTTACCTTAGTCTGCAGTTCTTCATCACATTAGCTCAAACCATGTTGACCTTCACAGCTAAAGTGTCATTAATATGCCTTCTAAACAAAGTATCAGGTTTCTCCTTGAGAATAATTTCTCAGCATCCCTAGAATACAAAAGTGGTTCAAGTCACTTCATTGCTGTTGTTCAATCGCAATTTTTCCTTTCACCTGTAACAATCCATCAGTGGAAAAATATGAGCTCTTTGTAACTGAGGGAATGCACATTTAAAAGGTCATTCTGATCTAAATCCTGAGCAAAGATTTAGGCATAAAAATTCCCAACCTGGAGTTATATTTCATTGTGGAAAATAATGGAAGTTATCTAAATGTCCAAAAACAGAGAAATGATTAAATAATGGTAAAATTATTTGATAGAATATTATGTAGCCATTCAAGTGGCATTCATTTAGACTTATGGCAATATAAAAATTGCATATTATAATACTTGGTTAAAAATGCAGGATTCTGAATTTAACATAGGACTTAATGTCAAGTATTCAAAATGTATGTGTTTCTAACTCCTGAAAAAGTAGAAGAGTAACTAGTGTGACTGTCTTTCTTCCAGCCCCCCCAAATCAATCACATCGACACTAAATAAGAAGGAGGAGAACAAATACCTGAATGTTGTAAGAAACCCCCTTTGGAGCCTGAAGCATGTAGTAATCTTAGGAAGGGAGGTGCTGGGGGTACACTGGCAAATTAGATATTCCAGGTATAATAGAGGATAAATTAGAAGACAGCTTTTACCTTCTGCTCCCAATATGGTCTTGAGAGAATTGTTGCTTCCCCATTGCTCCTGTAAGGTAAAAAATCATGGTGTCAACAGGATGATAACAGGGAAGACCCAAAGTCCTGATGGGATGACGGGCCAGGCAGAAAAGGCAGAGGTGGGTCAGCAGCCTTCCTGCTCCGATTTAAGTACTGCTGGATTATAATCCAAGACAATGGCTTTCAAAACATTTGAAGTTGATCCGCAGTAAGAAATGCACTTTTTTCCCAGTACATATATTTGTGTGTGTGTATAATGATATAGAGCTACAGAGCTGAAACAAAAGGCTCACTAAACAGTACGTATATCTATTAACTGTCCTGTGCTCTGATGTTTTTTATTATATTCAATTCTACTTTATTTTTTAAATAGGGGTTATGTTCCACTAAACATTCAGTCTGAAAACCACTGATCTACTAAGATTATCTTTACACAGTGCTATAATATTTCTACCAAATAGTTAAAGGAAAAAATCTCTGACCAGAGATGTTGCCAGATAAAGTAGTGACAAAGAAAGGACAGTCAACATTTTTTCTCTTCTCCTTCCTGTATTCACCTGGAGGAATGTAACATAGAGCTTACATATTGGCCTCTTTGACAATATACATTAATAGACACAGTAGTTAATATTTCAAGGAAAACATGAGCTCATAAGCCAAAATAAGTAGACATTTGAAGTAGACAATGACTTTTTTTAAAATAAGCATACTAAGTATCACATGACACATGCAGCATGATTACAGGAATATACACATAAATATTATAAATTAAGCTTAGTATATATTCTCAAAGGAACAAGGGAAGATATTGAGTAAATAAAACAGAAATAAGAATTCATAAAAAGAACCAAATAAAATACTAACTATGTAAAATAGAACCAATAAAGTAAAGAACGTAAATAAATGGAATAAACTGTAGAGTGGATATTGTTGATGAATGAATTAGTGAGATGTAAGATAGGACTGAGGAGCTCTTCCAGAAGGCAACAAAAAATGATAATGACATAAAGATATGACAGGAAAGCCAAGCAACATGTATATGAGAATTGGAAACCACTAACTTCCAAAGATTAGAAGTCCCAGGAAGATACGGAAAAAATAAGGAAAGACATAAAAAAGATAAAAATTCCAGATTGAAAAAAAAAAGAGATATGTTTAACTTAAAGGCTCAACAGGGTGCCAAATAAAATATAGAAAAGCCCAAACTGATACATATTAAAATAAATATTAGATGATTAAAGACAAAAAGAAAATTAGATAGAGTACTAGATTTTAAAAAGGATTCCAGAAAGGAGTTGCAGATGACCTATCAAAGAAAAACCATCATAATATTACACTTCTCAGAGAAACATTTATGTGAGAGAGAAACATTGATCAGTTGCCTCTCATATGCACACTGACTGGGGAACTGAACCCACAACCTAGGTATGTGCCCTGACCAGGGATCAAACCCACAACCTTGTGGTGTACAGGATGATGCTCCAACTAGCTGAGCCACATGGCCAGGGCTCTTGCATTATTGTTTATTAATTATTGTATTATTTTCCATACAAACAACTGTAAACCTAGTTTTGCCAAACCCTGTATAAAACTGGACAAAATATATAAAACATGAGTTTTCAGACACTGAACAATAAAATACATATACCTCCAGTGAGACTAATATGAGAGAGATTAATCATCAATATCAGAAATGATGAGGATACATTACTACAAATCCTACAGATATTGAAAGGATAATATGCAAATACTAAGAACAACTTTATGCAGAAAAAACCACATCTTAGATGAAAAACTCACACTACCATAGCTTACTACCTAAAAGTCTTCATTTCTGTCTTTGCTTTTGAACGATGTTTTTGGGGGGTTTAGAAACATAAGTTGACAATTTTTCTTCAATTACTCTTATGTGTTATATGTTGCCCCCCTCCCCAAGTACGTTAAAGTTCTGATCCTCAGTGTCTGTGAATGTAACCTTATTTGGAAGTGGGGTCTTTGCAAATGTAATCAGGCCATTATGGTGGATCCTGATTATCATGATTGATGTCCCCGTAGACACACACACACAAGGAGAAAATGAAATGTGATGATGGAGGCAGAAATTGAAGTTTTATTCAAGTCAAAGATTGCCAGAAACAGCACAAAAAACTAGGAAGAGGCAAGGAAGAATTCTCCTTTATAGGTTTTTGGGGGATCATGACCCTGTCAACAACTTGATTTTGAACATTTAGCCTACAGAACTGTGAGACAATAAATTTCTAGTTTTTAAGCCATTTAGTTTGTGGAACTTTGTTACATCAGCCCTAGGAAACTAATTCACATACAGTTAAGACATTGCTCCACTGTCTTCTCTTTTGCTATCGTTCTCATTTTTTGTTGTCTGTGCATAATGTATTCTTTTGCTGCTTTTAAGATTTTTCTCTTTATCATTGATTTTGAACAATTTGGTTATGCTGTTCCTTGGTGTAGTTTTCTTTATTTCTTGTGACTCACATTTATTGAACTTTTTGTATTGGAACCTTTGAGTGTCTTACATCAACACAAAATTTTGTCTTGCATTTGCAATTTGTGAGGCAAGCCAGAGCCAATGCTTATTCTAGAGATACTTATTCCCCACTACTGAGGCAAGAGCCTTCGGTGTACGCTCCCCAGTGGCCCGTGAATCTTGAGGCTTTCCCATCTGGCTGGTTAACATGGCTATATTCCTGGCCTCGTGTGAGCCTTAGGCACTGTTATTCTAATCCGTTAGTGGTTTCTTTGCCTAGCCTCACATAGTTTTCTCACACAACATGCTTACCCGCTGTCCACTGAATACTCAAAGGAAACCTTCTGACGGTCTCCAGAGTGCTCTCTACGTGCAGCTTTCTTTTCTCCAATACTCTGCCCTGCAAACTCTAGCTGCCTTGGTCTCTTCTACTCAGGAAGTCTGCCTATCCGTGTCTGGATTCTTCCTCCCTGTGCCTGAAACTCCCTGACTGCAGTCAACTCAGGAAAACATAGTTCTCATCTCGTTTATTTTCTATCTCTCAACAGATTACTGTCCTTTGTTGCCTCATGTCCAGTGTCTTGAAAACTGTTGTTTTATACACTAACTCCATTTTTAATTTTTTTGGTTGGACAGTAAATCCTGGACAAAAACAGAAGTCCTGATCTGAATCTTAAAATTGTTGATGTCTCCACAAAATATGCTTAACCTTTACCTTCTTGAATATATAAAGTAGTTATAAAAATTGTTTTCATGTATTTACCTACTAATTCTATCATCTGTGTCATTTATATGTTGTTTCCTATTAACTGATTTTTCTCCTCTTCATGAAGAGTATTTTTATGCTTCTTTGTATACCTGGTAAATTTTTTTAACTGAATACGAGACATCTTGAATTTTACCTTGTTAAGTCCTAGATATTTTTGTTTCTTATAAATATTCTTGAGTTTTCTCTGGGATGTAGTTCTTTGTGATATTTTTGAGGTTTTATTTTAAGCTCTGATAAGCAAGAGCAGAGCAACATTTAGTTGACGGCTAATTATACTCCACTATTCAGGCAATACTACTCTGAGTTCTTTACACTCTGTTCCATGAATTATGGGTGTTTTTTTTTCCTACTTGACTGGTGAAAACACAAATTATTCCTGTTCTTGGCTGAGCTCTAGAGGTTGTTTCCTCTAAACTAGTCATTCTCAACTGGAGACAATCTCTCCCACCACCCAGCATCAGGGAATATCTGGAAATAGTTTTGGTTTTTACAACTTGGGGAAGGGTGCTATTGGCATCTTGTGATTAGAGACCAGGGATGCTGGTAAACATTCTATGATGCACATGACACCCTTCTCAACAAATAACATATCATAGCTTAAACTTCAATAGTACCAGTGTTGAAAAATTCAATTCAAATACTTTCAGATGATTTTCCCCAAGTTTTGGGACAGCAAAATCTTTAAACAGACAAAACCAAAGAAACCAAAGAAATCTAGAATGCATGAATTCTCTAAAAATATAATTATAGACAATAATCTCTAACAAAAAGAAATATTATATTTGTGTAAAACAAAAAGCAGAGCATAAACTACAAAAATTCTGAGCCTGCCCTGACTGATGTGGCTCAGTTGATTGGGCATCATTCTACAAAGCTAGGAGTCACCAGTTTGATTTCCAGTAAGGGCATATGCCTAGGTTGCAGGTTCATCTAGACCATGTGGGAGGCAACCAATCCATTTTTTCTCTCACTTTTCTCTCCCCTTCTCTCTAAAGTAAAAAATAAATAAAGTAAAATCATGAACCTAGATGGAACTAACAGCATGTTCTTGAATTATATAATGCAGTTGTGGAAACCTACAGAAGGAAGTAAATAAATTGACAATTGTGGTAGAAGACTTGGGAGATTTTAACACACTGACCTCAAAAGCAATAGCTCAAAGTGAAAAAGGTATTCAGAATATATAAATGAATAAATTAAAAGCTTATACTATTAGATATATAGAGATCTCTTTTTAAATATATTCTCTATTGTTAGCCTTTTAATAATTATTATTATTTAAATTTTATTTTTTTCAGAGTGAGGGGAAGGGGGGGAGAAAGAGAAGGAAAGATTAATGTGTGGTTGCCTCTCATGCGCCCCCAAATGGGGACCTGTCATGCAACCCAGGCATGTGCCCTGACTGGGAATTGAACCAGCAACACTTGGCTCGCAGACCGATGCTCAATCCACTGAGCCACAGCAGCCAGGATATATAGAGATCTTTTTACAATGAAAAGAATATACTTGTTTTTTAAGCACATATTTAACATTTACCTAGAAGAATGTACTGGGCTATAAAAAAAAGTTCAATAAATTTCAAATAAGTATCATAGAGACAAATAACAAAAAAATTTTTTTAATCAATAACAAAAGTAACACACAAAATTCTATATCACCCCAACCACCACTGTCTTTGCTGCATTCAGGATCCACAGACTAAAGGAGAAAAAATTTTTCAAAAATTGAGAAAAAAGAAAAATAGTGTAATTCCTCCTAGAGAGTAATTAGGAAATTCACATGCTCCCTTCCTGAGTTGCCACTGTAGTTTGTTTCATAATAAGCTAGACATGTTCACCTGTTTTCTGCATGTATGCGGGGTGTGGCAAAAGTAGGTTTACAGTTATGTGTATGGAAAAGAATAACAATCGTCGTCGGCAGCCGTCCGTCTCGAGAGACGATGGTGTAGCTTCTTAAGAGTCTATCTGCACCGCCGAGAATGGCTGTGCAGTCCGACTCGGGAGTGACACGGTATCTGTCTCCTCCCGTGTTGAATCGACATCTTGCGATGACGCTGGAGTGTCCTCCCCAGTGAAGCTGAAGCTACAGAGCCTGGGCAGGGTGATATGGAGGGTCTGCTGTTGCCCATGCAGCAGACCCCCCCTCTCTTCGCAGCTGAAGGGTCCAAGGGAAAGACGGAGTCAATACAGCTTGGCTTCAGGTGCACCGCAGGAGTTGCCGGTGTTGACTACAACGTCAAACCGCCTTAGGGACTCCGGCTCCGGATTTTCTGTCGGGGTTTACTCCCTTAGCCTTTCCCCTGAAGAGGTATGCCGCAAGGCAGCGGAGGTTTTTTGGAGTCAGAGTTTTCCTTCTCTGATGTGCCCTGACTGGAAGATCGAACCAGCGACACTTAGCTCGCAGGCCGACGCTCAGTCCACTGAGCCAAACCAGCCAGGGAAAAAAGAATACAATACTTAATAAATAATAATAAGAATAAATTCTTTGTTTTGTGTACTCACAACTGTAAACCTACTTTTGTTCAACCCTGTGCAAGAGTTTTTGTTTAGAGAACTTCTATCTAATCTATCATGATTCAATATATTTCTGTCTGAATCAAATGTACTTCCCTCCTCTAACCACACACGCTGCATGGCACACTTTATCCCTCTGAGGGACACCCTTTTTGGTAGCTTGTATGTGCCAAATGTCTGGTCTCCCCATTTCCCACCATGTGCCTGTTTTCCTCTGTGCACCCTTAGAACCTGGCTTGTCAGGTGGCCCTGGCTCAGGGGCCATTGAGGGTCTGCAGAGTGATAACCAACTAATTCAATCTGCAAGAACCTAAACCTAGTTATAGATATGCTGATCATATAATTTATCATCCAAATCAAGACACTTCCATATGAAAGGCAGGATTGCAAAAATAATCCAGGCTGTTTCTAGGAAACTGGAAACCTTTCTAATCACTCTAGTTAAAGAGAAATGGTGGCTGGAAGGGCCCTGTGAGCAGCATTTGATTTTTCCTTAAAGACTTTCTACAAACATGAAGGAAATTTCCTGGTTAGTTTCTTTTTCATAATTTGATCATTTAAACAAGAATGGACTAAAATTACAAATTCCTGGACCAAACTAGGTTTACTACTGAGATTTTGTTAGATTTTGATTAAATGGGGAAGTGATCTCTCTGAATCTGATTCGCACAGCCTTTAGTCAACCTGTTAAGAAACAGGATGATGTAATTTATGAGGAAAAAGTAAGAAGGTTTTCATTTGGATTGATAACTAGTGCCAAGATAATGCTGAAGGGTGATAGAAACAAAGGATTTTCTCTTCTCCCAAAAAAGCCCTCAAAGCATGATTGAGATGAACTTGTACATTCTGGGCTCATATATGTTTCTTTGACCCAGAGGGAAGAAGAAAAGAAGAATTGCCTCAGTAAGCAGTAAGTCCATGAGTATCGTGAAAGAGAGGGCTGGCTGCCAAAGTAAACCCATAGGCTTAGGGGGAAAAGTCCATAGTCATCTAGTTCATGTGAGACCTATACTATGATGGTAAAACCTAGGTGAACTGAATGCTTCTAGGAAATGCTAACACTATATACTCATTTCAACCATGCCCAACCATTTGCTCCCTGGATCCAGCTGGCAGTGTTACAGTCTCTGGACCTCCCTTCACCTTCAGTGTGTCAAGGTTCCCACCATGCTCTAAACTTTGCAGTTCATACCCCCATGATCTCTCCTGCTGCTTCATATAAAGATGCTTTCAAAGTAGTCAGCCTACATCCTACTATACAGCATCTCTAGCCACCTCCACCTGAAGTTCATGTGCAGGGACAGAAGTTCCTGACAGTCTAATGGTGAGGGTAAGGTCCCCACAAAAACTGTAGGAAATAAAAAATATTGTTTCCCCCAATTATCCAAATGTTACCCTCAAACATGGCTTAGAAATTCACAGGAATGCAGCTGGAGATTGTCAACTCTGAGTCTCCACCCAGACTGGGACCTCCAAAATCTTCCCATCCACAGTGGGTAGGGTTGGACAAGAGTTGCAATTTCGTGTCTCCAAGAAGGAAGCACCCCAGAAGGTGACCATGCTTGCTACCACCTGTTAGACCAGAAACAACATAGTAATGGATTCATTCACAGAGTATATTAGTTTATGGTTTGAAAACTTCCTCACTGTCCTACAGACCAAAGCATCAAAAACTGTAAGTGTCTTTTGTGAATATTTCTTTAATAAGATCAAGAGGTCACTTATTTTTAAAAACTTGAAATTTAACAATTATCAGAATCAATATTTCAGATTTATTCTGAGTAGCCTAAGCAATGGTAACCTTCTTCTTTCCCTTACGTTTTTTTTTTTTTTTAATTTGAGGTTTATTAGGAATTGTTTATATTTAATGTGTTCAATGTACATACCAAATGTCTAAGTATGAAAATTTCCTCAATTACAAAATAAAGCCTTTATTTCAAAAATCCCATATATCTGAAAACTAAACAATGTGGTATTAAGTAATTTTTGAGTTTAAAGGACGTTAGAAGGGAAATTAGGATATACATACAATTGATTGGCAATGAAATATAATATGCCAATATTTATAGTACACAGCTAAAGAAGCATTTATAAGTATATAGATTGAGGTAACTTTATCAGCAAAAAAAAGAATGATTTTAGAAAAAACAAGCTAAGGTTTTAATGCAAGAAGTTGAAAAAATCCAAGAGAATATGTATTTTAAGAAACACAAAGGCAGTAAATAATAAAAGATAAGAGAATATATCAAGGAAAGAAAGGTAGGGGAAGACAAGCTTAACAAAACTAAATCTGTTTTTTTTGAAAAACCTGAATAAGATAGTTTCTTAGTAAGACTGAGCTAGGCAAAAAGATGAAGATATAAATAATGAAATATAAAATTAAAAAATAAATAACTACAGATGAAAGCCTTTAAAACTATAAAATATTATGAACAACTATCTACTAAGTAATTTGAAATCTAGACAAAATAAGCACACTCCTGCAAAAAATATCTTAAATGCCAAAACTTGTTCATAAAGAAACAAAATATATGACTAGGCTGGTAAGAATAAAATAGTTAAAATGACAACAAACTTAAAAAGAACTCTTTACTGGAAAAAATTCTAGGCTTACAAAGCTTTATTGGTTATTCCTACTGAATTTTCAAGGAACAGATTATTCTGTCTTATACAAATTATTACAGAAAAGAAAAAGTGAGAAAACTGTATGATTATTTTATGACTAATGTCATGCTAATTCCCATACAAAATTAATTCAGTGTCATAACCATAGTTGGCATTTAGATAGAGCTTACTATGTGCCAGATAGTCTTCTACATGTTTTCCATATTTTAACTCATTTACTCCTGAATACAAGTTATAATTTAGGTGTCATAAACAGTAACCCCACTTTACAGAAAGGAAGAATGAAGCCAGAAAGGTTTATTGCTTTCTTAGATTACATAACTAGAAAGCAGCCAAGCTGGGATTGAAATCAAGATAGCCTGGGTTACCAGTCTGCAGAAAAAAATTAAAGGCCAAATTCATATCTCAGAAGCAAAAATATTAGCTAACAATTTCTAGTAGTGTACATAAAACAAAATACATCACAATCAGGTAAGGTTTATCCCAAGAATGCAAAGATGGTTCTATAACAAAATATTTCAAGAAAAAGCAACACAACCATAGACTAAATGAGCACAATTCTAGATACAGCAAAAAGCATAAAGTTTATCACCCATTTATGACAAAATTCTTAGCAAAGTAGAAATTGAAGGGAACTTCATTAACATAGAAAGTATTACATCTTAAAACTCAGCACACAATTTTCTTATTAGAGAAAGCTTAACAATATAAACAGGACAAAGATGATTTTTACCATTTACCATTATACTAGGGCATAGTCACTGCAATAAGAAAAGAAATAACAGATGTGAGGTCTGTAAGAAAAGAAATAAAATAATCAATACTTAAAAATATTGTGCTCATCAATATTTAAAGAAAAAAACATTGGGATCATCAAGCTATCAGGATAATTATGAGATCAATGAGGTTATTAAATACAAAGTAAACACATTAAATGTAAATAGCATTTCCCCCCAGGACTTGTTAAATAGAAATATTATCAAATATAAGATATCATTAAATGTAACAAGAAAAATTATAATTATCTAAGATTAAACTTAAGTATATAGAGGCCTCATGGAGGAATCTTTCATTTAAGGTGTTGAGGTACATAATATAAGATCTATATAAATGTATAAATGGGGAGAAAACTTGTGATCTTGGAAGAATACTTGATATCATAAAATATCAATTTCTCCCAAAATTAACCTAAAAATTAAATCTCAAACTATATTTCAGTTAGGTCTTTAAGAAACTCAACTTGTACTAAAATTTATATGGAAGAAAAATGTCTATGATTAACTAAGTCAAGTTTGACAAAGTTCAGTAAAGATTGAAGACACGCTTTCCAGATAAGAAGATTTATACAAAGCCATTGTGATGAAAACAATACATAACAAGAACAAATAAACTAATTGAGGAGAGTAG
The DNA here is from genome assembly GCF_987537825.1 of Furipterus horrens. Lineage (NCBI taxonomy): Eukaryota > Metazoa > Chordata > Mammalia > Chiroptera > Furipteridae > Furipterus > Furipterus horrens. Next base: position 181,913,963 of record NW_028327174.1, on the reverse strand, counting down.
ATGGTTCTAAAACAGATCCATGAATTTATGGTAACTTGATAAACCATAAAAGTAGCAATACAAAGCAGTACAGAGAATCCTGATTCTATGTAGATGGCATTATTAATAACTAGCCTAATGCATAAAGAAAAGCTAAAAACTAAACCCATACTTTACACCATTTACAGCAGTGGTAGCAGATGAATTAAAGATGTAGATATAAGATATAACAATAAGGTTAATACAATTTAGTGTAGGAGGATATTTGTATATCCAGGGTGGGGATAAACTTAGAAAACAACACTCTGAAAGCTTAATCCATAAGGCAGAAATGAACAACAGATTTTATTACATACAAGTTATGAATGTCCATTTAATGGAGAACACCCTTGACAATGGTAACAGACATATGACATAGGTAGAAAATACTTTCATTATCTAAAAACAACAAAAAACTTATTGAGAATTCATAGGATGTACAAAGAATTCTTAAATCAATAATGAAAGAATAGGAAATCTAGCCAAAAAATGGAACAAATATATGAACTAGCAACATACAGAAAAGGAATTCCAACAGCCTAGTAAGCATGTGAAAATATGCTCAAATTCATTTGTATTTACAGAAATGCATATTTCAATAATGAGGGATATGAAAGAAGGGACATCAGTACAGATCCCATGGATATCAAAAGGATAATAAAGAAATACTCTGAACAACTCTAGGCCCACAGATTTCATAATCTAGATAAAATGAACTAATTTCTTAGACACTATTTGCCAAAACTCAAACAATTACGTCATTGTACATTAGTCCAAACCCACAAAAAGTACAACACCTTAAGGTAAACTACAGACTTTAGGTAGTTATAATATGTCAATGTTGGTCATGAACTGTAACAAATGTATCACTCTGATAGAGGATGTTGATAATGGGGGAGACTATACATGTGTTGAGGTATGGGAAATAGGCAAATTCTCTGTCCCTTCATTTTTGCTGAGAACATTAAACTGTTCTAAAAAGTAAAGTCTTGAATTTTTCTTTGAAAAGTTAATCATGCTAACAGATTGGACAACCTGGACAAAATGGATGAATACCTAGAAATATAAAATCTTACAAAACTAAGTCAGGAAGAATCAGAGAATCTGAACAGACGGATTACAACTAGTGAAATTAAAACAATAATCAAAAAACTCCCAACAAACAAAAGTCCTGTACCAGACAGGTTTACGGTGAATTTTACAAAACATTCCAAAAAGAACTAACACCTCTCCTTCTCAAACTATTCCAAACAATTCAAGAGGAGATAAGACTCTGGCCAAGCTTATTTTATGAGGCTGGCATTATCCTAATTCCAAAACCAGACAAAGACAATTACAACAAAAGAAAATTATAGGCCAATATCCCTGATGAACTTAGATGCTAAAATCCTCAACAAAATCTTAGCAAAACAAATACAGCAATATATTAAAAAGACCATACACTATGATCAAGTGGGATCTATTCTGGGAATTCAAGGTTGGTACAACATTCTCAAATCAATAAATGTGTTTTACCACATAAACATGATTATGTCAATAGATACAGAAAAAGCATTTGATAAAAGCCAGCACCCATTTATGCTAAAAAAAAAATCTCTCAGTGAAATGGGAACAGAGGGGACATACTTAATATAATAAAGGCTATCTATGACAAACTCACTATCAGCATCATACTCAATGGGCAAAAACTACAAGACAGGGTTGTCTGCTTTCATCTTTCTTGTTCAACATAGTACTGGAAGTCCTAGCCACAGTAATCAGACAACAAGAAGAAATAGAAGGCATCCAAATTGGAAAGGAAGAAGTAAAACTGTCTTTATTTGCAGATGACATGATACTATATACATACAGCCCTACAGATTCCATCAAAAAACTACCAGAACTGATAAATGAATTCAGTCAAGTAGCAGGATACAAAATTAATATCCAGAAATCAGCTGCATTTTTACATGCCAATAATGAACTAACAGAAAGGGAAATTAAGAAAACAATCCCATTCATAATTGTTTCAAAAAAAATAAAATACCTAGGGATAAATTTAACCAGGAATATAAAGAATCTGTAACAGGAAAATTATAAGACACTGAAGAAAGAAATTGAAGAAGATACAGATAAGTGCAAGCATACACTGTGTTCATGGATGGGAAGAATTAACGTAACTAAAAGGTTCATACTACCAAAAGCAGTGTATAGATTCAATACAATTCTCTCAAGATAACAATGACATATTTTACAGAACTAAAACAAATAATTAAAAAATTTATATGGAACCGCAAAAGGCCCCACATAGCAACAGCAATCCTGAGAAAGAAGAACTATGTTGGAGAAATCACGATTCTTAATATCAAACTGTACTATAAGGCCATAGTAATTAAAACTGCATGGAACTAGCATAAAAACAGACACATAGATCAATGGAACATAATGGAGAGACCAGGAATAAACTCACACCTTTACAGTCAATTAATATCTGACAGATCAATTAATATCTGACAGAGGAGGCAAAAGCATACAATGGGCTAAAGATAGTTTAGTCAATAGATGCTGTGGGGGAAATTGGACAGGAATACACAGAAAAATAAAACTAGACCACCTTCTTATGCCACACACAAGAATAAATTCAGAATGAATTAAAGACTTAAATGTTAGACTTGAAACCATAAAAAATCTAGGAAAAAAGATAGGCAGTAAAATCTCAGATGTTGCTTGTAGCAATATTTTATCTGACATATCTCCACAGGCAAGGGAAATAAAAGAAAAAATAAACAAATGGAACTACATCAAACTAAAAAGTTTTTGCACAGTAAAGGAAATCGTCAACAAAATGAAATGACAACCCACTGAATGGCAGGACATATTCACCAATACATCTCATAAGGGGTTCATATCCAAAATTTTAAAGAACTTGTAAAATTCAACACCAAAAATGCCAATCAAATTAAAAATTGGCAAAGGACCTCAATAGAAACCTCTCCAAGGAGGACATACAGATGGCCAACAGACATATGCAAAAAAGCTCAGCATCACTAATCATCAGACCAAGGCAAATTAAAACCAAAATGAGATATGACTTCACACCAGTCAGAATGGCAATCATCAATAAATCAACAAACAACCGATGCTGGCGAGGATGTGGAGAAAGGGGAACTCTTCTCCATGGTTGGTGGGAATGAAGATTGGTGCAGCCACTGTGGAAAGTGGTATGGAATTACCTCAAAAAATTAAAAATGGAACTGTCTTATGACCCATCCATTCCACATCTGGGAATTTATCCAAAGAAACCTGAAATAGTGATTTGAAAAAATATATGCACCCCTACGTTCAGTGCAGCATTATTTACAATAGCCAAGATACCGAAGCAGCCCAAGTATCTATCAGTAGATGAATGTGTAAAGCAGCTATGGTACATTGACACAATGGAATACTACTCAGCCATAAAAACATAAGAAAATCCTACCCTTTGTGACAGCATGGATGGACCTGGAGAGTATTATGCTAAGTGAAATAAACCAGTCAGAGAAAGACAAGTACCATATAATTTCTCTCATATGCGGAATCTAATTAACAATCTGAACTAACAACAAAATAGAGACAGACTCATAGATGGAGAGCAGGCTGACAGCTCTCCGGGGAGGGTTAGAGGATGGAGGGATAAAGCAGAAAAGAAAAAAACCTCACGGACAAGGACAACGGTGTGGTGATTGCAAAGGAGTGGGCAATGGGTGGAGGTGGAAGAGGGTATTGAAGGGATAAATGGTATTGGGGAAAATATAATAAAATTAACTATTAAAAATGTTAATCAATAAAATGAAAAGTATGAAAAATTAGAAATCTGGCTAGCACCAAACAGTAGAAATCATATAGCAATACAAGACATCTCCTATAATGGTGCTGGGAATGTTGACAAGTACAATCATTCTTGTGTGCAATCTGGCAATGCATGATTAAATTTATGTATATCCTTTGGTCCAGCAATTCCACTCCTGGGTTTATATCACATATAAAGAATTACACAGGTTGATAAGGGAACATGTTCAAGGACATTGCATTGAGTTATTTATAATAGTGGTGAGTTGGGGGTAATTTAACTGCCTATCACCTCAAAAAGAGATGAGTAAAGTATATTGAATCCATATTATGGAATACTAAGCATTATTTGGAAGCTACAAACTAGACATACACAAAACAACATGAGATGCAAAAACAGTACTGATGAAAAGTTAGAGAAAACATTGTGAGGATCATCGTTGATGATGTTCTATGAATCGAGGAGTACAATTAATTCAACGCTTTCTACCAGAGGGCCCAAATACAATAGACAGTCAAGTGTAGACTTTTAAACTATGTGTTTATGATATTCCTATATGATTGTTATATATTTATTATAAGAAACATCTATGTTTTATACATATTCTAATATGTATAAAACTGAACACTATGCAGTCAATAAAAAGGGAAGCTGTTCATTATATGTTGATGATCTCTGAATTGTGCTAAGTAGAATATGCATGATGTAAAATAAGGCATATAGGATAATACCTATATAATATACATAGGTATATGTATGTGTATATATATGTACAATATCTACTTATAAATATATGTACATACATTGACAGAGAAGAAAGAAAGAAAAATAAGAAACTGGTACCTGTGGTTGCCTCTGGGTTGGGGACAGGAGACAGGGATAGAAGACAGACTTATCTTTAACTCTATGCCCTTACGTAATTTTTGAGTTATATTCTGCTTGCATATATTTCTTAATCAAAGTGAATAATCAAAATGATTACAAAAATTGAACAAAATTAAAGTATGTGCATATGCGGAGACAAAATATTGACATCATTTACCTGCCTATCTTTTTTTCCAGGCTGTGATAAGAGGTCAGTTATATTCATCTTTGTGTCTCCTAAAACAGTTCCTGCACATAACAGGTAGCCAATGAATGCTGAGAAAAGGAAATAAGAGAGAGGTAAAAGGAAGAAGGAAATTAAAATGTGGTGGGTGAAAAATGGATGGTTATTAATTCCTTCTTCACCTATTTCTCTGCGGACAGTGTGGAGTATAGCTGAGAGTATGAAAGCAGGCTGAGAGTCTGGAGGCTGTTTCAATAGTCCAGATTCCCAGTGGCCTAACTTGGGTATTGCCAAGGAGCCCAAGGCTGTTGCTAACCTCTTTTCTCTGACCTCACTTGATGCTGCCTCATTCACCATCATAAGTTATGTATGTACCTTAGGACAAAGGGGGTATAGAGTTGACCAGGTGCCATCAGAAGCAACAGTAGACTGTAGACTAAATGATAAATTGACTCAACCATGGTTACTTCTTCCTCTTTTTTGGCCAGAGTTTGGGTTGTTCTGATTACCTTCCAGGTGTAAGGAAAAGCAAACTGAATATAGCATAGCACCACCAGGTGCCCAACATCCATGCAGTCTAACACTGGCCTCTCCCACCTGTCCCTCTAGAGGTCCCCAGCCTGTTCTTAATAGATTCCAGCTTTTAAACATCCATTTGACCTCTCGGTCCTCCAAGTCTTTTTCTTTCCATTTCTTAACCCACAGTTCCATCTTCACTTTGTTGTTACTCTCCAAGGCTTCACCTTTTTGAGTACCTTTTATGTGTTAAATATTGGACTCTGTTGTTGGGCTCCAGTGAATGTTGCTAAAATACAAAAGGTTAAGCAGAGAGCAACTGTATTGATTAAACATCCATTTTCTTACCTTTTGTTTTTGTAAGAGCCCTTGATGTTGTCTCTGATTGACAGCCCTACCTGCACATCTCTGGCCCCAGATTCCCCTTGGTAATGTCACTGAGAGCTGCAGAGCACCTCACCCATTCCATAAAAGCCACCAATTCTCCCTGTGTAGATTTCAAAATAAGAAAAGAAACATAGCTTTTCTCTCTTTTCCTTTCTCCATTCCTTAGACATATTTTATTTCCATAAGTCTCTTTTGAACAGAGGAAAGTAAAATAGGGAGAAAAGGAGAAAGGTGTCAGCACTGACCCCTCCCTTTTATTCTAATTTCTTCAGGTAGCAAGCCTTTGAATATACTGTCAAAAAGGTGACAACCTTGTTACTTAGCTTTTCCTGCTCACTTCTCATAGTGTAAGTGACCTAAGGAATCCTTCCGGCAAGACTAACAAAATTACACCCATTAATGAGCTCCACTGAGAAATATGGTATGATGGTGGCTTTGCCCTGTTGTTGGTTCATGACAATGACTGCATTAGCTGGCTTTGACTCTTCCATCAAAATGTAATATTGCAAACAACAGGGCATAACATTGTCATTAGAAAAGAGGATAAGCCTTTCAAGTACAGAAGTCAAATCTCCAGTTACTAATATGTACCCAATAATAAATGAGATCAAACAACTCCAAAAATTCACCTCCTTTCCCAAAAAGCTCTATTTACACAATCAAGTGAAGGCTATTCATAAGAACAGGGTCATGAGGATGACCACCAAGACTGGGAGGACTGACTAGAGTGAACAATATAAAGAGCTCTGTTTTGGCAATTTGAACCTCCATGTGCCTCCTTCACTGGATTTCATCCCATCCTCATGTCTACTAGTACAGGGTAGACCTTTGCGGGGAGCGAGTCCAATTTTGATCAGATTTCTCATTAGTGTCACTAGGATTTTAACAAGATGAAAGCCGTAGGACAAAGAAACAAGGTACAGGCTGGAATACCTGCTTCTCTTCAACTACACTCACTGATCAAGACCCAATCTTTCAAAAGGAACTAACTCAAAATCCCAGGGATGTGATGGAGCCATTTTTATCAGCTTGCAAGAGCCAACAATTAAATTTTCAGGAATTTTGAAAGCCAGTTGCTAATCACAGCTATTACTAAAAATTACATACACTTATAATTGAATATTATATTAAAACAAAGACAATAAATATTCAATCTTATCACTTTGTAATTATCTCACATTATCTATGCTCTTTTCTACTATATATGCTCATATGGCTATTTATACGTATTGATTCTGTATGGTTGAAATACTATATACTATTGTACATCTATTCCAATTCCATGTTCAGTGCTAATCATGTTGGTATCTAGAATTCACTACGATGGGAGTAATTACACCCCAGAAAGTATACTTTGTAGCAGAAAATGCTACAAATCAGGGCTTGATTTATTGTTCTGTTAGTTTTCTAGACCAGGACTCAGTAATCTATGATGTAATGGACAAATTCGACCCTTAACTTATTTTTGTATTGCCCACAAGTTAAAAGTGGTTTTTAACACTTTTAAAGGGTTATAGAAGAAGAAAGAGGGAGAGGAGGAGTGGAAGGGGGAGAAGAAGAAGGAAAGGGGAGAAGAAGAAGAGGGGGGAGGAGAAAGAGGCAGAAAAGAAAGAGGGACAGGGGAGAGGAGGAGGAAGTGGGGAAGAGAAGGAGAAGGAAGAGAAGAAGAAAGAAGGAAAAAAGAAGAAGAAGCAGAGATCTCCTTCCTTCTAAAGCGCCAGGAAGTTAATGTTTCGCCTTTGTGGGCTGGCTCTATGGGCTCTGTCAGAACTGCGCAATCTGTGTTTGTAGCACAAGGGCAGTTCCTGGGTGTGGTTATACTTCAGTAAAATTTTATTTACAAAAGTAAGTGGTGGGTCACACTTGACTCATGGGCCAAAATTTGCCAACCTCTGATCTAAAGTTAGAGAAGCATTCTAGGACTTCCGGCCAAGATGGAGGCTTAGACGGACACGCTAGGTCTCCCTCTACAACTAGAGAGGAATACAACTACTTCAAAACAAAGGATAACTAGAAATTCCAGAAAATAAAACTACACGGAAGCCCAACATATGAAGTTATAAACCAGCGGTGCCATTTGGGCAGGTAAGAGTTAAAGAGGGCAGTGCTGTTTGCGGTCGCACCTGAGACAGCGGCGGGGGCGGCGAAAAATCCCGGCGGCAGTCAAGCCCCTGGCGGTGCGCGACCCCAGCGCTGGGGAAAGCAGCCACCGCATCGCCTTGAACAGTGAGGCCCAGGGGGGCGGGAGGACGGATCCCGGTCTCCTAGCTGAATAACTGTGTGAATCCATCTTGGACCCCCGCCCCCAAAGAAAGCACCACAGGGCTGCGAAATAGGTCGCAGACAGGCGCCGGTCGCTGATTTGTGACGCGTACACAGGCACTGCCCCTGACAGCCGGCCCAAGAAAACAAAACGCATCTGTCAAAATGAGACAGACAACTATAGAAATCCCGGTGACACAACTCACCAGGCAACAGATAGAGAACCTGATAGATGAACAGATAAGAAACCTGTCAGAGGCTCAGTTCTGGGCCATTGTTATCAGGTGGCTTACAGAATTCACAAAAGAGCAGGAAAAAGATAAGAAAGAAGCGAAAAACATTCATAACGAAAGGAACAAAACCACATACGAGACAGATGGTGAGAAAAAAAAAATCCAGAGTTCATTTCAACAAACTGGAATATGGAGAAGGAACAAGCAGTCAACCAATGCAGCGAGAGGAAATGGCAAGCAACAATGAGAGGATCAGAAACCTCTGGGACAGCTATAAAAGCCCCAACATAAGAATCATTGGTTTGCCAGAGAGCGAGGAAGATGAACTAGAACTTGAAAAATTGAGTGAAAATATAATAAAGGAGAACTTCCCAGACTTGGGGAAAGGAATAGACTTGCAGGTCCAGGAAGCAAGGAGAGTTCCCAAGAGACTGGACCCAGGGAGAACCACTCCAAGACACATTATAATCAAAATGTCAAAAATTAAAGATAAAGAGAGAATCTTAAAAGCAGCAAGAGAGAAGAAAAGAATTATGTACAAAGGGGTCCCAATTAGACTATCAGCTGACTTCTCAAGGGAGACCCTACAGGCAAGAAGGGACTGGCAAGAAATATTCAAAGTAATGAAAATCCAAAACCTACAACCACGAATACTCTATCCAGCGAAATTGTCATTCAGAATAGAAGGACAGAGAAAGTGTTTCCAGGACAAAATAAAACTGAAAGAGTTCATTAGATCCAAACCACTGTTATATGAGATGTTAAAGGGACTGGTTTAAAAAACAGAAGCTAGGGAGATGAAACAAAGGCAAACTAAACAGGCAACGAGAGTGGAAAAGGAACTGTGGGTACGGGAAGCATATTGGGGGGAGGTCAACAGGGAGGGGGAGTGGGGAGAGGGAGGGAGATGATATAGGAATTGGGGATCATGGTAGGAGGGAATGGAATAGACGGAGAGAGGTTGGGAGGAACTGTATGCACAACTAATGGACATAATCTAAAAGGGGGGGACAACTGGAGGGAGGGGGGCCACCGGGTGGAGGGGAGCAGAGGGAAGGGAAATTGGAACAAATGTAATATTTTAATCAATAAAACACATTAAAAAAAATAAAGTTAGAGAAGCATTCTAAAAGAATTAATAGGCTATATGGAATTGACAATAAAGGGCATTTTATATTTTATTATGCTTTGTAAATTTGTGCTATATATCCTTTATATAGGTAAAATTTATAATAGCAAATACCACATACACACATAGATTTTTATTGGTGAGCTGATTATTAAATACTTACCAGTATGCTAGTGCTCAAAACCCACTTCTTTCACAAATCTGTATTCCATGCTCCTCCTTCCCTATTCAATAAAACTTCATTGAGTGCTTACCACATACTGAATGTAAAGGGTGCAAGAATTAAAGACGTAATGTTTATGTTCTCCGAGAACTCGCAATCCATTGTGAGAGGCCAACAGCAACAGGTAAATGGCATAGGACACAGTAACGAGTGCAGAAACACAAACAGACCAAGTGCTATGGGGCAGAGAGAATGAAGAAACCCATGTTCACTGCTCCTGGTGATTCCATAGAGAGAAGCTGGTCTAATCTACACAGCAACCCCATGAAGTACATGTTTTTGTCTCCATATTGTATATGGGCAAACTGAGATGCAGAGATTTAGTTAATATGTCCGAGGTAATAAAGTTGATAAGGGCAAATGTAAGATTCAAAATCAGGACTGGTTTGACACAAATGTCCTTTTTCTTTTCACTCCACTTCCAATTAATCCCTTGTTTATAAAAAAAAAAAATAGGATAATCATATTCATATCTTGATTCATTGCAAAATGTCTCTCCTATATTCTTTTCTTAATAGGTTCCCTCTCTCTCTAGTATCTCTTCCATGAGTTTATTACTTCCCCAAAAGTCAAAAAGGAAATGTTAATTAAAAGTTTTAAAAGAACATGTGTCAATGTAGCTCTGAAGCGGTAACAGTAGGGAGTTGAACTGTACCAAATTAAAAAGCAGTGGCATTAATTAACATTAACATGTGCAGGTGTTTTCTCTTTATGGCAATAGTGAACTCTTCGAGAACAGGAATTAACCATTGTTTCTACAGTGTCCAAGAGAGGCTGGTCATACAGGAGAAGCTGTGTCAAAGCAGATGAGTGACTGGGGAGACTGTAGTAGAACTACAGAGTTATTGTATCACCTACACGGCTTCTGGAAGGACAGTCTTTACCTCCAAAGGGACAGGGAAGCCCCAAAAGCTTAAACTGCCTGAATCCTGATTTTAGCTCCAGTAGGAGCTGCTTGATACAAAGTTGGTACATTTAGAGTTCACAAAGATGTAAAGATCAACATCTCTTAAATGTATGGGGAAGATTTTCACAGTCTCCCTTGGAAATGTCTTCTAGCAGAGAGGTTCTTAAATTTTGATGTGAATCAGTCACCTAGGGAGCTTGTTAAAAGTATCTTTTCACAGTCCACTTATAGATGGTCTGATTTAGTAGGTCTCCAACCAGAACTACACACCCCAGTTAAGAATCTTCCAGAGTTTCTCCATTTTTATGGTAAATAATTTTTTCCATTGTGCCTAACAAATTGATGTGCTACAGATCCACATACTTTTTAATCTGCAATTCTGAAATCCAGGAGCTCTGAAATCTAAATCTTTACATAATTCACATAGCAGCAAAACCTGTAGGAGCAAAACCTGACCTGAATACTCTAGAAACATTTTAAAATCTTTATCTCATTTTGTGTGGACATGCATGTTTTGCTGCAGATGACTACTAGGCGGCATTCCAGACTCTCCAGGGGTATCACAAAAAAATAAAATGCATGCTCCATTTTACTTTTCTCAAATCATAAACGTTTGACATATGAAATATATTGGTTCCAAACATTTCAGGTAGATGACTATGGACCTAAATAAAACTCCTTGCATGAATGAATCCCCTCCTCAAGGATGAGAATTTAAAGGAATTAAAGGGAAAAAATCCACCAACATTTAGCCTTTGAGCTACCTCAGTTTTCCCAAGATGCTTTATCTTCAGAAAGCAAGAGGCAGGAATACGAGAAGTCACAGCACAAGCTTCCTGGCCACCTATCTCTGGAAGTCCGGTCATTTCCAGGACTGCATTCCTACACCCTATTGCCCTCGTTCGGGTAAGACCTTTTTGATGCTCAGTACATTTATCTCATAAAAACAATAAAGACCACATTATAAGTCCAGGGATATTTTTTAATTTTCCATTAATCTAAGACCCCATTATCCAGTCCTTTTCCCCAGGGCAGACCATTTAAGAATACCAGGAAAGTGGATGGATAATAGAGCTGGGTTCCAGGGACTGAGGTATAATCAAGCCAGCCGCATTCTCAGAAAAAAATAAAACAAGAAGGGCATGAGGGTCAAACCAAGACAAGATGCCTAGATAGCAGGTGCCAAAGTGAATGCAAACTAATTAACATGACCTTCAAGGGCCTGCATTACCTTGTCCATACCTCCCTCTCCAATTTTATGTCCCTTCACATCTCCACACCATAGCTCTTAACTTGATTCATTTCACTGGAAAACCCTGTTTTTTCTTTCGCCTTTTGTGTATGCTGTTCTTTCTGCCTGGAATACAATTTACACCCTGTTTCCCCTTCATCTTGAGTACTCTATCCATGGTTTCTACCCACCCCCCTCAGTCAGAGTTATCTGCCTTCCATTGCCCTTATCTCTACCATAGCCAATATCCACTGCATATTAATTGCCTGATAATGTGTCTTCACATCCCACTAGCCTGCACCCATAATTAAATGAAGTACCACACGTGTTTTCCACTGTCCTGTTCCCAGTGTCTGGCACAAGGCCTGGAAGTGATTCCGGGCTCAACAAATGTGGACAAATGAATGAATGAGTGAATGAATGAATTAAAAGGAGGCAAGACACAAGGCAGGGAGGCAGGGTGTGGTCCAGAGCTAATTTTGGAACTAAAACTGGCACATGGGAGTCCTCTTTGCTGAGTGGGCTTTGAATGGTGAATGGTAGGTTCACTAAACATGAAGAGGCAAGGTTGGAAAAAGACTAGATTCCTTCCCTCTTCTTTGTTCTCTTTCCTCTTGTCATTCAGAGCCCTAAACACAATTTTTATTATATGCTTTTGTGTTTATTTTCTGCTCCTTAATAGACAGTACGCTCCATAAAAGCAGAGACAGTATGGCTACTGTTCCCCAATCTATACTCAGCCCCTGGAGTCATGCTGGAACAGTTATACACAGTAAATATTTGTTGAATGAATGATGGATTGTTTGAATGAATGAATGAATTTATGATGTTTAACCTCTCAAGTTAAAGAGAATCCGTATTTTGAGATTTGCTGGCCTCCCCCAAAGAGCTGGTATCCCAAGCCCCAAGCCTCCTCATGAGTAAACGGGAAATTGTGAATTGAGAAGATGGAATGAAATCCTACCAGACAGAATTTTATCAATCTGTCACAAAGGAACCTAGCCACTTATCCCAGACGACTTCTGAGAAATTACTAAACTTTACCGAACTGTAAAAAATGCACTCACAAAATTTTACTGTATTCTAATTGATGCTCTGAAAAAAATATTCCCCTTCTCTCTGCCCCTCCCACTCCTACTCCCATTCCATCATTCATCCCATAGAATCCTAAGAGGGACTTCCAGAAGAGAAAACCAGATACCAAGGTCTTCATAAACTTTTCTGTAATCATAAAAAACTTCCTGGCAAAGGGTAGGAGAAAAAGGGAAGTGGTGTTCTCTGAACCCAATTTAAAAGAAAATTAGATGTCCTTCCACCTGGAAAATAAAAGGGTTTCATGGAAATGTCTTTCTTCAGCAAGGATTTGTCTCAGGAAATAAAGAATTGGTGGACAGAACAGGAACATATTTCTGTCATGATCACTTTGATCCTAGTGAAAATGGGATGCTAAAAAAAATTAGCCTAAAAACAAAGAACTAATTCATATTTCACTCTCCCAAGTCTCTAACCTCCAAAGCCACACTTTCCCCAGTTAAAAATAAACATGTGAACAACCAAAAGATGTTTTTAAAGGGCTGAGCTTCAAAAGAACAATGAATTCCCTAGAGGCTAATGCATCTCATTCCAGAAACAAAGTGGAGTGAAACAAGGTTTGTCAACATAATTTTAGTAGAAATAGGTTCAAATATATCACATAATTGAGAAGGATGGGACCAAGACTTTCCTGAATACCCCGACTGTTGACACCTCATAAGCCTATCACATATATTTTGCCAAACTTCCTTTTTTTTCATTTTATTTTATTTTATTGTTGTGCAATTATAGTCATCCCAATTTTCCCCCATTTTTCTCCCCTGCCCCACCCACCCCCCACTCCCACAGTCAATACCCACCCTGTTGCCCATGTCTATGGGTCCTTTATACTTGTTCCTTGACTAGACCCTTCCCCTTCTTTCCCCTGTTATCCCCTCCCCTGTCCTCTCTAGTTGTTGTCAGTTTGTTCCTTATTTCTCAAATTTTCTACACCTACAAAGTGGGAATTCTAAGATCCACATCACTGACTTCTTATAAAAACTAAAAAATAAAAATAAAATGTAGTAAATATAAACAATAAAAGCCATTTTTAATTGAGGGTCTAGGTAGTTCTTATAGTTCATGCACTTGATTGAAATTGCAAGTGACTACAGAGCATTGTTCTCCAGATTCATTCATAAAAAGTAGAATATCAGATGTTAAATCTGTGCACTCCCCAAGTTCACTTCATAATTTTCTTAACCCTCTGGCCCACCCATAACAAAAATAAACCATTTTGTACATAGTCATGGTTGATAAAAACTGAAGATTAACTTGGACAAAAAGAGACACCTCAACATGAGGAAATCTTGAAGCTGATTAATCAAGACCTTATTATCTGCAAATGTTTCCAATATCCAGACAGTCATAATCTCAAAGAAGAAAAGGACAGAAAAAACAATTCTAAGGAAGAGAAAGATGCAGGAAGAATGTGATAGAGAAAAGGGAAAAGTAAGTAGAATAAAATATAGAAAGATTTCGTGGTTGTCTTTTTTTTTTTTTGTAAGCACAGAGAGAAAGAGCTGGACCTCTGTATTATTTAAAATTATAATAACAATCCCTTATTTCCATCTATAGTAGATTCTCCAGGAACTATGGAGACAAAAGAATTTGCACACAAATTATAATGCCAATTATTTAGAATGACAAATTTTATAGATATGTAAGATATGTATGCACATTTATTAATAAATCTTGCATGGCCAAAATGACATGCTGGGGAAAACTATAAACTATGATCTATTTTAAAGAAACTTATTTTAAAATACTCAAAACATGAGCAGACTTCACTCCAGGTGAATATCCCCATCATCTTCAGCTGCTTAGTCAGCCAAGCAAAGACATATTTGGCAGAGAAGGGTTTGTATATAAGTCTTAGCTACTCTCTTTATTATCTCTGTGACTTTTGGCGGGATGCCCAACTTCTCTGGTCCTGAATTCCTACAGTTGTAAAATGGGGATAACAATAACACTTACCTCACTGTATTGCTGTGAACAGCAACTGAAGCGATATAATAGTTCCAAAATGCCAGAATGTGACAAATATTCTACGGTCTGCAGCAAAGTGGAGAGTGATGTATGAATTTTTGGTAAAGCTATTTATTCAATAACATCCCTATCCTTTATTTGGATATTGTAACTCTTCTACTTTCTTGGTGTTCAAATTGTCTTTCTGTTATTAAATTAAAGAATTGGGGATGGTTTTAGTAAATGGCTATTGTTTTTGGTATTGTTCTGTTTTGTTATTGTCCTCAATTGGTGAAATAAACAATTGGCAATTCGATGTTACTTCTACAAATTATTTCTGAACTGTTACTGACCTTTGAAACCCACAAGTCAGAGTACCACTAAAATAATACGTGGATGGCCGAGGTCCCCGCAGGAGCCTAAGCTATGGTCACCCAAAACATCAGTTGTGGTTGAAAACAAGTAGGAAGCAATGAAAGGTAGCTTATTTGCCTGAAGAACTAAGGAAATTCAGAGGGAAAAAATCTACTGAAAGAGAAGAAATAGTCCATCAGGTTGATCAGTAATGATCAGTGGTTAGAGTTAGAAGATGATGCCAAGGTCAGCATGTTTTCTATCCCTTGAATTTATCTTTTCCTCAATAACACCTGTGATAATTAATTTTATGTGTCATCTTGACTGGGCTAAGGGATGCCCAGATAGCTAGTAAAATATTATTTCTGGGTGTGTCTATAAGTGTCTCAAAAAGGGATTAGCATGTGAGTTCATAGACTAACTAAAGATCAGCTTCATGCTGAATGTGGGTGAGCAACATTCAATCTGCTGAGAGCCCTGGAAGAACAAAAAGGTGGAGGATGGGTGAATTCACTCTCTTTCCTTGAGTTGGGACATTCACGTTCTCCTGCCCTCAGACATCTGCACTGCTGGTGCTCAGGTTTGGACTCGAACTATGCTATTGGCTTTCCTGGTTGACTGGCTTGCCGATGGTAAGAACTTTTCAGCTTCCATAATCACGTGAGTCAATCTGTCGTAATAAATCTCTATCTATCATTTATCTTTCTATCCATCTACCCGTTTATCTTAATTCTGTTTCTCTGTAGAACCCTAATACAAGACCTCACTAGAACTTTCAAGAAGGTTATAGTTTTCACTGAACTTTGTAAGCCGTTGGGGTAGGGGCAAGGTAGTATTGCTTTGGGACTTATGAAATGGAGTTTGGCCCAAAATAGGGAGAGGGTTTCTCCCCACTCAGGTGGTCTTATCACAGAGATATATCAGATAGCAAGGTCACTATGCTTAGTTAGTATCAGTGGTAAGCAGAAACACCAGTGACTTGGGGAACACAATGAGACTGGGCCCTCCATATAAGCTCTTTCCATGGCAGGCACCAGTAGCCATGGCAACAGGGAAGCACCTTCACAATTTCGCTTTTCAGGCATAGATCTCACAAAAATAAACCCAACCTGGAGAGGAGGAAAATGGCTGTTGAGGACCTCTGAGAGAACACCAGGAACCCCAGCAATACAAGGGGACCAGGAGACAGTGGCAGCAAGGAATGGGGGTTAGAGAAGAGAGAGGTAGGCCAGTATCAGAAACATACCTTTTGTTACTGTCTACTGTCAGGTGCCCTGGGGGAAGCCAGGTTTACTCCCGTGTCACCAGCTGCATGACTGACCGCATCCCTGAACACTTCAGAGTCCTGATATCCTCACCTGGAAAATAGGATAAAAACAGATACTAGTAACTAATTCACAAAATAGTTTTAAGAATTAAACAGGATGGCATATGTGAAAGCATTTCTTAATGCTAAAGTGCTATATAAATATTAGTTTTAATGTTTAAGAGTGGACCATTATGTGACATTCAGAGCTGGGACACCCCCCCCCTCCCCGCCCCACCTCAGGATTTAACCTGTGGTACATCCTCTCCAGAAATCATAGCTGAAAGCATGTCTTTGAGAAGGAAGAATGAGGAGGGAATGATCTAACTTGATGATAAAGTGGGAGGGAGGAGAAAACCCACCCAGTTATACCCAAAGGAACAACAAGCCATCAGCGTAAGGAGGAGTTGTGAAGGAAGAGAAGAAATACGCTACATACATCAAGGTTTTATAAATATCATTTATTCCCTAGAAAATCTATAAGGGAGAGAGTATCACTGCTATTTTACAAATGAGTCAATGAGACTCAGAGACGTTAAATGGCATACCCAAGACCACACAGCAAATACAAGACAAGGCTGACATTTTTAACCCAGATGTTTTTGAAACTAAAATCAGATCACTTTGCCTTCCCTTCCCTTTCCTTTTCTTTTTCCTTTCTTCCTTCCTGTCTCTCGTTTAATTATACAAGAACCCACAAGCACAGCAATCATGCCCCCAATGACAAGTCACAAAGCACATTGCTCCAAGCCTCATGCCTTCTACATTTTGCAAACCTAAACCCAGTCTTTCCGCACACCCAGTAGCCAGCGTTGGCTCCCTATAATAAGGCTCTTCCAGACAGGCTTGTACTTACACACTTTCTAAAAATGTTCTTTTGGGTAGTAAATCATTCTATTTGTCTGCATGTATTCTGAAAGCGCTAAAACAATATTATTCAGATAAAAAATAAATAAACCCCTTCACTGCGTGTAAACATAACACATGTAGCCTACATGGGAAAAACTTAAATTCAAAGCACATGAGCCGAGTGAGAAGGAAGCAGGCAGTGAGTGCGGATGGGGACCGGGTGCACGAAAACCCGCGGGCTTGCGGCTTTCTGCTCTGGAACGCCGGCATGCCGGCGGGGCGGTGTGGGGCTGCGTTCCTGGTTGGGAGACAGCGCACCACATTCAGCTCTTTGTGAAGCCGTGTGTGAAGGGAAGCACATATGGTAGTAATAGGAAAGATGCAATTCCCCTTGGCTACTTTTCAAGCTTCACTATTTCGATAATTTGGGGACTTTTTTTTTTTTTTTTTTTTACTTTGAGAGGTTCTCCCAGGAATGGACTGATTATAAGATGAGGCGCTGTCTTAAACTCTGCCAAAGAGAAAACTTGGCTGAATTAGATGTTTTATTTTTTCAAGTTGTGTGCACTTTTACTGGGGACAGATCTGCTTCCTCCCAATCAACCTTCTCTTTGTCAGAAAATAAACTGAGATGCTGCCTTGAAAGATTTCAAATCTTTCCTTCACAGACTGAAGGGCCTTCAATGTGCTTCTCAAATAAAACCCCCAGTGCTCATTGTCAGTATGCCAAGTCAAATGTCCACAGAAATCTCATTCCTGCAACCTACAACGCCCTGAACTGATGGGGTAACTTTCTTCCAATTAGTTAAAACCCTAAGCATTTCATTTATTACCTGCAGTTCGTTAAATTGCATCTCGCTGCTATGGTCCCTGGGTTCATCCTTAAGGACAAAGAGTAACCAAAATGAAGAACCTACAACCACTTAAAAAAAAAAAAAAAAAAAGAATTAAAGCCAGAAAGGCTTTAGAGCAGAAGCAAAACTAAAATATGACTTAAAAGAAACCAAGCTACCCAAAAAGAGGTTTGGGGTGCATGAAGGAAAGAGGATAGAGGATAGATAAGGGGCTTAGGTATAAGTGACTTGAGACCTCAGGCAGGTTACCGGTCACCAAATCTCTAAACCACATCTGTAAAATTGGAAAATACCACTATGCTAAGGTTGATGCATAAATGAAATGATGATTGTGAAAGTCCCTGGCTCTATTCCAGGCACAGAGTAATGCTCAATTATTGCTGGTTTCATTCCTTTTTTTTTAATCTGTCTCACAGGGTTAATGTGAAGATTGAATGAGCTCATCGCAGATGGACTGGAGCACCATTTATAACATTTAGGATGTTATAAGAAGGCAAAAAGAAAATATAAGAAAAAAAGGAATTTAAAGAACGAGAGCCCACCCCAGAGAGCCCTCCAGGGTCCAGATCTGGGTACTGCCCAGATCTTTGTGACAGGTTCAAATTGCTGGCAGTTTCTCCAAACAGAAAAAAACACCAGACCCACGCCTTTATATTTAGCTTATCAGAGAACTCAAGGGAAATCAATGAAAATAATGGCAAATCATAGACTGTACCACTCACTAATTTAACAAATATTTATTGAATAATTAATATGCCAGACACTCTTCCAGACGGGCTGAATACAGAAGTGAACAAGTAATGAGGTTTCCACCCAAGTTGAACTTATTTTTTAGTGAGGAATAACAGACAAAATATGCAAGTGAGTGTAATAAATACTATGATAGATGATGAAGAAAAACAAATTAGAAAAGAAATGTAAACACTGGGTTTTTGATTTTCAAATAAGGTGATCAGGGCAGCGCCCACAGAAGTTATACCAGTTTGGAAGGAATTGAGCCACAAGGACATTGGAAATAGATCCAGGAAGGGCCTGAAAAGACCCTGAAGCAAGAGAATGACTGTTAGGTCCAAGGAATAGCAATGTGCCCAGTATAGCTGGAGGAGAGGGAGCAAAGGCTAAGAGGAAGTAAGGTCAGATACAGAGCCATGTCATGCATGGGTGATTTTGTAGGTCATCATAAAGAATTTAGCTTTCACTTGGTAAGGAGTTGGAAATCGCTGGAGGTTTTGGAGCAGAGGAGTAAGATGATCTGACTGACACTTTAACAGGATCAGTCTGGTTGCTGTAGTTAGGACAAGAGTGGAAGCAAGAAGATAAGTTGGGAGTCTGCTGTCATTTGCCACTGATAGGAAAGCTAAGCACAGAGGAATGATGTATTTGTCCAACATTACAATAGAGTCTGTGTACCAATTAGTGAAAACCTGTCTGTGATATAATTCTCTACATTGATTTCATCACTTAAAAATATCATTCAAAAACTGCTGGGGAGAGGGAAAGAGCTGCTGTACAAAAGTCCATCATTTATAACAGTCCTTGAGATATAAAATCTTTGTTATCTGCAAGTAGGTAAACTATTTAACCTACCAGATCTTTTGAAATAGATATACCTTTGTAAGAATAGAAATTTACCCTCAAGTTTTTGCTGTCAAGCACTATATAATATTTTTCATACCTCAAGGTATTGTAACTAAAAAGAGAAGAAAAAAAACAAATCTCCTCCAATGATGGGCAATTGCTCTGATTCCCAATTGACTAAGTTCTGAAATGTAAAAACAGAGAATGGAGGAGCCAAATTCATCACTGGTGGAAATAAAGTTTGGGCTGCCTGAATACTTGGACTATTCCGCAAGGCAGGAGGGATACAGGGTGAAAGGAATCCTAGTTTAGAGAAAGTGAGTCTCAGAGATGGAATGACTTTCCAGTTTGAAAGACCTCAGGAACAATCAAAATGCAGATACATTAAGGAACAAACTTAACAGACTTTAGAAAGAACTTGGGAGCAGAAACCAGCCACTGCTGGGAAACTGTCTAGGGAGGCAAGTGCTCAGGAAAGAGAAAGATTCAATAACCAAGATTTCTTTGTATAGGAAACAAGGGAAGTGTTAGCAATCAGGAGCATGGGGGCTGCATTGAGGACAGTCCAACATGGCCGTGATGGTAGGGCTGGAGAAACTAGAAGAGCCTTTGAGGAGAGCTCTCCTTTGTGGCTGAGGTTATATGATGCCAATAGAGGACTGTGAAGCTAAATAGAGCTGACAGTTAAAGGCTGATATTTTTGTCAAGCTAAACTGAACACCTCAATTCCCTGTTCATACCCAGAATTCCTTTATCTGGTCATAAAAGCATTTTTAGACTACCAATGACTGACAAGGCAGGTACAATGATTTTCTTTCTTTGGAAGAAAGATACCAATAAAAGTGATATATAAGCTTCAGTGACCTGAGGACAATGATGGCTAAATTATAAAATCTGTGAGGTAGAGGTGATGAGTGGGGTTTTGGGGGGCAGGAAGGGAGGTTACCAACAATGGAAAGGGTTAAGTAATATATAGAAAAGTAAAAAGAGAAGATACTTTAGAGTCTATAGTTTGGCTCTATGGGTTGGGAACCTAGATTTGCTATTAGTTTTGTGAATTTAGATGAATCACTAAACTTCTCTAAACTAATTTTGTCAACTATAGAATGCTAATAATAACTTAAAGGATGACAGTAATTATGATACATGTAGCACAAAGACCATGCTCAATAAATCTTTGGTTCCTTCTTTTACCTTAGTGCAAATACATACAGAGATTTGATCAGAATATCGTAAAAGATTAAAGTTACAAAATACAAATGACTATGTAATCTGGTTAATCACCATAGCTGATTTTATTAACAATAACTTCACCTCGTGTTTCCTATTAATTCATCTTTAAATGAACCACAAAATTTCTCACAGTTCATTACTTCAAAAAACATTTATTGAATTTGAACTTCAGGCCATGTATCACATGAAATGCAATGAGAGATGGAAAGAACAATGTTGATTCTGGCTTCTTCTTTTGATAAGCCCACAGCCTATAAGCATAAAAAGAAATCATCATCGCCCTACAATAATCATTATCATAGAATAATATACTATGAGAGTTCAGAAAAAGGAATGAGTAATTCTACCTAGGGAAAACTACTACTAGCCAACATTTATTGAGCAGTTACTATGCACCAAACCATATTTTAAGTACTACACACGTGCCAACTTGTTAAGCATCATAACAATACTATGATATAGTTCCTATGATTATTTCTATTTTTCATATCAGAAAACTCAGGCACAGGTAAGTAAACTCTCCTGTCCAAGGTCATGATTAATGTGAGACAGAGCCAGGATTTTAATCCAAGCATTCTGGCCCCAGAACCCACACTTCAAACACTACAGAATACTGAAGGTGATGAGAGATACTTTATGATATTGGAACTAGGACTTGTAGGACAAGCAGTTTGCAAGCCAAAAAAGGGGGTCATGAGAGTCCAGTTTAGAGGGAAAAGCATGAACCAGGGTGTGGAAGTTTAGTGTCTAAAGATAGTTGGGTGGTGTGTATAGCCAAACTGGGGGATACACCAGAAACTGACAGAAGCCAAGGCTGACAAATTTGGCTTTTAAACTATCCTCACTACTATTCCCTCCCAGCTATTTTATTAAAGTTGAGTTCCTTTAAGTTGCCCTTCCTGTGTTTCCAAAGCCAATCCTCTGCCTTCCTCTTTGGCCCTTTCTAATTCCATAGCTAACTTTTTATTGGCTCATCAGAACAAATATCCTGTGAAGGATAATCAAGGAACTACTGATCTTGGATAAACAAGCTGCTTCAAAATGCCAGCTGTTTGACGTTACTTGTACGACTACCCAACACCTATCCCAGGTATTTGGCCTTACGTTTAAGAAGGCCACATTTTTGCCTTATCAGAAGAGGATACGCTATAATTTATTCATTATCTTAATGCAAAACCATTACCCAATTTTCCCTGTATTTTATGAAGGGTAGAAGTAAAAAGCAAATAAGAGAAACGCTCAGCTTAATAAATTTTGGAAACCCTGAATTCTAGGTGATTCCATGAGAAAAAATTCCAAGGAAGCAAGTATTAGCTCCTTCCCAATGTGTTGGCGTTAGGCAATTTTTATCTTTGGTGAAGTTCTTCCAACAAAGACTATGGGAATTTGGGGCAGGAAGTGGCTGGGGACTCACAATGCGAGGCAAAGAATTCAGGACTGTTGGCTAAATCACATGCCTGGATAGTACCCAAAATGGCCCAATATCACTCTTTGTTTATGTGACATCAAGCGGAGAATATCTATTCTGGGAAACAATCATGAAAAATATGGACCACTTCCTAAAACAATTTGCTTTCAAAGGAAGATGGGGGTTAAGATAGCAACTTAAGAGATCAGGGTTTTGTTTCAGAGTAGGTAAAGCTGAAGACCCCAGAGGAGGAAAACTTAAAGATACATGGCAGAATACGAGATCAAGCAACATCATAGAAAAGATAGAAAGAGTGGCTCAGAATTGCTGATTGGAGATGTTACATGGGAATGGAGTAAGAAGGCAACTTCCCTGAGAGGGAAAATGGAGGAAAAAAGATGCCTGGTAATTCAGAGGGTGAAAGAAAGAGAGCTGAGAGCTGGGCTCCCTGATGGTCTCATCTGCTCAGTAAAATGAGGGTAAAGTCCACTGGTTTGAATCAGAAACACGAGACTCATCCTCATTTCTGTCCTTTCCCTCACACTCCCTGTCCACCCATCACCTAGCTCTATTGATCCTATCTGCAAAGTGTATCTACAACAGAGCCACATCTCTCCATCTCCAGTGCCAACACTGCAGTCCAAGCCACAAATGTCCCTAGTCTGGGCCCCTGTGAAAGCTTTCCAGCTGTTCTGCTCATTTCCCTATCAACCCCCAATCCATTCTTCACACATCTGCCAGAGAGGGCTTCCAAAAGTGAAAATGGACTCCAGCTCCCCCATGGCTCTTTGAATACACTAAAAATCCCTCATTCTGCCACACCTGTCTTAGATCACATGCTTCAGCTCTCCTCTCCAGCCCAATCATTTGCTCACCCTCCCTCTAGTCCAGTCATGTTGACCTTCTTTCCAGTTTTCAAATTAACCATGCCCCTTATTACTCAAGCCCTTCTCCATGCTACTTACCTCACTGAAATGCTCTTTCCTAGCTCTTTTATTTATTTATGTCTGTGGGGAGGGCTCCTACTCTTTCCTGAAGCTTCAAGCTAAATGCTTTCTTCTCAAAAAGGTCCTTAATGGCTAGCTTGTCTCAAAACTATCCTAACCACTGCTCTGAAACAGGAATTTAGTGGTGAAGAAGGTGAACTAATGGACCTGCCTGATTTCAAATCCCAGCTCCATAACATGTGTGACTCCACGTAGGTAAGTTAATTTTTCTCCACTATAAAATGGGAATAATATAAAGTAGTTTTTCAGAGGTAGTTGTGATAATTAACTATGAATCAATAAGCATGTGAAACTTATCATAGGGCCTGGTCCTTTAAAATGCTCATATTCATTATCACCACAACCCCCTGTTCACTTCCCTTTAACACTTTATTTATACTTTTGTGTTTGATGTTTATTGTCTGGTTGACCCAGTGTTCATAAATCGTAAGAGGATAGACAACTGCTCCATATTGCCAGTACCTATAAGAATGCCAACTGCTCAGTCAATATTTGATGAATGGAAGAAAGAATGAATGAATTAATGTCATACCCAATTCAGTGTGTAAGGTCTGTACGAGCACCCAAACTGTTGTTGAGAAAGAAGCTGAAATCATTAACCATAGTGACCCAGCTTGGTAAATATGCCTGAGAGACCAACAGTGTCTAAGAGTCAGAGAACAGAGTGGTTCCCAAGATTGAAGACATGATGGGATCAGGAAGAGACCCACTGAGGGTGAGACTGTATCAAGTAAAAGGATAGGAAGTTGTGGCCATAATGGAATTATCTTGATAAGTTTGGGGTGAAAGTGAGATCAAATGCACTTACTTCTAATGATTAGAGGATAGAAGAAAGCGATCAGTAATCAAAGTCTAGAAAGCCTGCGATCAGTAATCAAAGTCTAGAAAGCCAAGACAAGGAGAGGACCAATGTTTTAGAAGAGTTATTGGTGTGAAATTGAATTCCTTGTGTATCAGGTGGGGGGAGGTCAGGAAATAAAATGTCAAGCCAGGTGTTAAGGTCACTGAGAAGAGTAGAAGATCCCAAAGGTGAGTCAATGACAGCAATGAGGATGAGAATGACATGGCCCAAGTGATAACCTGTGTTTTTCCAAAAGATGATTGAAGAGTATTGGTAGAAAAATTACCAAAGGAAGCAAGCAATGAAGAATGAAAATATGACCAGTAGTCCTTCTCCGTCCCACAAGTTAAAAGAAATGAGAGCATCCCAAAAGAGATGAGACATAGGATAGTCCAGAGGAATATATTAGTGAAAGCGGAAGCAGGATGTGAAGAGTGTTTGGGTCTTGGGCAGATCTGATTAATGTCAAGGTTGAGCAGATGTTGTGATGGTGTGATAGTCATACTCCTGGAGTTTTAGCCTCTGTTCTAAACGGAATGGGGAACCACAGGCTAATTTTTAATGTAATCCAGATACCATTTCTGGTAGAATGTGGTGGAGCTACTCCAACGCAGAAAACCACCTTAAGCTTGTTTAATGTCGCTCAACCTCAGCCTCTCTTCTCATTTTCCTCTGGCCCAGAGATGACACAAATGGAAAGATACTTCCTGTAGGCCTCCCCAGCAGATATCAGGAGTGAAAGGGAAGAAATCAAGTCCATTTATAGAAAAGAGGGAGCACCAGAGGATACTGGCAGCATCATAACTCCCTCAGGGAGATCTCAGACTGGAATTTGTCTAAGCACATGCACAGATTTGCCATTTTTCTCGTCCTTCCTCATGTGTACTGCTCAGCAGCCTCTTCAGATCATAGCCAAGACTGCAGCCTGCCTTGACCAGATCATGGGAAATACTTGGGGGAAATATTAGTGCTCAGCACTCCCTTATTCTTAGCACTAGGTCAGGTGAATTACTTCAAATACATGCAAGGCCTTTCTGTTTCCATGGTAACTGCTCTAAGAACCATAACAATGTCAATCATAGAAATGGTGAAATCATAACTTGAACCCAGCTTGCTGACAAAGATATCTCGAGAAGTAGCCATTGCTCAGTATCAGACTTCTGCCTTTCATTTAGGGGAGAATATTTTGTTTATGTCCAATGTCCACTCAGTTATAGGAATAAGGGGAAATTGTGGTTAGTCATTTTCCTTCTGCTTCACTGGATCTACCTCTGTCTGTATTTTGCTGATATGCTTGTAACTCATTTTCTCTGCTTGAAATTACAGATGGAACAATTCAGTTTTCCACCTCTCTTTCCTGCATAGGTGTAGGCACTTGACAAAATAACTTCTTTCCATGCACTT
Organism: Furipterus horrens; assembly: GCF_987537825.1. Classification (NCBI taxonomy): domain Eukaryota; kingdom Metazoa; phylum Chordata; class Mammalia; order Chiroptera; family Furipteridae; genus Furipterus; species Furipterus horrens. Next base: position 181,888,328 of record NW_028327174.1, on the reverse strand, counting down.
AAAAAAAAGAGAATCGCTTGTTCCTGGTCATTAACATTGTGCCAATTGTTTTAATTTCTTAGTACCTGCTTTGATGAAGAAATCTCACAATATCTGGAGATGAAATTCTAATTCTGGGATCCTGCAACAAGACCCAATGTCTTTTGTCTGCCCTGAGAAATGGGGCAAACATCTTGGATGACAAATTCCCACATGAATAGAGATGTTAAGGAGTAATTCTCATTTTCTTCTTCCCTGTTTGTGCAAAATCTACACTCTAGATTCTAACATGATCTCCCATAGAGCCAAGTAGTAAAATTGCATATTCATATCATCTAGAACCTACATGATAATTCCCACCAAAATGTACTGTGGCACATTAACATTGAACATCTGTTGACTGTTTTATTTGCTTGGTTTTATTTTGTATTGTAAATTTTAGACACTCTTGCCCTGCATAATATTTTTTATCTTTCCTTTATACTATAAAAAATTTCAAAGCAAGAACATTTTTGTGAGCTTATTAGAGCCTTCAGTTTAGATGCCGAGTTGTTACAAAACCAATATTTTTTACATTTTTCTTCTTAATAACATTCTTTGACCCAGCGAGAACTAAAAAATAAGCTATTTGATGTCTAAAATTGCAGAGATAAACTGACATTGTGTTCTGAAGGTGTCTTTTCATGAGAAAAATGGAATTTTTAAAAAATGTAATCAAGTTATACAGAGCCTCTCACCCTGAGGTCATCAGTTCAGATTCGTCTGAGGTTGAAAGTTGCACAAAGTTGTGGTGGTTGCTGGGTTCTCGCTGCCCTCTGAGAAATGAGTTGGAGGTCCCAGAGGAGGTCACAGCTTTGTATTCACCACCCCCTAATTGATACCTATGGGCTCCTTGGGGAAGAACAATTCCAACAGAAGCCCATAGATCTGGCCTAAGATTCCTCTCTAAATTGGTTCTATGTACCCTTATACTTGCAAATATAAGCTCCATGAGAAATAAAAGTCACTTATTTTTAGTAATTCTGGAAAGCCTTGGCTCAGTTTCCTCCCAAATTCATGAAGATGAATGGTGACAATCCAAGAGGAGGATAAAAAGGACCAAAAGAATGAAAATAAACTAAATAAGACCAAAAAAATGTAAAGAAAGGAGAAACAAAAAAGAAAACAGAAAAGAAGAGGTAGGTATAAAGGAGAAGGAAATGAAGGCATGGGAGATGTGAAATCCTATCATGGCAGCGAGTAGAAAGTTCTTCATTCCAACAGGGCTTTTATTTGTTTGTTTTATATTCATTATGCTCACAATAGGGATCTTTCTTGTACAGGAATTTCATTTTTGCAAATGCTAAACATAGCCAAAAATCCAGATTTAATAATCATCTTCCAAAGAAAGGAAGTCAGTGGGGAAGATTATTTTGCATTCCAGTGCCACAGGGACAGCATTCCTTCATCTCAGATTAGAAGACCAAGGCATGACAAGTTGTAAGAACCCAGAGAAGGACCCTTCAACTGTGTGATCTTATCCCAAGAAAGAAACCTCACATCAATGTGGAGACAGCGAGAAGACTGGATGAGGGGTTCTATTACCAAACTGGGCTTCTGTGGCCCACATTCCCACCAGGAAGCAACAACTTAAAAAGTGGTTCTTGTTAGATATGAAATCCCCACTCTTTTTGGTAACTTGACATGAATGAACTACTTCGAAGGAAAAAAAGGTCTTGCCTTATTTACCTCAAGAACTTAAAGAAGTCAGATATACATTAAGCTATGGACAATATAAATTAATTACAGAGAAATAAGAGACAAAAATTTATATAAATAAAGAACCATGTTCTGAGGGTGGCAGAAACATGGAGTGAAGCATGACAGCATAGGATTTGGCCTTTGTAATGTCAATAATTCTTTCAGAAGGGAACCTTTCTTCCTCTGTCCTTATCAGGTTGTGGGATTTCACTCCTCTCCCTATTAGACAGGCCTGGGAGGTGGATCTGGAGTAAACTCTTCCAGTTTCTCTCAACCGTTTGACTCATTATGGAACTAATTAGGTCGGTAACAGTCTATCATTCAATGGACTGTAGTTTTACCAGAGATCAACTCATTCAAAAGACCACTGTGGTCTGAGAAGTCTCTTCCCTCCTTCTTCTTGAACTTGCCTGTGTTTACATGGACTATATTCTATTTGCACTTTTACACTCCAGAAAGGATAAAAGTTCCTGAGCAGGGACTTTGTAGAGCATAGAGGAAGCTGACCACTTCCCAGCTCTTCCACTACTTGCAATGAGGTAGGTAGATTAGGTTGCTTCTAGTGGACATATGCAACTGCTTTCCATTCTAGTTGGAAAATAGGAGACTTTATACCATTCTTCAATTTAGTTGCTGGGAGAGTTTTAAATTTGATAAATATGGAAGGAGGTCTACTTGACATTTTCCTGACACCATTAATAAGACTGACACTTAGATTTCCTTTTTGTTTCTCATTATTTTTCCTTTAAAAAGATTAATAGCAAGTAAATGGCACCCCTGTCCTTCAACAATAAAATAACAAAAGTTATCACTTATTCACTATTTGCTATATATCTGTTTCTGAACTACATACTTTACGTATGCTTCTAACTCTAATACTTCTATAAGGTAGGTGTTATTATCTCCCTGCCCCCCCCCCCTTTTACCTATAAACCAAGAAAGGTTAAGTAACATGCCCAAGGCCACATGGCCATAAAGAATCTGAATGGGGATTTAAAATTCAAGTTTCTGGCTCTGAAATCCTTGATGTCAATAAATAATGAATATGTCCCAAATATCTCTATTTTGCTCAATAACTTTTTATAGGACTTCTGGTCAAATTGAAGATTCAACAGAAGTGCCTTGGCATTTCTCCCTCCCAAAACAACATCACATTGATATAAGGGTACAAAAAGATAAAATACTTAATGACAAAAAAAATGGGAAAGAAGGTAACAGCAACAAAATTTTGGAAACTAGAAAACAGATGTAAAGGTAGTAATTGACTTATCAGACCATTGAAGATTGTAGCCTAAACTGATCATGAGGGTATCCCAGAAACAAGCCTGTGCATGTGGAAGAACTCAGAGACTCAGGAATGTATGGCTCAATTTACTTTTGGAAGTACGGGTGTAGATGAGATTGAAATGGTAAACTTAGTAGGAAGTCTGAATGAGAATTTGCAGCTGGGTTACCTCTCCTCCTATCCCAGCAGAAGAGTAGACAGATACTGTATAATAAGGCTGAACCAGAGACTGTGGTCTTGGAGTCCTTAAGAGAGCTGAAGGGTGGGATTTCATACTACACACTGGAGGATTAGGCAGAGGTCTACTTACTGAATACTTAAATCAGCTTAGCAACAAGATGCTGAAAGCCAAGCACATGTTCTCCAGGATGGAGGCTGGAAGAGTCATCGCAGAGGAAGCTGATCAGCCCAGTAGAAAAGAGCTCATAGTTGTCCTTACACAGTCCTGCCATAAAACCCACCAGTTAACAAGTTCTGTTCCTGCTTCTAGAATTTTCATTTCCCTAAGCTGTCAGCATCTTTTGCTTTGAGCAAACAGCTGCATATCACCAGATACTTGAGGGAAAGCTTCCAGTATGAAAGAGACACAACAAAAAGTAAAAGGATCTCAGAAGAAAAAAAAATAATGCAGGAACAGAAGAAAACACCAAAACAAAACAAAACAAAACAAACCCTGACGTCTTCATAGAAATAAGAAAATATTGTTAAGGATAAAGCAAGAGTATGCATCTATTTTTTTTTTTTAATGACTTGATGTGCATACAATGAAAGCTTTTGAAGTTAAAAATAAGTGAACAGAAATTAATAGAAGAGTTAGAAGATAAAATTGATAAAATCTCTCAGAAAGTATAAAATAAAGAAGAAGAGATGTAAAATGGGGTGAGGGGAAGAAAAGAAAATTAGAGCCACAGTTTGGGAGTTCTAGAAAAAGAGAATAAAGAAACCAGGGGAGAGAAAATTCGGGGTTATTCTTCCCTCTTCTTGAAGAATAGCACAGAATTGCAGGCAAATAGCTCCATTGTCCTTCATTTTGTCCTATCACTAACCCCACTTCCTGCTGACAAAATCACATCTATATTCCTGGCTTCTGATGAAATGTCTGATTAAATTCATGCTTCACGGTGATCTCCTTACCAATGGTCGTTCAACCACACCTTTCACAACAAGCTTTCTTATTTTTGCAATATGTATAGGCTGAGAATTTTCTAAATCTTCAAGTTCTGGTTACTTTCGCTTAACAATTTCTTCTTCAATTCATCTCTCTACTCTCATATTATATTATAGCAATCAAGAGAAATCTGGATATATCTTCAACACTTTGCTTAGCAATTTTCTCAGCTAAATATCTCATTTCATTGCTCAGAAGTTTTAACTTCCTGGTTTCTAGGAACGCAAGTGTTTTGTCACTTTATAACCAGGTTAGCCACACAACCCCCTTTCTAATAACATGTTCGTCACTTCCATCTGAGACCTCACCAAAATCACATTTAATAACCACATTCCTACCAACATTTTTTATGTGTTCTCTGAGAAAGTAGATATTTTTCCGCCTACTCTCCTCTTTTCTGAGTCCACACCAGGATCACCTTAAATGGCCATATTTCTACCAACAGTCCCGTTATGGCTACCTAGGCTTTTTTTTAGCATGCACCTCAAAACTCTTTCAGATTTTACTCATCAGCCAATTCCAAAGCCATGTCCACATTTTTAGGTATTTCTTACAGCAGCACCCCACCTCTCGATACCAAAATATGTGTTAGCCTGCTCAAGCTAACCTAAAATACCACAGACTGCATGGCCTAAACAACAGAAATCTATTTTCTCACAGTTCCGAAGGACAGAAGTCCCAGATCTGGCAGGTCAGTTTCTTATGAGACCTCTCTTCATGGCTTGCAGATGCCTGCCTTCCAACTGTGTCCTCACATGGCAGAAAATATAAATATAAATTAAGTGATAGATTATCCAAGGAATTTGTACATAAAGGGAAGAGGTATATTCACTTGGCACAAAGACTTTAGGGATGAATTAGTGATATGTGCACAGAAAACTTAAACAAACAAACAAAAAGTTTCTTTTGTCCTTGCAAACCTTATTTCAGTATCTGGGGAAGTGAAAAACACCATATCTCCCTCCACTCCCAAAAGGGAAATGCAATGACAATACCCTACATGATGCAGGTGAAATATTTATTTAGTCATAATTATATAACCACTCTTTAAATGTTTGAAGTATGCCATTCCATTTCTATGAGTTCTTTTAAAATGTGTATAGTATTACTTGCATATACTTTTCATGTACACAAGTTGTATTTTGTTAAATATCTTATTTTTCATACTCTTTTCTCTCAGCACTGATTTCTAGATCTATCCATATTGCTATGTATACAGCTAATTCATCACCTCTAATTCACAAGTATTCCCTAATATACATCCACCATATGTACTGGTCAACAACTAGATTGTCTCCAACTTCCTGCTGCCACACATGCAATAGGGAATTTCTGTAGGATTTCCATCCTGCAGAGTGATGGAGTTGTCTAAGCAATGGCAGCAGTGGCAGAGTGCTCTACAGAACTGCTGCCCACTCTACACTTTCACCAGGGGTACTTGGCAGTTCTTGTATCGCCGCATCCCTGCAAACACTTTGCACCATCCAGCTTTCCAAATTATGGCCAATCTTGGAAGCATAAAGTAATATTTTGATGTTTTCATATTTCTCATCACCAATGGGTTTATGCATCTGCTTGTTAACCCAGATGCGTTTTCTTCTTTTTTAAACTACCTGCTCAAGCCTTTGCCCATGTTTTTACTAGTTCTGTATCTTTTTTTTATTTGATTTGCAGAAATTCCATTTACAGTATGGAATTTGGTTTCTTTTAATTTAGAAAACTAAGCAAACAAGAAAAGAAGAGCATTAATAGTTCCATGAAAACCCAAAGCTGGACAGTACATGACTCACTGCATGACTCAGGTGTAAATAATGTTTGCATAGACATAATAATGTAAACACTGAATCAATCTAAAAATTATTACCAGAGAGATGAAAGGAGTAAACGTAAGCGGAAAGAAGATACAAAGGGGTAAGAACTAAACCTCCACCTTTTGTGTTAAAAAAAAAACCCATAACTTATAGGTTGAATTGAATCCCCAACATATATATATTGAAACCCTAATTCCCCATACCTTAGAATGTGGCCATATTTGAAAATATAGTCTTTCTACGGGTGATCACATAAAGATGAGGTCATTAAACTGGGCTCTAATCCAATATGACTAGCGTCCTATTAAAAGTGGAGATTTGGACTCAGAGATTAACATGCACAGAGAGGAGAGTCATGAAGACACACGGAGAATGTCATTTGAAGAGGAAGGCAGAGATGGGCCTGATGCATTCACAAGCCAACACCAAAGATGGCCGGCAGACCACCATAAACTAAAAGGGGCATGGAAGAGACTCCTCCTCACAGCCCTCAAAAGCAACCAACCCTGCTAACACTTCCGTCTCCATTTCAAGTCCCCAGACTGTAAGACAATACATTTCTGAGGTTTAAGCAACCAGATCGGTAGCACTTGGTTATAGCAGACTTAGGAACCAGACACAATTGCTGAATGATTTTCAACCTTTTTCAACTCGTGCTGCCCATAAACTAATAACTAAAATTCTATGGCATGCCCAAAAATATATATTTTTTGCCAATCTGACAAAAATAGGTATAATTTTGATTTCTTCATACCAGACAGCTATTGTGGTGTTAGCTGTTATCATTGTTTTTAAATAATTTGTTTGTTTGTTTATTTTTAGAGAGAGGGGAAAGGAGAAAGAGTGGGAGAGAAACATTACCGTGTGGTTGCCTCTCACTCGCGCCCCCAATTGGGGACCTGACGTGCAACCTAATTATGTACCCTGACTGGGAATCGAACCAGCAATACTTGGTTCGCAGGCCGATGCTTAGTCCACTGAGTCACAGCAGCCAGGGTGTTGTCATTTTTTTAATTTGACAATCTAAGGCAAAAGAGGTCAGTGCCCCTGACTAAATAGTCAGGTATTGCATGTTTTAAAAATTCTTGCAGCATATCAATCAAAAGTCACTATAATAGCTTAATATATAAATTAATACAAAAAAAAAAAACAGTATATACATGACATTGTAAACATGGAGGCAACCGTAAATGCAAGTGATTGCCTTCGGAAGTGGCAAGAGGAGTAAGGATAAAGGGGGCGGGGGAAGGCAAGAGACTGCTGTTTTTTATTATAAGTCATGTAAAAGTACTTGACTTCTTAAACTGTGCGTACTTACAACTTTCATAAAAACATATCTTTAAAAAGCTATCTGATGATGTTTTAAGCCTCTGCTGCATCTTAGGGAAGATAAATTCTATATTTTTACTACTTTCACAGCATCAAAGAAGGTTATTTTTTGTACTAGTAAAAAAAAAATGCTGGTCTTTAAGTTTCAAAGTACATTACTGTATGGCTTCGTTGACTTGTATTATTGAACGAGTCTTGAACTGGAGCCTAAATTCCAGTTGTTATTAACAGGCAAGGCATTTACTTTCCAACAGTTTGGATTGTGAGCAATAGAGTATAAGCATTAGAGGGAGATAGAAATGGATCTGAGTCCAACTGCTCCAGCTTATTAAATTATATGGCCTGAAGCAGGTCAATTTCAATCTCAGTACCTCAATTTTTTCATCTGTACAATTGGATAACAAGACAGCGCTTCATGGGAATTCTATGTTTTAATGAGAACCATTTAGCACAATACCAGGCTCATGATAAGCACTTGATAAATTATAGGTATATGGTTACAATATCAATATCAAGAAGGCTTTCCATTCTTTGCAACTATATCTTTGTCACTTATTGGAAATTCTTCTTTCTAGTCATCTTCTTCAATCTTGACTTAAATCATTTGTCCATTTTGCTCACTGGTTACACGATGATGTAGTACAAAATCTCTGGTTTTAAGTCCTAGATCTGCAGCCCACATGATCTCAGGTAAGTCACTTAAATTTTCAGTGCCTCAGTTTCCTCACCTGTAAAGTAAGTTAAGTACTATGTACTGTGATAACTAAATGAAATAATGAACACATAAGTGCCTGGTACAAGAGCAGGCAGAATGTAGATGTGCAATTTTTGATGGCATAGGGCAAGCTGATAGGCAAGCCTGTTTCCCAAAGTATGAGATTAAGTAATGTTGCATAAAAACAACACCCATATTCTGTAGCTGTCTCATAGAAACATTTTGTGAACGTTGAAGAGCCGCCTCTGCTCTTCAGGAGGATATCTAAGAGATATGAGTGTTGTAGATACATGGGATAGCCATGAATTTCCAACACCTTTGTTTCCTAAAATGACAAAAAAAATTAGATTTTCAGAGTGCTCCAAGCAGAGAAAACTGTACAGTTACTTTAACAAAATCAATTTTCAATAAAATCCGGAGCTTCAGAACATTTGGCAGTCCTGTACAAAATGCAAGATAATATGAGCAAGCTGCAATATTTAAGAAATCTGTAATAAAGCTTAAAACAAGTGCATTCATGTTAGTTGCAAGAATTACCCATGTCTCTAAAATAATCTAACTTACAAAACTTCAAATATACACAACATCTAAAACTGCCATCACAAAAAGATTCTCAGACTTTCAATGAAATTCATCCAATGGTGATCTTCCCTAACAGCTTTTAAACGATCTGATTTACAGAAATCTGCCTTGTGCATAAATCTTCAGGAGCATGGCCAAATGAGGAGCACTCACAGTTAGAACACGATTTCCCCTGCTTTGATGCCCATTTTCAGAGTGAGGAGGGGCTGAGTAAATCACCATGCCCCTGCCAGAATAGTCTTGTTCCCTCATGTCCTCATCACTGCTGTGGTGGACTGTCAGGGAGAAGATGTAGGGCTCTCTAAATAGTTGAGTTCAGCAATCTTCTAAAACGCTGACACAGCTCCCCTGGCTAAGTGAATGCAATATTTCTGTGACAATCTTCCATAATCCAAGGAGCAGCTCTCTTAGGTCAGCAGAGGTGATAGTGGTTTCCTGTCAATTGGGAGAGAGCACTCCAAGTTTTCATGCATAGCTGGGAAGAGTCTCTCTACTTTCTCATTTGGATAAAATCCACACCTAGCACAAAGCACTGAAAGGCATCATTGCAATCTGTCTCCTCTTACCGCTCTCCCAGGACTGGCACTATACTCTACACATGAGCTTACAGACTAATAATACAAAGCATTTAGCCATTCGAGCACAAATTTGTTTTGAATGTTGTTGTCCATGGGACTGAATTTAACCTTATTTTGGCCCATTATAATAATATAAGAATACAGTCCTTTTCAGTTTATAAGGCACCTTGACATATTTCATGTCTTTTGCTCTCTCCAGAAATTATGTAAAGTAGGATTGTCATCTTCACCATACAGATAGGGTAATAAATTCTGGAACATAGCCTCTTTTCCATAATCCTCTCTAAATGCTGCATCCAGATATGAGTCAACACTTTTGATGAGAGGTGAGCACAGCAAAGACTCTTGACAGTCCCCTCATGTCCCAGTCCAGTGTTGATGTGGTCTTAAGACTTGGAAATCAGCATTTCTCAGAGGAAATTGGAAGCATTCATCCATCACCATTTGACAGACACAAAAGTCAATTTTAATGCTATTTCCTGGTGTTTAATTTTTATCAACTTGGCTTTTTGTAGCACAAAATATTTCTAAGTTGTAGGTGGATTTTGAGAAAATCTTATTCTCTATTCACAGGCCTAGAAATTCATCTTCTCCTTAGTTTGTGATTTGTTTGAACATTTTGAAGCTTGATGTGCCTACAATGTGCTAGTGATTCAAAGATGAACAAACAGTTCCTGTGTTAGGGAGCCGCACTGAGAAGTAATGGGCAGGAAACAACCAATTCCAATACACCAAATATAACATTAATGGTATGAACTAAGTTTTTGGTGACTAAGAGTAAAGAAAAAGTATTACTCATTGTGAATGGCAAGGCTATGACTTCATCAAGGCAGTAACATTTGAGCTGGCCTTCAAGACTGTGGAGGAGTCTACCATAGATGCAAGGGGAGGAAGAGGGCATCCCTGGCACAGACGTGGTCTAGGAATGACTGAAGCATGTGGGGGTGCTGGATATGGTGGGAGGAATATTGTGCAACCAGATAACTAGTCATGGGGGTGGGGGGAGATTGCAAAAAAAAAAAACAGAATTCCTGACAATGATGATAATGAGATTTGTGTGTAGTGCCTCATAATCTACATAGAGACTTCACCATCACTTTCACTTGATATTTATATTAATCCTGTAGAGTTGCTATTATTTTCTACCCTTTGCAGAAGGTAAGAGAAGTTAGGCCCAAGTCCACACAGTTGGAGCCAGAGACTTTCTAGTCTTTGGTCTGTAAATCCCATACTCTTCTAATACTTCAAAAACTCAGACTGCCATAGAGAGATTGGAAAGGGAAGAACCCAGCGCAAGAGCTCTGTGAAATGCCAAAATGTTAATTGAATGTGATGCCCTTAGAGTAAGTGCTCTGCACACAGGAAGAGTAAGGGGTCTACAGCCATCCACCCTAAGCCACTCCTTTTTTTAAAAAATGCTCTCCAAACCCCTGGTGCCTCTTTTAAGGGTGGAAGCAGCTAGAAATGAGTTAAGGGGATTTGATGTGAGGAAAAAGCCTGAAGCCAATTTCAAGATTTCCTTCCCTTGTTCCTTCATCCCCTTAATTTGCTCATCGGAAGTTTGTTCACCAGCAACGTTTATTTATGTGTATATTTATTTACTTCTATATCACCTCATTCCATGAAGAATTAGAAGCCATTCATATAAAGTACATGGAATGGTAAAATATTCATTTTTAAATTATCATACCAACAACAACAAAAAAGAAAATACATTAGAATATGAGAGACAAACCACACACACAAAAAAAAACAGGATATGGGTCTCTAGCACAGCTTTGTTTTGCACTGTAAATTTGCTCCAAGCTTCCCAGCAGCCAAAGCAAAATTGAAACCCTAATGCATGATATAGGTCTTTTTATCTAGGAGAAGAAAATCTATAAGCTTATCAGCAGACATTAGTATTTCCTAGTAATTAACTCTAGAATAATTTTTTCTTCGGAAGTATCCCACAGGTGCCTCTGAGAAATGCAATGGATAATATCAACAATAAGATTTCTGTGGTACCTTACATGCACTGAGGGCTTCATCCAACAGCCCAAGATGTCACTCAGCTACACAGGACATTGCCTCCTGCTCCCAGTGTTTCCTGCAGCTCAGAGATGCAGCCCTGGCCCTTGTTCCCTCTCTCCTCCTTCTCTTCTTCCTCCTTCTCCTCCAGGCCCCAGAGGGCATTTCACATTGGATGCCTGCTTTTCTCCCACTTGTCGGCAACATATTTTTCAAATTAGCACTTGGTAGCTTTGAGGGAAACCCAGACATTGTTGGGAAGCGAGTGAGAGGCCAACCGGAAAAAAAGGGGTGTGTGTGCTTTCTTCTCAGCTTGTTATAAATTTGCAATACAAGCAAAGAAAAATAAACTCGCAGATTCTGCAACTGATGGAGAAGTTCCCTGGCGTGGTGTGTACCAAAGCTTGGTCTTCCCCTGGGTCCTCCGCTATTTACAAGCAGGGAGACGTTTCTCATTATAAAGAGGTGTGGCATAACCTCCTCCTCATCACCCTACCTGCTCCTCCTGCCCGGCCTCCCCCCAACCCCATCTTCGTTACCACCTTTCCCTGTGGATAGACAGAGATGGACAGACGATAGATGAACAGAATGCTTAGCCCAGGAGACCCAGGGATGCCGTCCAGCCCAGGAAGCGACATCAGGTCCTGGTTTGGGAGAAACCTCTGCTTCTGAAGTTGCACTATTAACTCAGTGGATGTCTCCCTGCTCCTGGCAGAGGGAAGGAGAGCAAGAGGCCCCAGCTGATCTTCATTAGCAAATGGGACAGGCTCTGCCAAGACCTTCTGGCTGGTTTCTCTCCTGCCCCTTATGAGGGCTGTTCCCATCTTGCCTAAGGACTGAAGAGAAGAAAAAGGCAAAACGGAAGGTTTTCTCGGAGAAGCAGCTGGGAATAGGTTAAGAGAAGTGGCTTCTTTATTTTGATGAGGGAGGTTGCATTTAGGATCCAGAAGGGTAGACTGGTGAAGATTTTATAGTGGAAGGATCCCTATTTGAATCCTGACTCAGGCGATTGCCAATAACACCCTTGGGCAAGTCCCTTTACCCCTGAACCTCAGCTTCCTCCTCCACAAAATGGGGATAATGCCCTCATAGCTATAGAAATTGAGGTATCTGTGAATGTGCTTTCACTACTTAACACTTTGCAAATTCTAGGTGCAATTAGTGTAGGAAAATGTTCCATCTCTCAAACCCCAGCAGTTGGCAACAGAAGATCTGGTTTCAAGGCCCTTCCAGATTGTCTGGTTCTAACATTTCCCGGCTGGGCTATGTTAAGCCTACGCCTTCTCCTATGCGAGCCTCAGTTCCCTCCCGTGAAAATACTGACAACAAAAGTCACCTCAAAGCACAGGGCTGTTGTGAGAATCAAGTGAGACTAAACACCAGGAAGTCCTTTGATAACTGTAAAATGCTAGACAAATATTTGTTGTTAATACTATTAAGCAACAGCCTACAGGCCTGAGCTCTGGTCCCAGCTTTGCATGTGTCTTCGCCCTTGGCACTTTCTCAGTCGAATTTATCACATTCTCCTACAAGCTGTCTTTTCCCCCTGACAATTATTTAATTCCTTTCTCAATAACCAAGTTCCCCGAGTGGAGCCCAAGAATCCATGGGGAAAATAAATCTATTCCTGCCTTTGGGGAACTTATATGAGGCAAGGTAGAAAATAAATAACCAGGACAGCTGAAGGAAGATAAAGTAAAATGGTAGGGATACGGATCTTGAGGTCGGAAGATTTGTTTCAGGTGTCTGATGCTGGTTAAGTGATCCTGGGTGAGTTTCTTGGCTTCCCTAACCTTGAGCTTCTTTTTATGTAAATGGATCTGATAATAATAATAATACCTGCCCTTTGCACTCGTAGTGAGGATTCAATAAGATAATGCCTACTTGGTGTGTTGTAGAAATGTTGTCATTATCTAAAAGGAAATGGTGCCTTGACAATAGGATAGTTACAACTTCCTGAATACCTACTATGTGCCAGGCACTGTAGATAGCACTTTATATGTTATTGTCCTCATTCTAAGAGATGGGCATTATCTCCATTTTACAGATAAGGAAACTCAGGAAGATAAGGAAAGTAAGTTGTGAAGAAAGTGCTAGAACCCAGGTTTGTCTGATTCCAAAACCTATGTTTTTCCCTGCCGCCCATTTAATTTCTTTCTGTAAACTGAATCAGCAATAATACAATGTCTCAGGATTTAGTTACTAGCATGGGTGTGCTTCAAGGGTGCTTTCTGCTCACAGACTTTCAATACATGTTTTCTTATTCGGCTCCCCAAAAGAGCAGAACCTGAAACAAGGATGTGAGCATTAGTAGTTTATTGGAGGCTGATTCCAGGAAATATCAGTAGGAGACTGGAGACAGGAGATAGTCACTGAAGGGCTTTTTGCCAAACAAGGAGTGTGATTGCATCAGGGAACTCTGGGGACCTTCTGGAAAACAAACTTCAGATATTCCTGTCCTTTGAGTGAAGAAATCAGAATATTTATACACAAACTGCGGTATGGCATTAATGTTCTGGTACTTCTGCACTGCTGGGTAGCAAAGCAGCCCAAGATACACGCACACACACACACAAAGGGGGAAACACCCTCCCAAGCAAGAGCTGTAGGTGCTAGAAACAACAACATCATTGAGTAAATCAATGAATGAAACCAAGTGAATAAGCAATCATAAGCAATTATAGTTGGTAGTGAGGGGTAGAGATAGGGTTTCAGGAATAAGGAGTAGAAGGTGTTGAGCTGCAGGTCTGGGGGCTGGTTACAGGAAAGAGAGAATAAGGAAAGGTGTAGAAATTCACTCAAGTACTGGCCCGAGGATTTAACAGACTCCAGTCCTTCTGTGATGTCACACACATTAACACACCCAAGGCAGACTAGATTATCGCCCCCACTTTTAGTTCCCTACCCCCAAACAAACAGGATTATAAATGTGCGCCTATTGCCATGTAACTTTGTAGTGCCTCCTTCTTTGGGTGGGGTGTACCACCTCACCCTTTGACTCTGGGCTTGACCATATGACTTGCTTTGGTCAATGGAATGGCAGCAGATATGACAGAGCAAACACTTGGAATAGGGCTGCTTATTGGGGTTTGCATTCCTGTACCTTATACCAGAATTATCCTACTGGTTGACAAAGAAAGATGAATTGACCTAAACAAATTCATCCTACATCAGCTAACCCCAGTCAATCACATACACAACTCAGCTCAATCATCTGAGTGAGTCCAGCCTAAAAAAATGTGTTGACCCACAGACACCTGAACAAAAAACAAAAACAAAAAAAACCTTACACTGTTAATGCTGAGATTTTTGTGGTTGTTGAATGCTCTGAAGCCAAAGAACACTACTGGAAAAAAAAATAATAAAAAAACTGTTCTTTCTTCTATGCTAGCACCAGACATTCATTCAAAAAATTTAGTTCATCAATCACTTTATAAATGGCTGCTTTAATATAATATTTAACAAATAAATAATCTGAAGTTATTTGTTTACTAGTCATTTATCATCCTTTCACTGAACCATGAGCTTTATGAGTCAGGAAGTTTGTTTCGTTCATCCCTATACAAAGTCCATCCAGAAAATGTCCAGCCATTGTTAATGTAACGAGAATGGTTTGAGCGACGTTGATGTAACCTAGCAGCCAAGGAGAGTGGACTGGAATGTGCAGGCATGAACAATGGCCACTTCGCTGTACTAGTTGGTGGGGGTGGTAGACACCGCTGCATGAGCATGTGTACTCTGTGGTCATCGCATTCAAAATGACTGAGTGAGGAGAGCAACAAATCTGCATCGAATTTTTCATTACGCTTGAACATTCCTCCACGGAAACCATTCAAGTGATTCAGAAGACCACAGCTACGGGCACCTGGTGATTGGCAGCTTCATCACGACAAGGCACCCATCCATGCATCACATCTCATGCAAAGTTTTTTTGCGAAACATCAAATCACCCAGAAAACTCGGGTCCTGCTACAGCCCAGATTTGGCTCTCTGCAAATTCTATCTTTTCCCAAAACTAAAATTACCTTTGAAAGGGAAGAGATTTGAGACCTTTGGTGAGATTCAGGAAAATATGATGCGGGCAGCTGATGGCAATTGAGAGAACTGTGTGAGGTCCCCAGGTGCTTACTTTGAAAGGGTCTGAGGCATTGTTGTCCTATGTACAACATTTTGTGTCTCATATCTTTTTCAATAAGTGTCTCTTTTTCATATTACAGGACTGGATACCTTCTGGGTAGACTTTGTATTCCCAGTGCCTCGCACAGTGTTTGTCACAGAGTGGTTTTCAACAGATATTTGTTAACAGAATGAATACCAGCTATTGTACTATACAAAATATATTCAAAATAGCATTGTAGTTATACTCAAGTGATCAGAGGAGACAAATGAATATACACAACTGTAACTGAGTCCTCCTATCATTATATTATGGAAGCATAGAATAATAAATAATTCTAACTGGAAAAATAATGGAAGACTTTACTCAAATATTGGTGTTGACATCACTATTTGTTGACTCAGGATGAGCAGAGATTTTTTTGATAGAGGTGAGAAGAGAAGGCATTCCAATCAGCATGAACAAAGGTATCAAGGACAGAAGAACACGCAGAGCGACTAAAGCATAGCACATGTATAGGGGAACCAAGGGTGGGACTCAACTGTGAAAGGCCGTAAATTACATGCTACAAATTTTGCACTTTGTCCTCTAGGAAATGGGAAACTATGGAAGATTTCTTAATCTTCACATTAATGCAGTTCCCCCCCCCCTTTCACAAAGTTCTTTAGATAGCTATTTGGAAGAACAATAAGATTTACTATATCTTCTAAAGATATTTGCCTCCTGTTACTCTTCTTCCTTTAGTCTTCCTTGTCCCAGAAGATAAATGAACACCAGGTGCTCTGAGATCCAAATTACATTTGCTCCCTTAAGTCTTATGCCTTTCTTTTTCCTTGACCCCTACACCCTGAGTTTTCTACATCCCTAACACCTAGTATATGGGCTGCACCCCCCAAGTCATATATGATGCTTATACAAAAAAACAGTCCTGCTGAAATCCATCAGATTCCTAACTCCGGCTATCAGCATGACTGCACACACTTGGGAATCTTCTATCACATCTAAGATTGAGATACTGAAGGGAAACAGCCACACATAGAAGGCATAGGATAGGAATCTCTCTCACTGGGCATCTGTTCCTGACCTTTGAATCCCCTATGGTGTTAGATTAAGGAGACTTAGCACATGTTAAGGAATGTGAAATTCATACGTCATAAATAAAAAAGCTTGGTTAAAGTCATATGTGGTGGAAAAGAGCTATTATATAATTAACATCAATGTCACCTGTATTTACTAACTCTTGCATCATATTTATGGTAAGATGGTGGGAGTACTTCATGTGGTCACTGAATTTCATCTTAATAATCAAGCTCCCTCTGGTGAGATCCACTGCTTCTTTGGAGAATACAGACGGCAAATGCTGGGAATAGTCATTTTAAATATATTTCATTAGTTCAGAGTATTAGAGAATCAGGCAGTTGTGTAAAAAATGATCTTACTTCTGTTTATAAAAGACCAATATCTATTGGTATTTGGCCCAGAATATCTTCACAACAATGTGCTCCCAGTTCTAAATGTCAGAAAGAGTTTATTATCTATACCAAGAAGACAATAAGGCCAAAGCCAATCTATGTACCATGTCCATGCAAATAATGTGTCTAGAGAGATTTTCCTTTATTTGCAGATGAAAAAAGTATAAATCCAATGTAGAGCATATGAAATAAAATTACAGCCAGCGAGAAGGATAGCATCATGCTAATACTGAGAGATGTGATATCCTTAAAAAACATTATATGAACTAAAAGAGAGTTTTATATTACAATGAATTTCCAATGGAATTCATGATGGCATGACTTTTAGAAAACAAAAATAATTATAATAATAAAGAAAAAAAAGACTAGAAGGAAATAATAGAAATGAGAAATTAAAATATGATGAGGTGCAAGACAATTAGATAAGATTAAAGTAGGAGCCAGACAAAATTAGACAGTAATAACAGAAATGATATCTCTGTTAGAATGAACAATCTGAAAAATAAAAACACACATATGGAGGGAAAACTGAGGTCCTTAAGAACTCAAAGGAGAAGAGCAAAAAATTTTAATTAATTAGGTAGATAATAAAAAAGATCAAAAAATGATGCAATCTAAGAATAATAGATAATTTCAAGAATCTTGAATGAGAAGAAATAACCAAAGACATAGCTAAAGAAAAATTCCCAGAGCTAAAAAAATTGTTTTGAATATTTTAAAATATTTTATGCATAAAGTTTACCAAAAAACAGACTCAACCCAGATACCTGGAATTTTTGTTGATTGTATAGTTAAAGGACAAAGTCTTTAAAACATTTTTAAAAAGTAGTTGTCTTGAAAGAAACAAAATTCAAACTGGCTAAAAATTTTTGCTCTTGGACGTCAAAATATCAGAAGATAATAAAGCGATCTCTATAAATATTTTGGGGGCAAATATTGTAATATGAGTTTTTTGAACCCAGGAAAGTCATCCTTCATTCAGGACTCTTATTCTGTATTGTGTGTAATATGGGAAAGCCTCTAAACTGATCACCTTTCCATCCATCCCTTTATCTCCAGTCTACCTTCCATATCATTTGCATCGATCCTGCTTCCTTGCTAAAAATCTTTCAGAGCAATAGCATTTTTTTAAATGTGGTTAAATGGTAATGTTGGAAGGACATCAAGCCCACTGGGCCTTCCTGATTCTCTACCAGTTTCCTTGAGTGCCACCAGTGGTTGTCTGCCTGTCCATGCTGACATACAGGCAAAGAATGAAAACACCCACGTGGGAGCTGACCGCATCTCACATCTAGGTCCTGAGTACAGTTTCCTACTCTGCCAGCAATGCCGCAGTGCCAGAGCATCCAGAAGCTCTATTATGGTACTTGTATTGCAACAAGGTAATGATGGCTATTCTGTGATCAGGTCCCACTACATGTCTCCTATATGACAAGGCTTAGAAAGAACTGAGCACAGTATCTATGGGAAGATACGACATTTTCACAGTAGGTACTCTTCTTATCCAAGAACATTCTCCTATAATATGCTATGTCTTTCCATTTACCCAAGTATTCTTTCTATTACACTGTGTAAATTATTAAATACAGGAGTCCCTCTCTATATTTGTGGTTCACTTATTGTGGCCTCACTGTATCGCGGGATTTTTAAAAATATTACATTTAATTATTTATTGTGGATATTTCACTATATTGCAGGATTTTGCGGTACTGTATACGCACGTTGTTAAAGTTATGTAGATTTAAGAGTGTAGAATATGTTTAAGAACATAAGTAGTGTTTATAAAAGTGTGGAAAATGTTAATAAGAGAGTGGGAAAGGTTAATAAGGGACTGGGAACGGTTTATCAGTGTGTGGGAAGGGTTTAGAAAGCCTTAAAATATATATATAAATACTAAAATAAATGTGAAGTTTCAACTTCATGGATTTTCACCTATCCTGGGGGCAGGGGGGGTCTAGAATGTAATACCCGCGATAAGTGATGGAAAATTGTGGTTCCTTCAGGCTTTAAAATTGTTACTGATTTTATTATTGTCACTGCAATTGTTAGATATTTTTCTATACATATTACCTAATATTTTTCTTGTTGTATAAAGAAAAATCTATTAATTTTTAAATATTTATCTCATACACAGATATTTTACTGAACTCTACTTCTAAGTTTTACAGTTGATATTCTTGAGCTTTCTGGGAATATAAACATAATCAAATAGTGATGTCCTTTGCAAGTCTTTTATTTCTTTTTTCTCTCCTACTGTATGGCCCAGAACTTTCAGAACAAAGTTATTTTTAAAATCTTGTTCTTAACTAACAAACAAAAGGTAAATGCATACATGCAGACAACAGAATGGTGATTACAAGAGTAGAAGGAGTTGCTAGGACAAAGAAGAAAAAGGGGGTCAAATACAAAGTGACAAAAGGAGCCTAGACCTCAGGAAGTGAGCACACAATAGCGTATGCAGATATTATATCATAAAGCTACACACCTGAAATTTATATAATGTTATTAACTAATGTTATCCCAATAAATTTAATTTAAAAAGATAAATAAGTATCTTGTTCTTGATTTTGGTGGCAATGAGCCTACTGTTTCATTATTAAGTGTCACAATGTTTATTTTTAAATAGTTCAATTTTGGCACATTGAAAAAAACTACTCATAGTTTCTTAAGAGTTTTATATTTTTAAATCTGGAATAGCATTCTATTATATGCCTTTTCAATGTCTACTAAGATTACCATATAGCTCTTTTTTCTTTTACTTAGAGTTATGATGTATTGTATTAATCAATTTCCTTCCGCCCTGGAACTAATAAAAAAATTACCTTCATATTCCCAGAATAAACCATACTTAGTCATGATGGACGAATCTTTTGATGTATTATTGTATTCAGTTTGCTACCATTTCTTAAGATTTTTGTATCAATAGAATGAGAATGGTATACAGTTTTCTTTTGTATACTATCAGTATAACGCTGCTCCAACAATTTCAAAAGATCTATTTATATTGTGCATTTACAATATTGGAGAATTAAATGTAATATTATAGGAATCTTCAACTCTACATTGTTCACATCTTTGATGCAGACACTAGTCACTGCAAATTTCCCCAAAGATGGGATACTGCTTTGATTTTTTTTTTTTTCTTTGTAGAATAGAATAATCCCAAGGGCTCCCATTTGTACACCCATAAAGTAAGATGGCAGGTTGTTCATAGGATTAATAGCAAAGTTAGGAGACCGTGCCCATAAACCAAGGGAAACTGAGTATACCTAACCACAGCCTATTTATTGTCATGGGCAATGACACCGTCATCATTGGACCCCAAATGTCACTCCCAGAATTCCAGACTATTCTTTCTAAACTTCCCCTGCTTCTTCACTCCATTCATTCCGATTCAAAACTGTGGGAGAGCCACTTGCATAAGACCCAGTTTCTGAGTTTTGTTTTTTTTTTTAAGGAACTATGTAGCCATTTGATATTATAGGATGTGGGTTATGCCTCCTTTGAGAACTCAACCAAATACATGGAGGGAGACTGGAAGGTGTACCACCTCCCTTACAGAAATTATGCTTCCTACATAAATAATTCCTTTATTTTATGTACTACAAAAACATATTTATGGAGACTTCCGACCGAGATGGAGGCACAGACTGACATGCTCTGTCTCCCTCCACAACTAAGTAGGAATAAAACAACCTCAAAACCAAAGATAACCATGAATTCCAGAAAATAAAACTACATGGAAGTCCGACGTATGAAGTTATAAACCAGCGGTGCTCATCTGGACGGGTAGGAGAGACGAAACCGAAGCAGAAAAGTTGGGCGGTGCTGTCTGTGCTAGCAGCGGGGATAGCGGCAGGACTGTGAGAAATGTCAGGGGAGCAATCCCAGCTGCAGTCGAGACCTGTCAGCTCGCGATTCCAACGCTGGGGAAGGCAGGAACCCCCCCCCCCCCAATTGCCTTGGACGGTGAGGCCCAGAGGGCGTGGGGACAGAGGAAAAGACTCCTGGTCTCTCAGCAGAGTGTAATGGCAGGAATCCATCTTGGACCCCCGCCCCCACACAAAGCACCGCGGAGCAGTGAAAAGGGTCGCAGGTCACCGGGTAGTGATGATTGCATGGGGCTCCACCCACTACATCCCGCTCAGGAAGCAAAGGTAAACAGAAAACTGTCAGAATGAAGCAGACCATTATTGAAATCCCCGTGAAGCAGCTCACCAGGCAGCAGATGAGGAACCTAACCAATGAGCAAATAGGATATCTTTCTGAGGCTCAGTTCAGAGCTATAGTCATAAGGTGGCTTACAGAGTTAACAAAAGATTTGGAACAAGAAGGGGAAGGAATGAAAGCTAGTCATACTGAAATGAACAAAAACACATACGAGACAAGTGGTGAGGAAAGGAAAACCAGAGATCAAATCAACAAATCGGAACATAGGGAAGGAACAAACAGTCAACCAGTGCAGAAAGAAGAAACAAAAAGTGAGGAATACAAGAAGAGGCTCAGAAACCTATGGGACAGCTATAAGCGAACGAACGTTCAAATTATAGGATTGCCAGAGGGCGAAGAAGAAGAACTAGAAATAGAAAAATTATGTGAAAAAATAATGAAGCAGAACTTCCCTCACTTGGGGAAGGAAATAGACTTACAGATCCAGGAAGCACAGAGAGTTCCAGAAAAACTGGACCCAGAGAGAACCACACCAAGATGCATTATAATCAAATTGTCAAAAATTAAAAATAAAGAGAGAATTTTAAAAGCAGCAAGAGAGAAGAAAAGAATCATGTACAAAGGGGTTCCAATTAGACTATCAGCTGATTTCTCAAAGGAGACTCTGCAGGCAAGAAGGGACTGGCAAGAAATATTCAAAGTAATGAAAATCAAAAACCTACAGCCACAAATACTCTATCCAGCGAAACTGTCATTCAGAATAGAAGGGCATAGAAAGCGCTTCCAGGACAAAGTAAAACTGAAAGAGTTCATTAGATCCAAACCACTATTATATGAGATGTTAAAGGGACTTGTTTAGGAGAAAGAGGATCAAAATTATGAACATTAAAATGAAAATTGTATCACAACAACCAAAAACAGAAGCTAGGGAATCGAAACAAAGGCAAACTAAGTAGGCAACGAGAGGGGGGAAAGAAGTATAGGTATGGGGAACATATAGGGGTAGGTTAGTGAGGAGGAGGAAGGGGGGAAAGGGAGGGAGATGGTACAGGAATTAAGAAGCATGGTAGGAGGGAGTGGAGTAGACAGGAAGAGGTTGAGAAGAACTATATGCACAACCAATGGACATGGACTAAAAGGGGGGGACAACCGGAGGAAGGAGGGTCACTAGGTGGAGAGGAGCAGAGGGAAAAGAAATTGGGACAACCGTAACAGTATAATCAATAAAATATATTTTAAAAAACATATTTATGTATCCGTATCTGTCCTTTTAAATTCTGAAATAACTCACCACTAAAACCATCTGGTTCCAGAGCATTTTATCAATAATTCTAATATAACAACATTACCTAATTCTTTCATGAATATCAATATGTTTTAAGTGTTTGTATTTGGTATATTCAAGGGTGAGTAAAACAGAAATTTATAACCAAACTAACTGTGATCATATTTCTTCTTATACTCCATCATCAAACAGAATGCCTGGCATACAATAGGATCTCAGGAAAAAGTTTTCTAAGAGATTAGTTTGCAAAATGCAAGTTCTTTTTAAGAGGTTCATTTAAAATACTGTTGTGTATATTTGGGAATTCTCCTGATTTAATGCATACATTAAGATTCTCCTGAAGAAATCAAACCCAGCAATTAGATAACTAGACCTGGCATTAATGGTGATCCATGCATGAAGAAATAAGACCAGTAAATCTATGGATTATAGAAGGATTGAAGAAGCCAAGTGTAGCTATCAATGTCCTCCTCAAAAACGGGTAATTTGAATGCAAAAGTGGGTCCAAAATAGTGAAAGTTAGTTACCATTATACACAAAAATACAATAAAAATTTTTTTAAAACTTGTGAAGCATGGCTCATGAGAACCCCAGAAGGAATATTAAAAAACATAGTAGTCAAAATTGAGCTAACCCACCTAATTTCACAAGCATTGAGAGTTACTGCTAAAAGCAAGTCCATCCACCATTTGTCAGAGCAAACATGTTGAGATTTGGAACCATCAAAAACTAAACCATCCAATTCAGTCAATCCTTGAGAAGAAAATTATAAATATTCTGGTAATCATAAGAATTCCTTTAGAAGGAAGCATATGTTTATAGAAGATATCATTATATTTCTGTTTTCTTATCCAAGGATTCCTAACCCTGCACCTGAATAAGGATGCAAGGCCAGAATTAGGCAGGAAGTGACCATTTCAGAAAGCTCTAGCTAACTGTAGGTTACAGGAGTGTTTTCTTAAGGCTTTCTTTAACTGCTGCTTTTTAAAGTTTTTTTTTTTTTTTTTTCTAACTGGTCCAGAAGGAAAATTACAAGGTGGAATGAAAAAAAAAAAAAATGATGAAAACTCCTAGCAAAATGATGACATGTCAGTCCTTTTAAAAGATGCTTGGAAGACTCTTTACAATGGCCCCTGTTGATTTTTAAGCAACCAAAAATGTGCAAATCATTGCATTATTTTTCATCATGTCAGAAAGTGTTTGCATTTTTATTTTTGTGGGGCAGAGGCAGATGAATTCCTAGAAAAGAAGCTGGCACTGTGTCATCTCTCAGAAGTTGATGTGGGTGGGGATCCAGAATCTAGGCAGGAAGGTGACTAGTAAGTGCATTATGCAATTGTTTGCCCTAACTTTTTTGACATCCGTCATCCTACCACAGTCTTATAAGGTAAATAATTAAGATTCCAATTTAACAACTAAGAAAATTCAAAAAGAGGACGTGACTTCCCAGTGTAACAAGACTTGGCTCCCACATTGATGGCCCACATGGGTTTGGCTAATGTGGTCACCCGGCACATGTCACCTTCCTCTATCTTTGCTCCCTTTTGAAGCTTCCCACCTAAATGATACCCTTTAGCAAAAGAAAAAATTATTTCCAGCTCCCATAGAAAACTCCAAACCTGCAATGGGAGTTCCCTGAATGTGGGCACAAACTGTGTCTTGCTTCTAACCCACAGAACACCTCAAAGAAGATGGGATGTCAATCTTGGGATTGCATTGCTTTATACAAGATTCCACCTTGCTAGCCACTCATTCTGGCTCTCCCAATGGCCTTGAAGATGTAGGCTTCTATGCTATCAATTGCCTGTGGGAAGGGTCACTTGGCAGGGAACTGCAGGTGACCTCAAGAACCTTCGGGGGAGTCTCTAGACAATAGCCAGTGAGAAGCCAAGGTCCCTAGCTCCTGTAAGCCACAAAGAAATGATTTCTGCCAACCATCTGAATGATGTATCCTTTTCCAATTAAGCCTCTGGATGAGAACAGAGCTTGGAAGGTACTTCAATTGCAGCCTCTGAAACTGAGCAGAGGACCCAACTCAGCCATGTCTGGACTTCTGACCTTCTGAGACTGAGATAATAAATGTGTGCTGTGTTTAATGTGAGCAGAGCTGTACTCAAACCGAAGTTAGCCTATCACAAACCTTTATGTCTTCACTTGCACAGCAAGAAACAAGTTATGTAGCTAGAACCTAACCAAGGCAGGGGCCCAGCAGCGTCAATGGGATGGCTGCCCCTGAGCTAAGGCAGAGGCACTTATTGACCACTGCCACCCATGAGCATGAAAAACATATGATGAATAGACTCTCATTCATCTGGGTCCTCCTTCTACCTAGCGACATCTTGGCATCACAGAAAGAGCCAAAACGCCCTTTTTTACCACTTACATGCTTCTTCGGACTGTTTTGGATAAGTCATACAACCTCGTGCAGTCTCCATTTTTCTCATCTTTCAACCAAGGACATCATAACAGGGACGCAGAGGGCTTTAGAGCTATAATACATCCATGACACATATTAACTAATAAATGGAGGTTGTTACTATTATATCTACATGATTTCCCCCATTTCACAAGTGCAAAATCAGGATAACTTGTCCAAAGTTGTACAGATCAGTCAGTGAAACTGGGAGAGGAGCCTGGGTCTCCCGATTCTAATTCCAGAGCTTTGCCTACTGCATCTCCCCTCTAATTTCTGCAAAATGTTCAGAACACAATTTAGTTTATGTTAATTTTTAAAATAAATACATTCCATTCAGTTCTTTGCAGAGAAGAGTTGCTGTGTAATGAAATAAAATATTTGAGCTGCCTCAAATCCTTTGTGGAATAGGTCAGGATAGACATGTATTTCCAAAGAAGATGGGAATCCTAGGTTTAAGTAATTACACCTAAAATAACCACCACAATTATGCGGCACTAACATCAAGTTTCTGGCTTTTGGCAGAGGCATTTGAATTTTTCTGTCTTTGTTATAAAACAGGATTAATTGAATCACTATGACCAAGATCCTCTTGCAACTCTGGGGGAAACTGTTACCATAAGCACGCGACACGTCTGTAACAGAGTATTAAAGTTTTATCCAGCAATCACCGAGGGACCACCATTTCTCACACACTGGTAATAGTCAACACATTCTAATTTAACAACAATAACAACAACAGAAAAAGGCTGCTGTTCTGGAATTAGTACAACCGCAGACTTACTCACTATGATAAAATCCGTTGCTTGAATTCAGTCCCACACTGTTTGTCGAGCCCGTCCAGAGCACATAAGCAGGTGACAGGTTCTGATATCTCTGTGCTGTCTAAGGAAGTCAAGCAAAGAATCCGATAGGGACTTGGACCAGACCTCCTTTCAGGTCCCATGCAGCTCTGGGAGCCCATGATTCAAATGTGTATTTTGTTATTCCAAGACACAAACCATGTGAGTCTATGGAGGAAACTAGACTGATAACAAAATGTATAGGTTTCATTCAAGTGTCCCTGCTTGGATTCACACAGTGAAAGAAGTTTGCTCAAGCACTCATGCACCAGTTTAACCACAAGCACACAAGCACTTCTCTTTACCACCTTAAGAAGGAACAGAGGGTGGGGGTGGGGGGGTGAAAGAGACACCAAACCAGGGAGAAACAGAGGTGATGTTCAAGGCACTTTCAACTTTTACAGTGATCTAGAACTGAAAAACCAGGCTATTAAATAATAAACACTAGATGAAGCAGCAACAAACGTGAAATTGAGGAAAAATACTCATAAATATTAATTAATACCTTAATTAGCAATAAAGTACATTATTAGAATATATTCCCAGTAGAGCAGTGGTAAGGGAAACCATCTGATCCCCAGGGAAAGCTTATACAGAAACAGAGACGGAGGAAAAGGGAAGGAGAAAAAATATGGAACAATTATGCGGCATCTGTTTCTTACACATCAGCGGGGGGCACTTCTCCCTAAATCACTTGAACAGTCAGTGATGTGAAAGATGAGGACTCGTTAGGCAGCCTGCAGACAGCACCTGAAATGGTTTGTCAAACAGTCGTGCCTCTGAAAATCAACAAGGAACCAGGAGGTGATGCTTCTTTTATAGGAAAAAGGCAAAAGCAATCTGGAGCCAAAGGCAGGCTAACCGGGCTGTACACAGGCTCGTTATGCTCAGTGCTGCCTAAAAATGACAGTCGCAGAATGCCAGCGTGGCAAGCTAAAATTAAGGCAGCAACAAGGAAGGGAATATTGATTGAATATTTATTATTACAGATATTTATTGAATGCCTACTAGGTGCCCAATGCCGCATATATCATCTCTTTTTCCTTCCTAACAACCCAATAAGATGGTAAAGGTTCCGCTTTTAGAGATAATAAACTAAGGCTCACAAAGGATAATTTGCTCAAAGTCACATTGTTCCAGATTCAAAGGCAGATACGTCCAACTCCATGCCCAAACCTCTTGAACATAGCCAGGCAGCTTTCCAGAAAGTACAAAACATTGAGGCTAATGTTCATTAATGAAAAAGGAGTTCTTAGATCAGTAAAGAGAATAATTGTAGATTTGTGAATTAAGAGCTGATTGCGGATTCGGTTTACGCTTCTCACAAGTCAGGAAGCCTGGGGCATTCGCAGCTCAGTCAGGAAGAAAGGGAGAAAAGGAAGTCTGGGTGGGCAGCATATTCGTGTATCTGCCTTCCTCTGCAGTAGAAACCCTGCCGATGCACTGAGCCAGACATTCCTGGGAAGGCCCGCCTAGTGCTCCTCGAGGGTCCCTGCTTACAAGAAGAATCCTGCTGCCCGTGTACTTCTAGGCCAGAAGCCCAGTTTCTTAGACTGTGTGAACTGCTTGCTGGAAGGATTTGGGACTCTCCTCATTGTCTACAATAGGCTAAAAGTAAGTAATACTGCTTCAACATGATAACTCTCAGAACTCCTCTTCACCCTGATTTCATCATTTAACACCCAGTCAGGAAAAGGGCTTTTATTCAGCAAGAATTTAATGACCTCCTACTATGTGCTGAGTATTAGATTTCATTTCACTCACCCACTTGAACTCAGTCTTAGAGAAATTCATAGAATACCTCAGGTCATCTTACCCAATTCCCATGCGGAGAAGAAGCCCTCTCTTCAACTCAAATTAACAAATATTTCCTACAGTCAAGATACCGTAGAAGATACCAGGAAGCCCAAGCCTTGGCCCTTCTTCTCCAGGAGGCTTAAGATGATGCAGGATGTAAATGTAGGACCTCTTGCATGTGCATAAAAGAAGCCACACCAGCTCACATCCTGCCTTTC
Source organism: Furipterus horrens (assembly GCF_987537825.1). Lineage (NCBI taxonomy): Eukaryota > Metazoa > Chordata > Mammalia > Chiroptera > Furipteridae > Furipterus > Furipterus horrens. The sequence goes on along the minus strand of NW_028327174.1, from coordinate 181,860,817 downwards.
CTAGCGTTTCCATTACCAGAACTGCCCCCAGGTGCAATGGCCTCCCTAGCGTTCCAGGACAACAAAGAGAAGAGCAAAGATTGGTCTGGTTCATGGACTATTACGAATGCTTATTGGCTTCATTATCCTCTTTGGCATGATAGCAGCTGGTCATGCCAGACTCCTGCCAGGTTGCAAGGAGCAGCTGTAACAAAGGTTTATAGAAGTTCAAACCCGCTCCCCACCACACTACACCATAATTACCACACTTTTCCCATATCCTCACTCAGCATCGTAACAGTCAAGCATAATAAGCACAGGTACATTTTCAGGAGAAACAGAAGGAACACTGAGAGCCCTTAGCTCTCCATGTGGCGATATCTGTCTTCAGTGGTACCATCCTGTGACTTCAGCTTCCTTGAATGGCATCTTTGTAGGACCCCCAGAAATGTCCCAAACCAACTTAGTCCCAGATTAAATTAGTAAATGTATGCTCAGTTTTTAAAAGTGTCCAGCCCGTTGTAAAAACTATGTCAGTTGTTTTCGTTGTTATTATTATTTTTTACCATTATTATTTTCCCTCCCATCACCTCAGCCCTCGCCAAAGGCTATATGAGGGGCCTCTGGCTTCATTTTCCTCCTAGGTCCCTGCCCAAAGCCTCAGCCCATCTGACCAGGTTTAGGCATGGCAAAGCTGTTGGCAGTGCCCTTCCCCAGTAAGGTTCACCTTGTTCCCTTTACTCCCATCCCTGGGATCAAGAATCACACTTGATTGAACCTATTCAGCTTCCCAGCTGCCTAGCTTTGCCTTCTGTAGCTAAAGCAAACGCAAGGCTGTGTGTCACCCACTGGCACCCAGAGGCATGTGTGTGAGGGTCACAGGTCTCAGGGCTCTGATCAAGCTGAGAAGATTTTTTTTCCCAAAGCTCATATATACAGCTAGAGAAAGAGTATGAGTCACATCCAAGGGGAAACTCCAGAGAAGGAGTGTTAAATCTGTTATAAAGATAAGCTGAAGCAATAAATAGGCAAATAACCAAGAGGTCAGAAACCCAGGATATTGGGAACAGGTCAGGAAGTGGGGAGCAAAATGGCCTAAAGCAAGCAGTTCAGGGCAAAGACTATGAATACCATCTCCATGAGGACAGATTTTGTTTCTTTTGTTTCTTTTGTTTCTTTTGTTCCCTTATATAACCCTGCACCTGGAAGGTCCTCCAGTATCCCCTGAATGAATAAATGGATGAATTATCAAGGTGTACAATTCCTCTTTCATGTGGTGCTAGCTTGTGGCATGGGAAGACTGGGAAGCACAGGCCTCAAAGTGCAAAGGATTTGGAGAACTAGACACGAATCCCTCAGGGATCGACCCTTAATACCCTTCCAGCCTGCACACTGAACTGCTGGCTTGCTGCATGGGCCTCCATGGTCTGAGGTCCCTCCTCTGTGGTTTGAGCCCCTGTACTTCCCTCTATCAATGAACTTATTATACCACCGTGCATTGTTCCACTTCTCTATCTTCTCTACTGAATGTGACACAGTACCTGGCACATGATAAGAACCCAAGAATGTTGTTAAATGACCCTGCCCGGAGGGTTCTCCCATGGAGATAAATGAGCACAAAAAAAATAAAATAAAATAAATGGAGAGAGCGAGAATAATACAATTTAATGATTTGACCTTATTTTTTTATGGAAATTGGGGCAGTAGTGTGGACTTCTGCTTTCACCTCCAGGCAGTAGAATAAACTGAGAACGAACAGGAAAACAACCAATAAGGTTTGACTCTATCTCTAGCCTGACCAGGATAGCAAAGGGACAACTGAATTTAAAATTTTTCAATAGTAACAGTAATGGCCAACATGAAGAGAGAAGGTAGGGGTATTAGTTGATGAAGAGCTAGACCTGAATCAGCGGAACAATGTGTCTGCCATGACCCTCGATTGTGAAAGTCCACGTGCAGCCAGGACAAGGGACAAACAGCGGCGCCCGTCCCTGCAGTAGTCAGGCCACACCTTGAGTGATACCTGCTCTTAGTTCTGAACCCCACACTCTAAGAAAAGAATGGAAAACCCAGATGTGTACAGCTGCCAAGTACCCATAGGATAAGCAAGCTCAAACTCATGGTGCAGGAAGAACTGGAGATGTTCTGAAGTGATGTAAGAGTGGCAATCAATATCAGAGGGCCCATTAGACGAGAAACCGAGGCTCAAGGAGGTTAAGTTGGTTAATCAAAATCACACAGTGACTTGGTGGTAGAATTGGGATTTAATCTCAAGTCTCATCACTCTAAATCCCAAATCCCACTGCGCCTGAAATGAACAGGCCTTGATGTCCTAGAAAAACCACTCTGGGTCTCAAGTCCTCAACAACACAAAGACTAAGCTATATCACTTCAGCCAGGGGTGCCCTGAAGATTTCAGCACTGTACATACATTAAGTGAAGGAAAGGAGATTTAAACACCCTTAGCAACTTAAGCAAACCTTTTTGCAGGGTCAGAGAATTGACACCTACATGTAGTGACATACCTTTAGCCACCCTAGCCTGAAATGTGTAATAATAGAGATTGGAGCATAGTCACATTTATCAAAGTCTGCTCGGGGTGATGGCTGGAACCCCTATATTCACTCAACAAATATTTTTGAGTGCCTACTCAAACCAAGCTCCATGCCAAGTGCTGGGTATACAGCAGTTAATAAAATAGCAATCTAGTGGAAGAGACGAGCATTAATCAATAAACCACAAATAAACTGTATATAACTGCCAACTGTAATAATTATAATGAAGGCAAGGAACTGGATTTTATAACAGAAAATACAGGAGGGTGGGTTTGTTAAACAGTGCAAGCACTACAAACCCCCAATGTTGTTCTCTCTGGGAAAAGCTGTTTTAGAACAAGGTTTGCCCTAAAGCCAAAATTGAGGATTTGCATGCTCAGGTATGCCTCCAGAGAACACTCTGGAGCTTCAATGAAAAAGTCCATCACAGGTGGAACAGAAAGAATAGTAAGTATCTCCATAAAGGAGAGGCACTACCTGAGCGTGGGTTACCACCTGGGAATAAGAATACAAGAGAAACCCTTTTAGTTGAGCTCAAAAAAGGTAAAAGGAAGCGAGAGGCAACCAGGAAGAGATACTGCACATGAGCAGTAAATATCTTTTAACACATGACACTACCCTCTAGTGACAATAATAGTAGAAATGACAGCACCTATCCACACAACACACATGTATACAAATTCCAAAGAAGCTTTATTGATAACATCCCAGCACTGGAAACAACCAAAATGTTCATCATGTAACCGGATAAATAAATGGTGGTATATTTGTGAAATGAAACCATAGTCAGCAATAAAGAGAAATGCACTACTAACACACACAATAATATTGGTGAATCTCACAGGCATTACACAAAGTGAAAGAAGTGAGACACAAAAAGAATATTTATTATATATGATTCCATTTATATAAGCTACTAGCCAGATGAAACTACAGTATTCCCTCACTTTTGGGGGGTATTACGTTCTAGGCCCCCCCACCAAGTAGGAGCCTTACATTTATTCTCACTCTTAAACCTACGTAACTTTAACAGTGTACGTATACAGTACCGCAAAATTCCACGACACAGCAAAAAATCCGTGATAAATAATTAATTATAATATTTTTAAAAATCCCGTGATACAGTGAGCCCACGATAAGTGAACCATGATACAGAGAGGGACTACTGTAATACTAATAATATAAATCAAATCAGCATTTGACTGGAGTGGGGAGCGGAGCAGGGGGGCAGGAGGAAAAGTTTGACTGAAAACAGAGCAACACAAAAAAAACTGTCTAGGGAGGTAGAAATATATTATATCTTCATTGGATGGTGGTTACATGGTCAGTAACTTATACTCTAGCATGCATAAATTTCACTCTACGCAAACTATACCTCAAACAAGTTGAGTTTTAAAAATGTCCTCATTCTTTTAATTTTGTTCAATGTCCTTCCAGAAACTAAAATAAGTTCCTTAGAGGAAAGGAGGTCAACACGATCACAATGCCAGAAACTAACACTCCACCATCCTGGCATTTAATGAATGGCAAGTCAATGCCAATCCTCAGCAGCTTCCAATCCACTGCCTGAGAACATGAGGATGTCTCTTCTCCCCACTAGGCAGCAGCCAGCACCGGCGTTTATGGTAGCCATGTTGTTCAGGAGACCTGCCAGCCTCTTATTCATGTCAACCCACACTGCCAGGCCACGTGGCCTCAAGCAGTCACTGAGACTAGAAACCCTTTGGGGAAACTGCATGAGAAGGCCAAGGCCTCTGACCCATGAATCCTATTGTTGAAGATATTATTCACTACTTCATCCTGTCTCTATACAAAGAGACACAAGAGAAATTCTTCTCTAGTCTTGGTCCCAGGATTAACTGTGCTAAACTGTTCCTCACTCATGGATACAAACTATGATTCCTCTTTTTGAATTAGCTGCTCAGAACTTAAATATGTACCCGACCAAGTGTGAAAAAGTTTAAGACATATGTTCTGTCCATTAATAAACCTCAGCCAGGTTTCAAACTAATTTCCCTGTCATTATTTTTCTTTTGCCCTGATTTCCTCAACTACTTTTTATGAGTAGACTTTACTTATTTTTTTAGTGCAGTTTTAGGTTCACAACAAAACTGAGCAGGACATAGAGAATTCCCAGGTATTTCTTTCCCCCACACATGCCCAGGCTTCCCCATCATCTACATCACTCACCAGAATGATATATTCATTATAATCTAAAAACCTACATTAACATGTCAGTATTACCGAAAATCATTTTACAATAGGGTCTGCTCTCAATATTGTACGTTCTATGGGTTTGGACAAATGTATAATGTCATGCATGTATCCACCATTTTAGTTTCATACAGAATAGTTTCACTGCCCTAAATATCACCTGTTCTTCGCCTACTCATTCTGCCAACCCCCAACCCCCGGCATCCACTGAAACTTTTACTGTCTCCATAGTTGTACCTTTTCCAGAACATCATACAGTTGGTGTCATACAGTATGTAGCCTTTTCAGATTGGCTTCTTTCACTTAGTATATGCATTTAAAGCCTTTTCATGAGGAGGCCTGATAACCCACTATTTTTTAGCACTGAAAACTCTTCTATTGTCTATATGTACCATAGTTTACGCATTCATTCACCCACTGTGAGTATCTAGGACATGTTGGTTGCTTCCAGGTTTTGGCAATTCTGAGTGAAGCTACTATAAACATCAGTGTGTCGGGTTTTGTCTGGACGTAAGGTTTTACCTCCTTTGGGTAAATACCAAGGAGTGCAATTGTTGGATTTAAGCTAAAGGTATATTAGTTTTGAAAGAAACCTCCAACTGTCTTCTAATGAGACTGGCCCGTCAGTGTTACTCCACATCTTATGCAGCCAGTGGTTTGGATGTCAGCCATTCTAATGGGTATGTAGTAACATCTCCTTGTTATTGGAATTTTCAATTTCCTAATGACATACAATGTTGAACATTTTTCATACACTTATTTGCCATCTGTATATCTTCTTTGGTAAAGTGTCTGTGCAGCTCTTTGGCCCATTTTTTAGTTGGGTTTTCTGTTTTCTTATTATTGACTTTTAAGAGTTTTTGTGTATTTTTGGATAACAGCCCTTTATCAGATATGTCTTTTGCATATATTTTCTCCCAGTCCATGACTTGTCTTCTTATTCTCAATTACTTTACAGGAATATTTTTGTAGTGTATGTTTTTAAAAGTGATCCCTTTTGAGATAAATTAGTATATTGGCAGTTTTTACATAGAGTTTAAATATGAATAGAATAGTAAAGGTTGTGCATTGGTGATTTTTCTCTTTCTTTTGTTGTCTGTTTTTAGTTTGTTTTGGCTCATTTACAGACTGTCAAGTTTTGAATAAATCCTTTCCTCTCTCAGAGCCTCAGTTTCTTCTTCCATAAAACAAGGGAGCTGGATTAGATTATTCCCAAGATTCCTAAAAGCTCTCTCAAGGTACATGCTGATGGCACAGCCATTGGCGGGCAACACCCCAGTTCATACAGTAACAGAGAGACCCACACCCTGAGCAATCTGAAAAATAGATTAACAGCTGACGTAAGGCAAGGTGCTTAGTGACTCTCTAATCTTCACCCACACCTCTGTGAGGACATATGCAAAAACTGAATATGATTTTATCTGTTTCTTAAAGAAGTATCTGAGACAGAAATATCCCCAGGGCTTAACTGTTGATTGATAGAGTGAAAAAAACACCAGTACTCTGGGTTACAAATGAATGCAGGGGAGATTGGGAAAAAAGGGAAGTAAACATGTTTTATAAACCTGAACCACAGTGGGGGGAGCAACCAAATGAGAAGAGCATCTTTAAAAGCCTGTGGAATCCTGGCACCCCCAGATGCTCTCCTAGGTGTTAGCACCACTGCCATTGTGGTGAAGATTCCTGGGAAGCTCAATGTTTTTTCCACGATTCCCATTTTTTACCAGGTATTAGTAGCTACACTTTTTTTTTTTTCCTTACAAATGAAGAAACAAGTTTAGAGAGATTAAATGATCTATCTCCAACTACACAAGAAAAGAGTGCCGTTCCAAGTCTTCCAACTTCAGATCTTGGGCTCCTCCCACTCCCCTTCTGCCTTACTGTGATTGGCTCAATTTTATCCCTTTCCTGGGTAAATCTCCCCCTGCTGGTCAGTTTTATAGAGCTTTATGGACATATTCCATATGATTCTAAGTCAGGAGAGATCATTAATATCACAGATATTGGGATGAAAAATTGGAAACACCCTAACTGATTGGAATACAGAACAGAATTCAATATGATGACATTTTACAGGTTTAATATAAAAAAATCTGAACAAGGTATGCCCTAGTATAAGCTACACACTGCTTTGTATCTCCATGTTTCAAGCTGATCCTCTGAGTAGAGTGCCCTTCTACCCTAGCCAACCTAGCCAGGATTGGCTGTTCATCCTACAAATTCCGGTTGAATTATCATCCCTTCTTGGAAGCCTTACCTAGCACATCCAGGCAGAATCATCAAATCATTCTTTTGTGTCACAACTATACCTAGAACACACTTTTACTGATAACGCTGACCTCAGAGTACTAAATAATTGTGTGCGTGTATGCCGGTCTCCTCTGTGGAAGCCAAAAATAGATTGACACTAGAATCCTGTGCACATTATAGTTACTTGCTTCCAGGTCTCTAAGTTCCTGCTGAGTAGGATCTGGGTCTCATCCATGCCTATATACCCAGCCAACATCAGACCAAAGAATAAACTTCTATGCCGATAATATTCTAGGAAACCAGATGAAGTCCCTATCGTTATGGTCCTTATAGGTTCTAGCAGAGGGAAGTAGATCATATATATCAAGGCCAAACAAAAGATTAAGAATGTTTCAGGTACCTGTATGTGCTTTAAAAATAATAATAATAATAAACAACGCTATTAGAAAAGGCCCAGGAAAACAGTTTCCTCAGCCAGGTCAAGAAAGGTCTCCAAAAGAGCTAAACTTTGAGCCAAGGCTTCAGTGATACATAGGAACCAGCCATGGAAGGATCTGGGGGAAGACCATTCCAGTCAGAAGGGCGGCCATGTTCAATAAATCACTGAGACATGAAGAAACACAACACATTTAAGGAATAGAATCAAACTGTTTATTAAGTTTGGAATCATACTTCAATCTTCCATGAGGGCAAGGTGGAAGAATAGAGGAGAATATGATTAATATTTCTTTTTTTCTTTTTTAATATGTTTATTGATTTTAGAGAGAGAGGGGAAGGAAAGGAGAGAGAGAAACATCGATTGGTTGCCTCCCATACACACCCCAACCAGAGATTGAACCCATAACCTAGGTATGTGTCCTGACCAGGAATCGAACCCCAACATTTTGGTGTACGAAGCAATGCTCCAACCAAATGAGCCACACCAGCAAGGGCGTGGTTAATATTTCTTGAATGCTCCCTGGAACTTTACATATGTGATCTCATAGAATCTTTACAAGCACAGAGTAGATTATCCCCATTCTAGAGGTAAGGAAACCGAGGCCCAGCGAGGAGGTGTGGCAGAAGCCAGATCTGGCTGACTCCTGTCCCGACACGTCCCATCACACCACCCTGTCACCCTCCACCAGCTGCCTCCAGATGCAGCAGAAGAAATTAGAGAAGAGCACAACTCGTTTTAATGCCAGGGGGGAAGCCGTAAGTACTGCAGAGATGTGCAGACCAAAAGCTGTTGGTATTTCAGGACATGAACAAGCAGAGCCCATCTTTCCTGCTTCTGACCATCTGTCATTGCTACAGCATATCATGGGCACCCAGAGAAGTCCTTCAAATACATTTTCTGAGCATTATGGTAAGGATCAGTTTGAAAAGAAAACTGGCTGTGAAAGCTGAGCTGTAGATAATTCCCTAAGCTCTTTCCCCCTAATTATGGTGCACACAGACAGCCAGAGAAACAAAGACTTGGGCCCTCTGTTGATTCACCGCCGCTGCATCTGAAGCCTAGGTATTTATTTTAATTCAGGACTTGGTTCCTTTTAAAGGAAAATCAAAGAGTCCCTGAAGAGATTCTCCTGCTAAGATTTCAATCTCTATTTCCTCCGAAATGGATGTCAAAGGCAAAACCCCAGGATCCTTGTGACAGTCCACTTTGGGTTTCTAATTTTGACAAGGAAACCATAATCTGGTGGTCTCACCCCTGACGAAGAATGCAAGAAGGAATGAAAATCAAATCGAGGAATCAATCAAAAAGAAAGAGGTCTGGGCAAAACAACATTCATGGAAATAAAGTCTCCTGAGGCTCTAAGCTAATGGGAGCAGCTGGTGAAGACCACCAAAGACAAGAGAGTCAGAAAGGGCTTCCAGTAAGAGAAAGCAGAGTGGCTTCTCAGGGGACAATGGAGCAGAAATTAGCATTCCAATGAACCAGCACAAAGGGACCTTGGCCAAGCCAGGGAAGGAGGCCCCTCTCCTCCTGCCCCTGCTTAAGGTCCATTTGTATCTCCCTGCAGCTTCCCCCAACAAAACAGGTTGGTTTTCTACATGTTATCTTCTTGTGCATTTTTTAAAGGAAGTGTGTTTCTTGGCTTCATTTTGCTAAAAATAACTTGCTCCTCTGCTTGGAATTTGGGCAAAATATGGCCCCGACATTTAAACAATCTTGTGGTCAGAACTTTGCTGTCTCCTTTTCCCTTTCTTTTAATAGAAGTTTGGATTCCACTGAGCGCTCCTCCACTCTTAAGCTCCAAACATTTCAAACAGCACAAAAGATATGACAAGATGAAAGGAAGTGTCCACAAATAGACAGCTAGACAACTAGTTAGCAGCTGTCTGCTTTTCTTCAGGGTTTTTTGAATTTTATTTTTTTTCTGCAGGGGGGAAAGAGTTTATTTTTTTCATTCTTGAAGGAGGCTCACTGCAGACTGTTTCTCCTATGTGGGTTCTCTCTCTCCCCCTTTCTCCCCTCATCTCTCTCTCTCTCTCTCTCTCTTTCTCTCTCTCTCTCTCTCTCTCTCTCTCTCTCTCTCATTGGCCATTTTCCCAGCCTGTTGAGTGCTAGAAGGAGAAAAACACTTACCATGCCATGTATAATCCTGACCTTTACAACTCATTGTCCTTCTGGGGCAACGTGTGGAGAGCTGCGGCGTTTAAGTGGAATTGCTCATTCTCCATCTTTTATAGTCCAATGTTTGCAATTTAATGAGGTTTCGGTGTTTCATCAAATAAGAGCATTTCTTTGACGAAAAGAACTCAAAGCACAGGTTTTGATTTAAAAACCTGCCCTGGCTTGTTGAAATCTATTTCAGATTCGGATCAACTGAGGTTTAATTTGAACTTATTCCTCTTTCTCCTTGACAGGCCTGGCAAGGCATTAGTCTTTAATTCTTGATTTTAATTGTAGCTGCACTGTGAGTCGTTCCTCACGTTTCTCTCCCCTTCTTGCCTAAGCAGACCTTTTAAGCTCATGAGATGAAGGTCCTGTAGCATGAAGAAAGAGGTTTGCAGGGCAGCTGAGAACACCTCCTCAGTGCTAATCCACATCCTCTCTCAGATCTCGAGTTGATATTGTAGGAGGGGTGGAGAGGCAACAAGAGCTTCCTTCAGGGCTGGAAGTGTGCACCTGTGCTCACACCCTGCTCCGAAACACTGCATGGTTATTCCCTCCTGCCTGTGAAACACTGCCACAGGGGGCCCTCTGATTTACCTGGCTAAACCAGATTCATCCTGCACACCTTCCTTCTCCTGAGCAGCCATATTCTTCCATTGTCCAGGAACAGGATATTGGCCTCGAGTTTTCTCTCTCACCCATCACCATGTCAAATCCATCTCTATTAATGGTAATTCTCTCTGCTAACCACCTCTCCAGTGCATCCCTGCCCTCTCCTGCAGCCTCTGATGGTGCCCAGATTTCAGCCTTCATCTTCTAACTGGTAAAGCCTGAAGTCTCATTTCCCTCTAACTCACCCTCCATGCTGCAGCAGGAAAAAAAAATTTTAATTACTATTATGATTGCATCACCACCCTCCAGTGATTCTGCATAAAGTCCAGACCTAGTCTAGGTTTTAGGGCCCCTCACCCTCTCACCTCTGTCCATCGCCATGGCCTCTTTCTGTCACTCACCCTTAAGAGTTCAAGGTCAGTTGCATCGACTTACTAATGCTCAGGCTTCCAAGACTTCCTTCAAACAGACCCCTCTGCCTCCAGCCTGATCAACACTTCGGTTCACTCCAGGAAAACTTTGCCTGACTCCTATTTTGGTGATGGTCCCACCTGTTGTCCCACAGGACTGCATGCTCACCTCCCCTGTTGCTTGTGGCTATCAACCCCTTGCTGAAAGGAAGCCTCACTCTTTGTTCCTCATTCCTCTGCATTCGAGCCAGATGGAACAATTCTGTAACTCTCTCTTCCCACAGCCTAGTCCAGAACTAGACACCAATAAATGAAAAGTGATGGGTAGATTCACTAATTAACGAAACACTTATTTAAAAGCAGGCCCAAGGTTTCTGTAGTCCTTGTCGATCGTGGTAGGGAAGGAGGCCAAGAGGTCCTCTTCAAGAAAGCTCACTTAGGGCAGCTTTTCTGTCTAGGGCTGGCAGTCCATGGGACAGAGGATGGTGTATAAGGTGCTATGAGTGCAGACACATCTGTTCTTGCCTTGTCGGCCCCTCCTGGTTAGCTTTTCCATATCATGGAGAGGCAGCCTGGGGGGAGCAGAGCAAGACTGGGTGGGACTTCAAGGTCTGGACCCTCTTCCATTTACTCACTTTGCAACTTTGTGGAAGTCACATAACCTCTCTGAGCCTTCATCTGTTCAGCATGAAAATACCACCCATCCAGCCTGTTTCACAGTCTGTTAAGAGAAAAACATTGCATGTAAAAGTACTTGCACACCAAAGGATATTTACCCCACCCTTGTTCAAAGTGGAGTCTAAGCAGTGATCCAACTATACCCAGTAACTGAGAAACAAGATCTCACTGCCTTGGGTGCTGTTTTTGGCCAAAAAGGATAGAGTGTCCAAGGTGAAATGAGATGCAACCAGCATAAGATCTGTCACCAAGCTGGCATTGGGACACACACAACCTCATCTCTTCCCCTCCTCCCCCCAATATATGTATAAAGTACCTCTTAGGCTTTATATAGAGATTCAAAACTAAACTAACAAATCAAAGGCAAGTTTGTAGGAAAAAAAAAAAAACTTGATCTCCTAACAAATAAAACAATATTTACTCTGAAGAACTGACTTAGAATAATATCAAAGTCTTAACTAAAGCAGCTATTGTAATAAAAATTCTCCTCAGCTGCTTGTTCTTATTTATCAGAAGTGGTTGGTATATTTCACTGATATCAAGGAGCATTTATGGTTAAACATTGATGCCCACTGAGGTGGTGGGGGACAGAGGGATGCTGGGTGACGAAACACAGAAAGCGTATGAGCACCCATGTTTCTGCCTATCAAGGGAAGGGATCTGCTTTTTATTCATTCTATGATCTCTTTGGCAAAAAGCAAGCTGGACTAAACCCCCCTCAAATATCTTTGGAGAGTTGAGCACAATGATGGCTGTCCACAGCCTGGAGCACAAAGATGAAGAAAAGGCCGAGGGGGAAGAATCCGAAATATTAAGGAAATAGAGAGAACGCAGCAGGCTTAGAGCTACGCATGGTGGAGAATACAAACATCACTCATGAACTCACTCATTCATTTGATTATTAATTTCTAAACACCCTTAAGTTCCAGGCATACCGCACTGTGAGAGCAGAAGTCAACATCATCAACAGAGCTGCTGTTCACGTGGAGGTTACCACTGACTGCAAGAGAAACAATTACCAAGGCAATTACAATACAGTAGAACAAGTGTCAAGACAGGGAAAGAAGCTTCCCTGCAGTTCCTCTAATATGGAGAGAAATAAACATAGTTGAGTTGAATGGCAGTTAAGGAAGGTTATGCGGAAGTAACTGAAGTTGGGGCCCAAAGGATGAGTAAAAGTTTTCTAGGTAAACAGAATGTAATGTGTGCCTCAGGCAGTTGGAACAATCGGAGTCCTCGTGTAAGAGGACTAGGAGAAGCAGCAAACCCACCATTATATCTTGTCTGGCTCACTGAGTTTTACGGGTTTGTTGTTGTTCCTTACTGCCCCAAAATGAAGGTTTTACATTAAATTTCAGATTTCTGATTTCTCTTGGAATTCTGTCCTGATTACAATGGGCTAGAATTGAGTTTAAACAGGGCCTGATTTGCCCCAGTCCCCACCACTCCTACTTATGCCCCCAGCAGTGAGGCCTAGTTCAGTTGCCATTTGTCATCAAGTTTGTAATGTTGTGTTTTTAATAGTAGAGATTTTTATTAAAGGCAAAATGTTTCTTACATCCATGTTTCTACCAAAATAGAAAAGGTAGGATAGAGCAAGGAAACCATGTTTCACCCAGCTCCTTGCCCTCATTAGTATGGCCAGCTCAGCCCCAGTATGTATTTGCATGTTGAGGCCTTGGTCTAGACCAGCATGAGGGTAAGAACAATGTTTTTTTCACATCTGTGGATTCAGCATCAGACATAATAGCTGGAACTTAGTGGAGGAAAAAAATAAATGTTTTTTGAATAATTTAAAAACAGATGTGAAATGGCTACAATCCAAGAAAGAGCACATCTTACAATGGAATATTATTTAGCCATAAGAAAGAAGGTAATTCTTCAATTTGTGACGAGGTGAATGGACCTTGAGGACATTATGCTAAGTGAAACAAGACAAATAAGAGAAAGAAAGAGACTTCTAACCAAGATGGAGGCCTAGACTGGCGCGCCCTGTCTCCCTCCACAGCTAGGGGAGAGTACGGCTACTGCGGGGCTGAAGATAACCAGAAGTTCCAGAGAATAGATGGAGGTCCAATGTATAAAGTTATGGGGAAGTGCTGCTTGTCCAGACAGGTGGGAGGGTTCAAGCTGTGCTGGCGGCAGCAGCAGCGTCAGTGGCAGTGGCGGCCGAACAGCAGGAGTGCCGCAGTGTGGTGAGAAGAGTTGCCCAGTGGTGATGAGTGCACGCAGCTCCACCCCCTGTAGCGTGGGAGGTGTGACAGCCCCACCCGGGAAGCAAAGCTAAACATAAAACTGTCAGGATGGCACAGATCATGATAGAGATCCCAGTTACACAGCTAACCAGACAGCAAATATCTAATTTAATGAAGCAGCATATAGGAAATCTTTTCGAGGCTCAGTTCAGAGCTTTGGTCATAAAAATGCTTACAGACCTAACAGCACATCTTAAACAAGACGGGGAAGGAATGAAGGCTAGTCCTGCTGAAATGAATAAAAACACATATGAAACTAGTCATGAGGGAAAGAAGACCAGGGATCAAATCAACAATTTGGAATATAGGGAAGGAACAAACAGTCAACCAGTGCCAAAAGAGGAAATGAAAAGTGAGGAAAATGAGGAGAGGCTCAGAAACCTATGGGACAACTATAAGTGGGCCAACATCTGAACCATAGGGTTGTCAGAAGGTGAAGAAGAAGAACTAGAAATTGAAAAATTTTGTGAAAAAAATAATGAAGCAGAATTTCCCTCACTTGGGGAAGAAATAGACTTACAGGTCCAGGAAGCACAGAGAGTTCAAAAAAAAACTGGACCCAGGGAGAACCACACCAAGACACATTATAATCAAAATGTCAAAAATTAAGGATAAAGAGAGAATCTTAAAAGCAGCAAGAGAGCAGAACAGAATTACATACAAATGGGTCCCAATAAGACTATCAGATGATTTCTCAAAAGAAACTCTGCAGGCAAGAAGGGACTGGCAAGAAATATTCAAAGTAACGAAAAGCAAAAACCTACAACCACAATTATTCTATCCAGAAAAGTTGTCATTCAGAATAGAAGGGCATAGAAAGCACTTCCAGGACAAAGTAAAACTGAAGGAGTTCATCAGATCCAAACCACTGTTTTATGAAATGGTAAAGGGACTTGTTTAGGAGAAAGAGGATCAAAACTATGAACATTAAAATGAAAACTGTATCACAACAACCAACAACAGAAGCTAGGGAACTGAAACAAAGGCAAACTAAGTAGGCAACAAGAGTGGGAAAAGAATTGGAGGAATGGGGAACATTTTCGGGGGAGGTCAGCAGGGAGAGGGAAGTGGGGAAAGGGAAGGAGATGGTACAGGAATTAAGAAGCATAGTAGGAGGGAGTGGAGTAGACAGGAAGATGTTGAGAAGAACTATATGCACAACCAATGGGCATGGACTAAGGAGGGGAACAACTGCAGGGGGTGGGGGTCACTGGGTGGAGGGGAACAAAGGATAAAGAAATTGGGACAACTGTAAGAGCATAATCAATAAAGCATATTTAAAAAAATGAGCTAAGACAGATCCTTCAAAGACAAGGCAGGCACATTAAAGTGACTGTGGCTCTGTGTGGATATGTCCTGGCTAATTGTCATTTAATATATTGCATAAAACAATTCTTTGTATTGATTTTTTTAACATATGCTCTCATTTTCATGATTTCTATAAATTCATGCATAATTCATAATGCAAAAAAGAATACATGCAAATAAAGCTTTTCATTAATACAAAAAAAGAGAAAAACAAATAGCATATGATTCCATTTATATGTGGAATCTGAAGAAAAAACTCATAGAAAGAGATCAGATTTGTGGCTATCAGAAAGGCATGGCATTGGGGGAGGGAAAATTGAATGAAGGTGGTTGAGGTACAAAGTTCCAGTTATAAAATAAATAAGTACTAGGGATATAATGTACAACATGATGACTACAGTTAACATTAGTATTCATGACACATTGTTAAGGGAATAAATCATAAAAGTTCTCATCACACAGGGACATTATTTTTCTTTTTCTGACTTTTTATTGTATCTACATGAAATACATCCTTGGGTAATTATTTCATGATATATATAAGTCAAATCATTATGCTGTACACCTTAAACTTATATAGTGCTATACATCAATCTCAGTATATCTCACTAAAACTGGGAACAAAGGGAAAAAAAAGATCTTATTCAGGGAATTGGGGGGGTAGGGATTAGGATGAATGTAAAGGAGGGAGGAGGGGCCTGATATGAGGGTGGAGGAGGGCAGCAGCCATCTCAGGAAGGTCTGGCCAGGTTTTCTAGAGTTTAGGCTTTACCCTAAGGACAATGGGAACCTCCTGAAACATTTTAAGCAGGGGAGTGGACTGGTTTAGATTTACATTTAGAAAGATCTCTCAGCAGCATTGTAAAAAATGGTTTAGAGAAAAATGTCAGAGAGTCTGGTCTAAGGAGGCGTCTGAGTGGTCAAGGTGATGAACAATGAAAGCATGATTGGACAGTGGTGGTGGCATGATGGGTAAAGAGTTTTTAGGTGACAGAATCCCCAGGTTTGGGTGATGTCTTGAGGGTAGAGAGGAAGGAGAAAGTCAGAATAAGGGGCAGGGGGTGAAACCATTCAATACTGGAAAGAACAAGGCTCACAAATCTGCTAAGTTGTGATGAACCCACCTTCCCCAGTCTCTTCCTTTTGTTTTTCAATCCTTTGCCTTTCCGGGGATTCAGTTACCATTTCAGCAGTGTCTTCCAGATAAAATACATGAAATATTTAGGCATCCTGGTTTTCTGCTTGCTAAATCTTGCAACCCTGGTTTCAGCCCACTCTTTTTTCCAGAGCTCCCCAAGGTTACCCATCCCAGTGGTGCAGAAGTGGGGAGTTGAGGAGGTGTTATCTTACCACAAGGCACGAATCTGCAAACACTGTTCTAGAGCGCCCCTCTTGGCAAATAAATTAAGTTGTTTTTCTGTAATACATTCCTGTGGCTCATCAAGTCTTGGCGTAAAGAAACACTCACCATACTCCACACCAGAGTAGTTTCTAAAGGGACCAAGGGATTAGCCATAAGGCAGAGGCAATGAATCAAAATCTTCAACACATACAAAGACAAGAGAAGAGGACAGAAAGGGGAAATACGAGGAGAGAAGGGGGGTGGGGGAACAGAGAGAACCACCTCCGTTCTGGGTCAAGCAGAAGACTCCAAGGTCCTCAGGGAGCCTAACAGGCCTGTGAGTGATGGGCTTGTAGATACTATTTTATTCCTAAATCTTCAGATTTTTCCCTATTTCCAAAAATGCTCCATCGACTATGTACTACTTACATAATCACATTTTTGGAAATCAGAGAATGTTATTTTAAAAAGGAAAAGTAGGCAGGCTATTTGCAATTTTTGCTGCAAAAACTTTATGATTTATCTCCAGAAGTTTGATAGCATTAGCACCACTTGAGTTTATGGGACAGATGCATTTGTAGCAAAATTGGTGGAGGAGACACCACTGTCCAATGGTTCTCCATACGCGCTCATAAACTGGGAGCACTCGCATTTAGGGATGGCACTTACTAACAAAGAAACTACTTGTGCTAAAATGTCTAAAACCTTCAAAAAACACTATCACTATGCCCCATCGTTTTAGCAGAACCATCACAAGTTGATGCCACCATGTACCCAAAGTGTCGACCCAGAAAAGGAAAAGACAAAATATGTTTTCTTTGTTAGATTGCCAATTTTCTTTTTTTCTTTCTTTTTTTTTTTTTTAAACTCACACATGAATTCCAATGGATGCATGCTATTCTCTAGGGAGGAGGGGGGAAAGAGGTAATCATGACAAATTATCCTTTTTCCAAGTTATCATCATCTTGCTCTGTCTCTGTCAAATTGTTCCTCAAACACAGCAGTCTGCAAGCCCTGCACCCCTCCCCCTCGCGTGCTATTTATACCTTTTGGATTAAAGCAGCACTTTTGCATATCTCAGCCATTTCAGGGTTGTGATGATGACATGCATTGCTTTCAGTCTTTCCCGTCAGAGTTGCTTGTGGTCACGTCCCTGAACATCTTTTAAGAACAATGCGTTCCACAATCACTTCAATCTAAATCTATCAGTAATTATGATACAGAGGGATAGGCCAAGGTGCACCCAGGAATGAGTGGTTCATCCATCCTTCGTGTTGCTTCCACGGGATCTGTAAGCGGTAACACAGCCTTGATCTGCAACTATGCAAAGAAGTGGATGTGAGATTCCTTTTTTTTGTTTTGTTTTTTTTTTAATTCCCCTTGGAAACTAATCACCATTCCTCCTAAGAAATGACTGTGCTTTTTCTTCTTATTCCATTTTCTTCCTTTCACAGCTGTATGTTAGGCCTGCATTTTTCTTTTCTTTTTTTTTTTTATTTTGGAGTAGGTACTCAGAAAAGAAACACAAGATCCAAGGTGATGGAAGATTAAAGAGGGAGTAAAAGAATGGAAAAAAGGATAGAGCGTTGCAAAGATCGGAGAGAGGAGATGGGTGGAGAGAAGAAGGATAAAGTTAACGAGATGATGAGGTTCTGTCTTGGAACAATCAGCTCAGCAGGACATTGCAGCTGTGTCTTTCCAACTCTTTTTCTGGACGGAAAGTAAGTTAGAGCGGCTGCAAAATATTTAAGTTTCCTCATGATGGTTTATAAGTTTTTCTTAACCACAGTTTCATTTCTCCCACTGACCCTCCCTTGTCTTTTAGTCAGCATGCTAGGAGTTTATATCAAAAGTATTTAAAATTACTAGATGGGGCTCTTCTCTAAACAAATCATTGACACTACAAAATCAGGAGGTTTAAAATGAAAATGATATATTTGTGAAAAAGTGAATCTGGAATGAGGGGCAGAGAAGAGGAGGAAAGTTTTTTAAGAGCTCTAAGTCTCCTTTAAAAAAAACTCTACGTCTACTTTTTCTAACCCACTAGGAGCCCACATATTTGGAAAATTCAAGGGAACTTATAGTATTTACTGGAAACTTGCTGGATTCTAGACAGTAAATTAAGCTATGTTACACATATCTTCCTGCTTGGGTTTAGGAAAATGTATAGGAAGGAGCTTCGCACTGGCCAGGACTTCCCTTAACTCTCACACAAGGAATGCAGTGAGTCGCCCGCTAGGACCTCCATGGCCCCAAAGGAAAAATGACCTTTTCCATTTAATTCCTACCCATGGTGGGAGAACAGAAAGACTACAGGACGTGGAGTCAGGGGGCCTGCACCGAGTATTGCCTATTTGTGGATATAAATTATGTCCCATTTTTCTCACCCCTAAAATCGTAATAAAGACTCATACTCTCTGAGCATTTAATGACATATAGATGAAAACAATACCGGATAAACCAAAAAGCCAACAGTGTGTAGGTTCAGCCCCTACATCCTCCTCTATCATTTGGCTGTGGCATTTGCTTCCAAAAAGTTAGCCTCGGAAATGTGTTTACCCTCTGTGTGTGTTCAAGCTCTTTAAAAGGGCAAAGTGAAAGTTGAAGAGATGACCCTTTTCTCCATGATTAAAATATGTCTCTAGATCCAAATGCTCATATCTAAATCCAAATTTGAAGTATTTTCTGCATGTTTCTTACAATGGGTAGTTTTAAAAGCAAAAAGGAAAGCAAGACAGAAACAAATTAATTTTTTCTAATAATAATCATAGCATATTCATACACAGCCATCTCTACATTAGAAAGAAGCCCTATGAAGTATGTGTCATTAGTATCTCATTGTATAGATGAGGAAATTGAGGCAGAAGGCATGTGAGTGGCATACGCCCAAAGTCTTATAGCGAGTAAATGACAGTATGGCTAGATTCTGATTAATTTGAGCATGTATTCTAGAATCAGTGATGATATGAGTTTGGCAATGCAGGTGACAGACATGTCTTTTGGTGGTTGCACTTCGCCTTCAGGATCAAGTTCAAGCCCTTCAGCACCACTCACAGGGCCCTCCATGGCCTGGCTCGGGAAAAGCCCTCCAGCTTCATATCCTGCTGAATCCTCGCACACACCAGCCGCACCCCCTCTCTGCAGTGCCTGCAGGTGCCATGCCTGCTCTGCACCTTTTCCTAATTCATATATATACTTCCCACCTCCACTCCCTTTGTCTGCCCAGCTACATCACACTCATCTGGGAAATCTCAACTCAAGTGTCACCTCCAACTCCTCAACCTAGTTAGAGCCACATACTCCTCCTCTTCATCCTCCCAGCCACTCACAGGATGCCTAATGCGTGCAGACCCACTGATAACAAACAACACACAGGATCAAGTTCCCTGACTGTCTCCAGGACCAGATGCTGATGTCCTTAAAGGGGGACAGCATCTTCTTTTCTTCAGGTATGGACTACAGTGTCTACAAGGTAGTAGTTGTCAATAATTGTTGTTGATTGAATGAAGGACCAGGAACAGAAAAGTGCAGACAAAAATCATTTTAATCATCTTTAGCATCTTTGAAACATTTCCATAAATTTTTCTTGTTTCACCCTCAGAGAATTTTATAAAAGTTCATGCTTTGTCATGAAACACATTGTTTACAAATAATTTTCCCACCCCAAACCAACAAAATTTCTACAAACTTTCATTGTCAACTTGTATAAATTCCCTGCTTTAAAATGTCCATGTTTTCCCAGTCTCTTCTTTCTTCGTCTTATTCATAACGAGCTTCATTTGGGTCACATTTTTACACACGTATAGGTTTTTCTGATGTCCTGGAGAGTCCCTATCCTCCACTTATGTGCCTTTGTTCTTCTTCCCCCTTGTTTCCAATAAAATTGCACAAACTCCCTGCTTGTGACAATAGCTAGCCACTCTCTTTTCTCTTTGCCTCATAATTAGTCCTCTGGCTCTAATGCCTTTTGCTATGGGGCATAAAGAAGGCAAAAGCTATCTGTCTTTCACCCTCAGTCTGTTAGGCAGAATATTCTAGTAACTATCTCTTTTGTTTCTGGTCTATTTTTCTCTGCTTCCTCTCACAGTTTAGCCTCCTTAGCTTCTATTTGCTGATTTTTCAAATTGTGCTCTGAGGATCAGTGAGGACTCCTGAGCCCCAGCAGGGGCTGTGGAGGGGCAGTAAGAGGGGCTCCACCCCCCCACCCCCACGCCCACCCCCGCCTCCACCCAAAGAACAGCATCTGGCACTTAATTGTGCTCAAGCTAAACTACCACAGACAGAGAAGATTCTGAAGCCAAGGCTTCGATAAGTATGAAAATCATCTCCACCCACTGGATGTTGTGCTGGAGACATCTTTGGCTATTTCTTTTTACCGTGCAAGCCTTGCCTGCTTTTTCTTTGGGGGCTCTCAATCTTCCTTCCCTTAGCATTCTCAACAGAACATGCAGTCCCTAAGCCTTGGAGCAAGCCTGGACTCCAATCTCTTTCTCATCCTAAACCGTCAAGAATTCTTGGTCCTAGCTCAGAAACATTCCTTAAATCTGGCTCCTCTTCACTATTCCCACCACCTTGTTTTGGTTCAGAGCTCATCACCTCCTCTTTCTTTCTTCCTTTTTTAATCCTCACCCAAGGATATGTTTACTGATTTTAAAGAGAAAGGGGAGAAGAGAGAGAAAAACACCAATGTGAAAGAGAAACGTCGATTGGCTGCCTCCCACGTGCGCCCCAACCGGGGACCAAAGCTGCAATCTGGGTATGTGTCCTGACCAGGGATGGAACCCACAATGTTTTGGTGTACATGACGATGCTCCAACCAACTGAGCCACCTGGCCAGGGCCAGAGCTCATCATCTCTTAAGTAGCCTCTTACACCTGATACTCCTTGATCTCTCTCTCTCTCTCTCTCTCTCTCTCTCTCCCCTCTTCCCTCCCCCCCCTCCCTGTTCTCACAATGTGGCAAGAATCATCTTACTAACATCCAAGCATCTCAGAAGTCTTTCATTCCCTCATCTCCAACTCCTCAGTCCCATACATGCCATCTCTCTTTTCAACCACCACATCAACCTAAATACAGGACTGAACTCTCCTTCAGGTCCTTTTATTCCCAAGCAAACCAGGGCTCATGTATGTGGCACCTTGGTGTATGATCCAACAATTAATATTGAGGAAAAACAGGTCTTGATTTACAATATTCCAACCTTGAGGGTGGGGGACTGCGAGCGCTCCTGCTCAGAGTGCTGTTCTCCCATGACAACCAGCACTTCCCTTGCTCCCCAAAAGGCTGGAAGCCAAAACCAAACCCAGTAGTAGTTCCCCATCTCTTCATCAGCCAACTCTCTCCTTCAGGATCTGGGGTACATTGTCCTCAGCCTCCATATGATAGCCCAGAGAAGCAGTGTTACATTGAATCATGGCAAAGTCCAAGAAAGACACAAGTCCTAAGAGAGTCTCCTAGCCATATGTCCCAAGTTCCAAGAGCCCAGGCAGAGTCCCAGGACTGCAAGGTGGAGTCCTCGGTGGCTTTGGCAGACACAACCAGAGCAGCAGCAGGCCTGCTCTCTTACTGGCCCAGGTCACATGGTCGAATCCTGACTGCAGACTGCATAGCTGCTTGCTGTTTCCCAGGTGACTGCTACAACATCCTCCTACATCACAGCACACTTCCATCATGCTCCCTCTCTCCTTCCAGGCTGCCTGTCCTTTTAAACCCTGAAAGTCATCTACACCTTTTTACCTTGGGGCAGTCGTCGTCGGCAGCCGTCCGTCTCGAGAGACGATGGTGTAGCTTCTTAAGAGTCTATCTGCACCGCCGAGAATGGCTGTGCAGTCCGACTCGGGAGTGACACGGTATCTGTCTCCTCCCGTGTTGAATCGACATCTTGCGATGACGCTGGAGTGTCCTCTCCAGTGAAGCTGAAGCTACAGAGCCTGGGCAGGGTGATATGGAGGGTCTGCTGTTGCCCATGCAGCAGACCCCCCCTCTCTTCGCAGCTGAAGGGTCCAAGGGAAAGACGGAGTCAATACAGCTTGGCTTCAGGTGCGCCGCAGGAGTTGCTGGTGTTGACTACAACGTCAAACCGCCTTAGGGACTCCGGCTCCGGATTTTCTGTCGGGGTTTACTCCCTTAGCCTTTCCCCTGAAGAGGTATGCCGCAAGGCAGCGGAGGTTTTTTGGAGTCAGAGTTTTCCTTCTCTGATGTGCCCTGACTGGAAGATCGAACCAGCGACACTTAGCTCGCAGGCCGACGCTCAATCCACTGAGCCAAACCAGCCAGGGGGACTTGGGACAGTAGGGCAGCTATTATCTAGCTGCCAGTTTGTCATAGATACGCAAAGTATCTTAAAAGCTACATTATCTCCTTTCCCCATCCCCCAAACCATGGACTGTGGGGACTTTGGGAATCCCTCCCCAGCTCTGTACCTGTTTCACTTGGAAGACAACCAAGGAGTACAGTCAATTTATTGAAGATCTATGGAGAAAATGGGCTTTCCACAACAAACCACTTAAAAATTTAGATTAGACATTTGTCTCCTCCAGTGTCTCTTCTGGGCAAGGCTACCCCTAGGACTTTCTACCCCTGAGCAGTGCCTGGTGCCCTTGGCTCCCCTCTTCTTTCTTACTGTTGACACACCCTTAAACTTATCATTGCCCCGACAAGTATAGAGCTTAAGCTCAATGAGTCCCAATTGTGAGAAGAGGTAGTAATAAACATGAGTTTGGGGTCAGGTAAATCTGACTAGAATCCCAAATCTGTTACCTTAGGTAAATTATTTTATCTCTCCCTGTGTGCGGCCTCAAGCTAGAAATGTGTAACTTAAATATAGATCTAGATTCACAGCATCCTATCTTAATCTTCCCATTGTCACCTCTAAGCATTTCCAAAAAATTCAGCTAGACATGTGAATGATTCTTTTACCTATATAGTTGTCCCAAACGTTAAAGGTAGAAAGTGTTCTTTGGAGGATAGTATCACGGCAGTAGTGATAATAATTGAGAAATTCCAGCAGGAAAGTAAATCTTGAGGGAGGGAGGCTGAGATTTCTCCATTCATCTGCTATCCCCTTTCAAGGAATTCTACTGACAGTACCAGCCGGGAGGTTTCTGGGTTTTATTGTTATTAGGAATGTGGCATTTCTATATATAAGTGCTAATCAGGTTGTGTGGCTTCTTCGGGAATTTCTTGCTGTGATATTCACCCTGGGCAACTCTGATTTACAGAACCATAAAGCATCTGGAATAGCTGAACCAAGAGATGAAGAGTCAAGTGCTTAGAACATAACGTTGACAAAATGCTAAATCAGACACACACATTTAGGGAGAACCCAACAGAACACAATACTGTTTCATCCTGTTACAGAAACAGGGGTGTTCCAAAAAACCCCAGAGTTTGGGGCTGGGGGATGGGGAAAAGAAAGCAGCTTTTAGAATGCCTCCACATGCCTGAGGCTGGTGGCTACTGTCTTTTTTATGCAAAATGGCTTTAATGCATCCAAAGCCTCAGGTAGATGGGAGGAGTCTTGAACCAGGGGATGGTATGGAGAAAACACACAAAGCCTGCGTGAGGTTCTGTGAATGGTCAGAACTGGTTACCGCACCCACTGCATCAGAGGACGTAGTCAGGGATTTAAAAATAAGCGGCAGACATTTTAGGGGGCGGACTGTGTGGATTTGACTGAGGCTGAGGCTGACTGTGCGGATTACAAAAGAACTAACTATACAGTTTACAAGGAGGCTGAGAATCCACGAGGTTCTGGATTAAAAGCTGGTGGACCCCATAACACAGACGAGGTCTCCCCAATCAAGATTGAATGACTGGCAGCTACTGGTAAAGCTGAACTGTGTTTGGAAAGTAGGGAAAGGGTTTCTCTGACTTTTCTAAAACTAGCCTGGTTTTTTGGGGGGGGGGCAAGGATATGTGTTTATGGGTGTTTTAAAGAACATAAGACTTAACAACAGAAATCCGCACTAAATCTATATAACTGTTAAATAAATAATTCTTTTTCTTTTCACCAAACTCTGGTATTAAGAGTTATGATTTTGGCGACGGGCAATCGGGCCCCTAACTAAAGAGCCCGTGGGTTTGTTTTCAATTGGAGCAGCCTAGGGGTTCTGTATCAATCCTACTTATTCTCAGACATCATCCAAGACAGAGTCCAAAAGGTGACACCACTCTTTAAATTGGTCCCAGGACAGGTTTGAGCTCTTTAACATCAGTTGACCTCAATGTGCTTTAACTAGCATTGCTCTTAACTTTTCTGTGGCCTGATCCTCTCTAACCCACCCAGGGACTGCTCCAAACCTCCCACTCACTGCAAGCCCCCTATGTCTTCCCTGCATCCTTCTCCCTCAGATGATCTCAGAAAATTATTTCACAAACAAAACAAGCAACCCAGCCTGGACTGCTTTATCCTTTGCCCTCTACACCCACATTATCCTGACCTTTTTCCTCCAACATCCAAAAAGAGATGTCCCTTCTTCTGTTCCAGACACATTCTTTTTTTTTAAGTATATTTTATTGATTATACTGTTACGGCTGTCCCAATTTTCCCTCTTTGTCCCCCTCTGCCTTGTATCCCACTTCCCTTCAGCAATCCCTCCCCCTTAGTTCATGTCCTTGGTTTAGGCCTGTAAGTTCTTTGGCTTCTCCCTTTCCTATACTCTTCTTAACATTCTGCTGTCTATTTTGTTTCCACGGATTATGCTTCTTAATCCCTGCACCTTTTCCCACATTCCCCCTCTTCCCCCTCCCCACTGCTAACACTCCAAATGATCTCCATATCCATGATTCTGTTTCTGTTCTGCTTGTTTGCTTAGTTTTTTTGTTTGTTGGCTTTATTATTTAAATTCAGTTGTTGATAGTTGTGAGTTTGTTGTCATTTTAATGTTCATAGTTTTGATCTTCTCCTGTTTCTTAAATAAGTCCCTTTAAGATTTCATGTAATAATGTCTTCCTTTAGCTTTACCTTGTCTGGGAAGCACTTTATCCATATGGATTGATTTTCTGATAGTTCTGGTTGTTATTTGTTTTTTGAGATCTGGTTGTAATGCTTTCTATGGTTGCACAAGGAGGTGAATTACCTATGCCTCCATCTTGACCAGAAATCAAATGTCCAGACACACTCCTTCATATTGTTCTTTGTCCTATTTTATCCCATCATTATCCTTCAACTTCTGATGATTCAAATCTTTCCCCGACTGGATCCTTTCCCCAGGGCTGAGAAACATGAACAAGTACCTCTGACCTTTAAGGCTCTCTCCCATTCCTATGTCCCTACCTAGTAGCTACTGCCCTCTTCTTCTCTTCTTTTCAAAGTCAAATATCTAGAAAGGGCTGTTCACTTTTAATGTACATATATTCTATCTTTTACTTCTCAGTTCAAGGCACTAAATGCTCTCACCAAGAATACCTGTGAGCTCTCCATTACACAACCCAATGAATACTTTTTAATCTTTATCTCTGTGGCCCCAAACTTTTTGCCCCCAACTCCACTATCAGCTCAATTGTCTAGAAAATGCTTATTTGTCCTTAAGACATGGTTGTGTTGCCTCCTCTATGACTCTTTCCAGGCTTCTCTAGCCAATGGTGATTCTTCCCTCTTGGGGTCCATGCAGTACTT
The DNA here is from genome assembly GCF_987537825.1 of Furipterus horrens. Lineage (NCBI taxonomy): Eukaryota > Metazoa > Chordata > Mammalia > Chiroptera > Furipteridae > Furipterus > Furipterus horrens. The sequence goes on along the minus strand of NW_028327174.1, from coordinate 181,834,993 downwards.
CTTGTGTTCTTTAATTACATTCCTTAATTATACCTTTTCCTACATTGTTTTACATTTAACTCTTTACATTTCTCTCTCTTCTCCTGATCTGAACTGTGTTCAGTACCTGGCATGTAGGTCTCCAAAACATGTTTTTGTATTTAACTGAATCCATTCTAATATACTAAGTAGAAGGATAGTTTATGTTTGTTTAAGAAAATCTTGTGAACTGATTTAAACTAGAAGTAAGTCTCTTTTCGCTAAATATTAAACAAAAAGAAAATACAAGCATGAAAATATTCTCCAAATTGAAACTTAACCTTATATGTTTTGATTCAAGTTCATAGCAGTGACACTTTTGGGTATGTCACATGAACTGTAGTTACACACTAATTTTGATGCTAAGATAAGAGGAGTCTACCTGGGAAGCTAAGACGATGCAGCTGAAATGATCCTAGACCAGGAAGACATTTGAGTTCTACCCTTTGCTCTGCTATTATCTCACCTGACCAACTCCCTTTCTCAAGTCACCTCACCTGAATAAGGATGAGGTTGAATTAAATTATCTCCAAGGAGCCATGGCCAGGTGGCTCAGTTGGTTGGAGCATCATCCCATGCACCAAAAGTTTTGTGGGTTCAATTCCCAGTCAGGGCACATACTTAGGTTACAAGTCAGATCCCTAGCTGGGGTATATATGGGAGGCAACCAATAGATGTTTCTTTCTCACATGGATGTTTCTCTCTCTCTCTTTCTCTCTTCCTTCCTCTTTCTCTAAAAATCAGTAAACATATTCTCATTTGAGGATTTTTAAAAAAATGATCCTGCACTGCATGGCTAAAATTCTATTTTTTAGAAGATTTTATATATGGAATATAGATAGATGAAGGTCACAATTTTCAAGAAGCCGAGGAAATGTGAAAATAACCAGTAGCAAGGATATTAAAGTTTCAAAGAAAGCCAACCATGGATAAGATTCAAGGAAAGACAGTGATACAGGTTTAAATGACCAATGAAGTCACAAGCGCAATACGGAGACCAGCGGATCTCCAGGGTGATTCTAGGAAAAAGGTAGTATGTATGGAGCCACAGATGACAAAAGTTAAGAGCCCGGCGATAAACTGTGAAGGGTGACAAGCAGACAACAGAAGAGTGCAAGGGCTACATAGGACCCCCTCCATTCCATGGAACCACTAGGAAATGGACAGAGTAATCTTCACTGGAGAGAGGTGCTTATTATCTGAAAACATCCAGTTCTCAGTAAGGTGAAAAGGGTTACTTAGTATGTCGTCGTCGGCAGCCGTCTGTCTCGAGAGACGATGGTGTAGCTTCTTAAGAGTCTATCTGCACCGCCGAGAATGGCTGTGCAGTCCGACTCGGGAGTGACACGGTATCTGTCTCCTCCCGTGTTGAATCGACATCTTGCGATGACGCTGGAGTGTCCTCTCCAGTGAAGCTGAAGCTACAGAGCCTGGGCAGGGTGATATGGAGGGTCTGCTGTTGCCCATGCAGCAGACTCCCCCTCTCTTCGCAGCTGAAGGATCCAAGGGAAAGACAGAGTCAATACAGCTTGGCTTCAGGTGCGCCGCAGGAGTTGCCGGTGTTGACTACAACGTCAAACCGCCTTAGGGACTCTGGCTCCGGATTTTCTGTCGGGGTTTACTCCCTTAGCCTTTCCCCTGAAGAGGTATGCCGCAAGGCAGCGGAGGTTTTTTGGAATCAGAGTTTTCCTTCTCTGTACTTAGTATGTACTGTACAAATATTCATAGAGTTCCTACTGTGCTCGGCAGTGTGAATAAGATAACTGTGGTTCCGGTCATCTGAGATACTCTCTGTGATAAAACAAACTATAGGCAGAACGAGGCCAAGTATGCTTTGAGGAAGACTGGGCATAGCTTCAGTAGAGTAAGGCAGTCAAGGCTTACTCTTCTGGTGACAATTTTCTATATCCTGGAAAAATAAAGTGGTTTGAATGTGCACCTAATGTTGATAAGACTAAAAGGGCTCTAAGCTGGCTGCAAAGTACCAAGCAAATTTGCTTCATGTTAGTGATTTTACAATCTTGCCTCTGTACCATGACTGCTTGGCTGAACCTCCTTTTGCAGGTGGATTTTCACCCCAAGGCTTTTTTCCTGTTTGAGCAGATTTGGGCCCATGTCCTCGCCGCTACCCTCACTTGCCTCACTTCACCCAGAGATTTCTTTATCTACCAAAACAGTCTTTCCATAGCCAGCATTTTGTTCTCTCTTCCCAGAGCCCCTGAACTAGGGCTTTAGGTTTTCCTCATTCTCAGCAACACACACATTTTTTGAAAACTTGCATGTTTTACAAGCTCTGTGCCTGGGGCAAATAATACCAGTGATTGGCTGAGTCCTGGGTTATGCTGGATTTTGCTTTGAGTACCAAAAGGCTCAAGAAGAATGGAATTGGACCCATCAAAGTCTCAGAACCAAATTAGCTCCTAAGAAAAATATGGTAGTTTATTAGTTAGCTTTTGCTGCAACAACAAAAGTTCCCCCAAACTGGCCCTGGCTGCTGTGGCTCAGTGGATTGAGCATCGGCCTGCGAACCAAGTGGTTCCATTCCCAGTCAGGGCACATGACTAGGTTGCACATCAGGTCCCCAGTTGGGGGCGCAAGTGAGAGGCAACCACATAGTGATGTTTCTCTCCCTCTCTCTTTTCCCCTCTCTCTAAAAATAAATAAATATATATATATATATATATATTTTTTTTAAAGTTCCCCCAAACCTTAGTAGTTTACAACAAAAACATTTAGTTCTTGTGCTCATTACATGAAGGAAGAGGGGCAGTTCTACTGGGTTTTCCTGAGCTCCAGTTTCTTTTGCTGAGTTCTGCTGAACTCCACAGGCTTTCTCCTTCTGGGACCCAGGCACAAGGAGCAATCATATTTGGGTGTCCTATTCTTACGGCAGAGAACAGACACTCAGGTTGTGAGACCAAGCCATGCAAATTTATGTACAGTTCTGTTTAGACATAATTTATATTATATCTGCTCACAAACTATTGTCTAAAGCAAGTCACAAGGCCAAGTTCAAAGTCAATGAGACACAAAATATATTTTTACCAATGTGAAAGTATGGCAGGGGAACGGGGGCAGTGGATGGAAAACAAGTTGTGTCAATAAATATTACAACCTAGCACAGACCACATAATAAGAAGAAAAAGAAATTTGGAGTCCAACACTGCAACTCAGATTATTGCTCCAATTATTGACTACATGAGTTTGGGCAATATTTTACCTTCCTGAATATCAGTCTATTCATCCATAAAATGGGAATAATGATGGAAATTAAATCATATGGTTATTTGAGGATCAGTTTACCTGATGTAAGTGAACATGTAATGTCAGCTATTGAGCACTTTTAACAGTTTTTTTTTTGTAATAGTTATTAATAATAGTAGACAGCTACAAAGCAGGAACTATAATAGAAATATGTTCAGAACTTAAAAAACAAATAATCAAATAATTTCAGTTAAATGTAGGTTTTCTTGTATTCATCTATAAAAGATACTAGATCTGAAATCTGTAAGATCCATCTAGACTCACCATAACACACTGTCAGAAGGATAGTTTTACAAAGGTTGCATTGAGATTTGAAATATACACAAATTTCCATTTTATTCATGAAGATACTGAGTCTCAGAAAAATTAAGTAATTTGCCTAATGCTCCATAGCTCAATATGACAGGGATGCTTAAGTTAGATTTAGGTAAACCAAGTTTCCTACTTTTCCATAAAACTAGTAAGAGAATTTCTAAAACACATATTTAACTCAGAGACAAACTGATGCCTGTGATAAATAAAACTGAAACTCCCCATGCTACAGAGCCCATGAAAATGCTTAGTGTATGTGTATAAATTTTTCATTATTTTAGAATGAAAAACCTGACAGAAAGAAAAACAAAGAAATGTGGCCCCAATCACCCAGCAGTATCTGAAAACTCATGAAGTTCAACTTTGCAATCGGGTGGTTTGCTCCTAGGCAGGTGGCAAACAAGGTTTCATTTTCCAAGGTAACTACGGGCCGGTGGGCACAGGGAGAATAGGGGATACACACACTTGGAAGAGATCCCTCAAACCCCAGCCCTGATTGCACAAACAACATGGGCAAAGGACTCACAAATCAAATAAAGTAGCACTTGCCTAGAGATATTTCCTAAGATTTGCAGCCTGCCTTTTATTTCACCAATACACCGCTTTGTAAAATTATAGCATACATGAGATTCCTAACTCTGAGTTCAAAAACTCATGAGAGAGGTGGAAACTTCTTAGTTGCTGCCTTTCTCAGACTAATGGGGTCCAGGGTTACGAGGTGGCAGATTGGAGACTAAAGCTAAGAAAAAAATTCTATGAAAGCTTCTCCCTGAAATTCCCCTCATTCAGCAGGCAGATTTGAGGGGATTCCCAGTGGGAAGAATGTGCTGTCACTTTAACCAAGAACCCCACTGTTTTATTTTTTGAACAATTGCAGTAATATCCTAACTAGAATCTGAAACCCTAATCTTTTTTTAAGATTTTATTTATTTATTTATTTTTAGAGAGAGGGGAAGGGAGGGAGGAAGTGAAGGAAAGAAACATTTCTTTTGATGGGAGAGAAACACTGATCAGTATGCGGACTGGGCTGCAACCCCGGCATGTGCCCTGATCAGGAATTGAACCAGTGACCTTTCGCTTTGCAGGATGATGCCCAACCAGGTGAGCCACCCAAGTCAGGGCCAATCCATGATCTCTTAAATGATAACCAAAGTGATCTTTATTAAGTGCCAATCTGACCATGTCACACTTCTTAGAAAAAGAAAAAAAGAGAAGAAAAACCTCCAAGAAATCACAGCAAGACATAGGCTAACTCTCTCAATGCCGCATATTAAGTTCCTTTGGCTCCATTCTGTCTCATCCTCAACCCTGCAATTCAGCCATGTTATTTTCAGCCATGCCAGGTTATTTTCAAGAGATATTCCCATGGGTACCATTTTCTCTCATGTCCCCATGCCTTCATTCAAACTGGACTTTTTGCCTGAAATGTCCTTTCCTTTTGTCCATTATGCAAATGCTTAAAATGCTTAAGAGTTTCAGCTCAAACGTCACCTGGTCTAGACATCACCGCTCTAACCCCATCCCCAGGAAAATCAGTTGCTCTGTCTGCAAAGTGCTCCTACAGCCCCATGCTGACCTTTTCCCTAGCATTGTCCTTGATATATTATAATTGCCTCTTTTCTTCTCTGTCACCCCAACCTAGGGAGTGTGTCTTACATACCTGTACATCCCCTGTTTTGGGGGGCAGGGACATGGAATAGATGTTTAATGCAGGTTTGTTGAAAAGAGTCCATGGAGCATTTATGAAACTTCATAAGCACATTGTAATCTGTAACGGGAAAGCACATATTATGTATTGGGTCCTCTTCTAACTATGTTAAACACCAGGGGCACATGCTGCTGGAGTGGTGAAGTGATCTCACTTATAAGCTTCTAAACATTGGCCCATGCACTACATCTAATCTCTAATACAGTGTTTACTAGGTCCTAATAAAAATAAGAACAAAGTGATATGGTGATATTTTGTACAATTATTCTCTTTCCTTTTTTGGTATTAAGAGATCTTTGGTTTAATGAAATAAATAGAGCAGTAGTAAACAGCAGTTTTGTTTGAATTTTGCTTATTTGCTTATGCCCTTACTTTGCAGTCTAAACACGAGCAAGTCAGTATTGGTCTTTGTAATGGTCAGGGTCTTAGCAGGAAACAGAATTAACCCTGGATGGTTCAAATAAAGAGATTTTAATGAAGGGACCAATCACAGAGCTGGGAGAGTTGCAAGAATAAGGGCAGTGAGATGCTCAGAAGGGTCAAAGTGAGAAACAGTGTCACTGGAGCCTGGTGGCAGTCAGAGCCTTGGAGGAAAAGGCCCCCAGCAGAAGCCATAGCTTTGGAGAGATGTCACTACTCCTGACATGCAGCACTGAAGCAGCATCCCTCTCCTACCTCCCCTCGGTCTCCTGCCAGGGACCCCCACTGGCCACACCCAACTGGAAGTCAGGGGCAAGGGTATCCAAATAGTGCATTCCATGGGAGACAGCCTCCTGGGCACCGAGAGGGTCAGAGGTGGGTACAGAATAGATCAGAGCAAAGGGAGAAATGGGGGAAAACACCTGCATAGTTCCCCCCAATTTTTAAACTTATCCATGAAAACTAAGTCTTGGCCACCACTGATTTAGTGGCCTGAGTACCCAAAAGGGAAACAGAATCCTGAGATCTAGGTTAATCCTTTCTGGTTATTAGCCGGATGACCTTAAATGAATTCCTTAACCTTTCTGAACTACATTTTCATCATCTGTAAAATGGGAATAATAATCCCTGTTATACCAACCTCCAGGGTGGATGTTAGAGTCAGAAAAGACAACATATATGAAAAGGCTATAAACTGTACGTACTGTGCAGTTAAATTTAAGCAACACTTATATAGTGTTACTACGTGCCAGGCTCTGTTCTGAGACCTTAACAAATCATAACCTCAGCCATCTTTTGTACAGGTTTTCTCCATATATAGTGGGGCATATCTTTTCCTCGCAGGGGCAGATATCTGAGGAATAAATGTTACCCTCATTCTCCTCATTCTCCCATCAATGTTATAACAGGGATCATCTTCATTTATTCTGAAACAAGGATGGTGCAGTAACCTTTATCCACCATTCCAAGTGGTTTTAGGATATCTTATTACTTCTATTCAAAATAAGACTAATAGATTAATGGATAAGGAAAATATAATATATAATGGAATATTCCTCAGCCTTTAAAAAGAAGAAAATCTTGCCATTTGCAACAACATGAACAAGCAATGAGCCTGAAGGACATTATGCTAGGTGAAATCAGCCAGGCACATAAAGGCAAATATTGCATTACCTCACTTATACGTAAAATATTTTTAAGCCTTACTTAACAGAAAGTAGAATGGTGGTTGCTGGGGGTTGAGTAAGGGGGTCATGGGGAGATATTGTTTAATGGGTAGAGGTTCAGTTTTGCAAAATGAAGAGTCCTAGAGGTGGATGGTGGTGATGTCAGCACAACGACATAACACACTTAATACCACTGAACTGTATGCTTAAAATGGTCAAGAATATGTTTTGTGTCATGTGTATCTTAACACAATAAGAAATACATTCAAAAAATAAAAATCAACAAAATAAGACTGAAATGTACTTTATTTTCAAGTATTTCACTACTTGAGAAAAATAAGAACCAGTGGCAGACTGTGGACATTTAGTATTGTTAGAGTTACTGTTGTATTAGTTAACCAAAATTAAGTCTTTGCAGTGGCCTCGGGCTAAACACCATAATTGTTTCCATCAACAACCAATAATTAGTGTGCCCCACCACCCATTCTGTGCTTTGCCAGTTGGCTGACCGTGACCACCTGCAAATTTGTACTAGACCATGTGCTAGAAGAGTTGTTTGCTCCAAGCCTGTTCTGAACCCCCTTCCTTCTGCCTGAAGCCCTCATAAAACATGGCCACAAATCATCACAGACAGAGGATTTCCAGTGGGGATTGTGGAGGCCATGGCTGGAGGTCAAAATCTTTGAGTTCAGTTACACATTATCCTTGGAGACTTTTTTTCATCCTAAAGATGCACAAATCCTAAGCAGCAATAAGGTAGCGGAAAGAAGACTGGTATTGAGCCAGAGAGACTGGAATTCAAATCCCAGCTCCCCTACTTACTATGCGTGTGACTGAATAATTCCCTTAATGTATCTGAACCTCAGTGAAGTAGCAGAATGATTTCTACCTCATAGTACTCTTGAAAAAATGAATTAGATGATGCATATAAAGCACTTGGTCCACTGCCTAGCATAGAGAAGGTGCACTAAATAAGGACATAATAATGAGGATAGCCTATGATGTTCCTAACCAGAAGACGTGGACGAATGTAAGCTTTGGCTTTCTCTTCAATCAGAAATCAATGTTGATCAATGCCCCTCAACTGTAGTGGAGAGCTACTGTTTGTCTGCCCAGCACCCCTCCCTATTTCTGGGCATAGCACTCCTCTTTTTTAATGCAGATGGTGCCTCCTCTTTCTCCAACCATCTGTTCTAGTGGGGTTCATCAATCATACTTCCCCACCCCAACCAGTGTGCCACCTCAGGCCACAAAGGGACCATAGGAACCAGCCAGACTCCTGAGTCCTTCCCCAGGATTTTCCGAATGGCAATTAAAACAAGAAAGTCTTTTCCAGTGGAGTTAAGGAAATATGGCCTAAAACCTGCCCGTGCCCAGGGGTATATAAAGATAATTTGGACCTGCTTATCACCCACAAGAAAGTTTAGCCTCTATGTTAAGTATCTGAAAGTGTTTGGCATTCTGGTTGCCCTAAAAACCAGTTATTTGTTTGCTAGCCTCTTCTAGTAGCCCCTTAAATTGTGGATCTCATTTTATCTACATTGAGTGCTCAATGAGTGCTCGCTGAAATAAATTAAATAAATAGCCCTTACCGGTGTGGTTCAGTTGGTTGGGTGTCGTTCCACAAACCAAAAGGTCACAGGTTTGATTCCCAATCAGTGCACATGCCTGGGTTGCAGGTTCGGTCCCTGGTCAGGGCACGTAAGAGAGGCAACCAACCAATCTTTCTCTCTCACGCCAATTTTTTCTCTCTCTTTCTCCTTCTCTTCTTCTGTCTCTAAAAATAAATTTTAAAAATCCTTTTGAAAACTTGAATAAACATCTGAAATAAAAGAAGACTGACACATTGAACATAAAACTCACACACTCTTCACAGACACAGAATGATTTGATTTACCATTACCCCCCCCCGCCCCCATTTAACTAAGTATAAAACATGTGGAACTCACACCAGTTGTCCATAGAAATAGATACACTCTGGCCCCCAAATAAGGTTTAATGAGTTTTTAGTCAATTAAAAAAAAAGGCATTTTTATTTTTCCCCCCTCTGCTTTGTAAGAGTGTCGCCTTGCCTAGAAAGGAGAAGGGAGTTTAACAGAAGACTCTGAGTGCTTTTGAAGCTGGGCTATCAACAAAAGATCTTCTAAATCAATTCACCACCAGGAACGGAACGCAGGCGGTTCTCAGAAGTCTCACAAAGAAGCACAGAGAAAGGCTCTCTGAAGGCGGAAGCAGGAGATGTTTCCATCCTGAAGGTGGAAATTGAGGACAGCAGTGAGGCCTGTGCCCGCAGCTTCTCCAGGGGTCAGCAGTGCCTTGCAGCTCCACGGCCTGGCCCGTTTCAGCACAGGCAGTTCAAAGAGGGTCAAAGCCCTTTCTCCAGGCTTGAAAGTCAAATTTCCCAGCTCCCGCCCCTGGGGTCCCACCCTTCCTGCCAGCACCAGCCCTACGGTGCAGTGGCTGCCAGCAGAGAACAAGAAGCATTGAGGAGGACTAAGCTGAGCATCTGCCAGCCCCATCTGCAAATTCCACGGACTGAGGAGACAGAGGCAGCCTCAAACCCCATTGAGTCTAAAGAACAAGAATGACAGAGGGAGACTGATGACATCAGCTGGACCTCCCCGGGGCCAGTGCCTAAGGGGGCTCAGAGTCTCCACTTAGCTTTTCAGATCCAAAAATATGATTTTGCCCATGTACCCAGAGCTGATCAAGTTCTTCAGAACTCATGTTCCAGTGAATCTCATGTAAGACTGGTGTATAAAACAAAATGGCTTTTCTTTAAAATAGACTTTCTTTTTTTAGAGCAGTTTTAGGTTTACAGTAAAATTGAATGGAACAAAATGGCCATTTTTAAATTTATAATTGGGATCAGTAAACATGCTTTGAGCTTCTACTATGGGACATGTGCTAGATAGAAGTGTAGCTAATAAGATTGCACTGTTTTAACACCAACTTGCTTATAGTGGTTGACAGAGAAAAATAAACAGATGATTGCAAGATAGGGTAATAAGCATTAGAACTGTGAACCCTGAAAAAGAAGACACTTACTACAAAGGGTTCCTGTTGGCTAACTGGGCTCAAATTTTAAAAATCAGAGTCTAGCAGTTATTTTTACATAGAGGCCTCTTGCGCCAACTCCAGTTCAAGGAGAAGCTGCCCCGAACTGCCTACCTGCACTATGCTCCCACCACCTGCACCAGCCCTTACAAAGGAGTTCTGGAATACTATTTCAACCAACAGAACTGAGGTTTTCCCCATCCAATCACAGATGCACAGCTCAGACCAACCAGAGAAGCTCTATGCTGACCAATCAGGAGACTGTTCTTTGAATCCGTCGAATTTCAACAATTTGGAGTACTCATCTGCATGAGGGCAGACCAGATAGCATCCAGAGGTGGAGACTTCTGTCCATATAAGTCACACACCTCACCTCTGTTTCTGAGAGTACAATTTCCCTCTCCACCAAAGACTCAAGACTAATCTCCCTGACCGAGCTGGAAACAGAGAGCAAACTGGTACAGAATGGAGCCCACTAAAGGACCCTGGAGGAGGCAAGTGCAGTGCAAAGCAGACCAGAGCGGAGCAGAGTCAGAAAGGGGCTGGCCCCAGGACTACCTCACAGCCATGCTGTTATCAGTCTTGGTGTACTACAATTGAGCTGTTTTGGTGTTGAATAGTTTCCTTCTTCACATCACCCCAAATTCAGAATTCCTATTAGTGTTGAATTCATGCCAATGACCACTGATTGACAGAAAAAAATAAGGACAGAATGTTACTGTAACATAGAAGAGAGGCTCTAATGCATGATGCGGGATCAGGGAAGTCATCTGAGGGATGTAATGCCTGTGCTAGGTTTTGAAGAATGCATGTGTGTGAGTGGCTTATGGGACACTCCAGTCCAGGAAGAATTGATGTATTTATGACCACTCCTTGCTCAAGCTGAAGGCGAAAGGAGCCTTAACAAAGAGTCCCTGCAGTTACCTTCTCTGAATTCTCCATGTCCATCTCTAAAGTTCTACCCTCATTTTTCACTTTCTTCCTCCTGTTTCTCCTGTTTCTATTGTAAATTCAATGGAAGTTTTGCCATTTCAAGCAGATAATTCATTGAATCATTTCCAAATTTTGATTTCAGTTTCTGCCCCAGATGCTGCCTCACTTTTCACTCCTCTCTGCCCTACCCACTGGAATATTTTGGATGTGTCATTTCTCAGGACATTATGCATGAGTTGGGGGCTCTGTGACCCTCACTGGCTTGGTAGGGAATAGGGAGACTGAACCATCTCAGGCAGTGGGAGCAGATGTACAATCAAAATCATCTCCATCAAGAGTCCTCTGCTCCATCAATATTGCCAAACCAGGTATAATCAAGCATCTAGAGCAGGAGTTCCCAACCACCCGCCTCCTTGTCCATGGACTCCACTGGCATTACTCTCTGAGCTCTGCCTCCTGTCTCCCACCCCTCTCCCAGCCTGAGCTTCTCCTCCTGTCTCTGCCCTCACCACCCAGGTCTGTGGAAAAGTTAACTTCCACAAAACCAGTTTATGGTGCCAAAAAGGTTGGGGACCACTGGTCTAAAGGACATGGGCTCTAAACCCAGAGAACTTAAGATCCTAAGAGTAAGTTCTCCAACTCATACCCAAAGCCTCATGAAATACAACATTATCCCAAATAAGAAGGTGATATGAGAGTGGATTCTCAACAAGCCTAAGGACACACATTGATCCTAACTAGATTTGAACATGTCTAATACTCATTAAGTGAACAGGCCTAAGGACCATCCCTCAAGTTCTTTTCTTAAGAAGACAACCAACTCAGCCACTCTGCATTGATGTGTATAGCTGTCTAATTGTCCCTCTCACAAGGGGACCTTCTTACACATTTTGAAGACCTCCTACCATCAAGCCCTACATCTTGCTCTGACCTCCCGAACACAATTAAAGTAAGGCATTTCACAAACACTCTTCATAGGCTCCTCCTCATTCTTCTTCATTTTCCCCCAGTGTGAAGTACTTTCTCAAAACCAACCTAGGCCTCAGCCCACCCTTACGCCCATCTGCAAAGAGAAACTGAGCTGTTCCAGGGATCAGAGTCTCCTCTCCCCATCCGGATTGTGAGCCCTATCTTTACGAAGCAGGAGCTAGATGTTTCAGGCTTTTTGTGTGTGTGCGCTGACCACAGACATGGTGCTGTGCAATGTGGCGTGAGTAAACCTCTCTGTAAAATTGGGGGAATAATAGAACCAACCCCAGAGGGTCACTGAGAGCATTACATGAAATTATGCATGGAAAATCCCCAGCACGCCATGTAATAAGTGCTCAAAACACATTTGCTCTTACTATTAATACAATTATCTCTGCCTCTTTGTTCCTTCAACAATTAAATAGTAATAAGGTAGGTACCTCATTGGGTTATAGCAGGTGAGATGATGCATGTAAGAACCCAGCCTGGTGCCTGGCACACACTAGGCTCAGTCTTAGTTTCTTTGATCCACTAGACATTACTGAGTACCTACTAAGTGTCAAGGCCTAACTTGCTAATGTAATATATTTCTTTATGATAACAACTTGAAATATCAAACTCCTCTTTTTCTCCCTAGATGATTTCTCGCTAGGATTATTAAAGACTAGATCCAGTGAAGACTTTTCAGGGTAGCATAGACATGGATAAAAGTACTAGAAGAAGTGACATCCTAAGATAACATCAAGTGGGGGAAGTAAAAATAAAAAGGGGGTGAACCTGATAGTGCTGCCATAACCAATCATTACAAACTGGGTGACTTAAAACAACAGAATGTACTCTCACAGTTCTGAAGGACAGAAGTCCAAAAATCAAGGTGTCAGAGGACCATGACCCCACTGAAGGCACTAGAGGAGAATCCTTTCTTGTGGCTTCCTGGCTTCTGATGGGTCCCGGGAATCCTTGCCCGCCCTCGGCTTGTAGGCCGCCTCACTTCAATCTCTGCCTCTGTCCCCACATGGCCTTCTTCCCTGAGTGTTTCTTCTCCTCTTCCCATAAAAACATCAGTCATTGGATTTAGGGCTCATGCTAATCCCATGTAACCTCATCTTCACTCATTACATGTGCAAAGAAAAAATCTCTATTTCCAAATAAAGTCACATTCCCAGCACCAGGGTAAGGACTTGAACAGATCTTTGAAGGGACACAATTCCATCCATCACAGAGGGTGTCTTCAGAGGAAAAGCAGAGTTTGCCAACTTGGCACTTGGCCCAAACACTCCTCCTCCTTCCCCTCCTCCTCTCCACCCAGGGAGAGGATGTTTGACCTGCTGTCTCTGGGCTTGGGTGCCGCCAAGAGGCTTCAGGGTACATATACCTTGGGTACATGAGGATAGGACCCTCTTCTCCCTGGAATTTCTAGGGACTCCCAGAGGCTCCCTGCAAAGTGCCGCCACGGAGGGCTTTGGTGGCGCTCACAGGGACAAAGAGGTGTTGGCAACCTGCCCCAGGAGGGCTGTGTGTCTGAGCAGAAAAACACATACCCCAAAGGTGGGGGGTTGCCATACTGATGAGGACTACAGAGAAGTGCCACAGCCCATCCCGCTGTGTTCTGGGAATTTTGAAGTCAGGGCAAAGAGACCATTGCTGGAGAGCCTACTGCAAAGTCCTTTCTTCATTTGTTCTCCTCTCATCCATTCATCTACCACCTACTTACGTGTAGCACAGGCTCTCTGGACATGGGCTTCCTGAGTTGGACCCTGACTCCACAACTTATTGGATATGTGATTTGAACAAAGCACTTAATTTCTTAATCTCAATTTTCCCCTTCTGTAAAATGGGAATAATGATAGTGACGATCTCATAGGCTTACTTTATGGGGGAAAAAATTCCCCCGTGTATAGCGTCGGGCACAGAGTCAACAGCCACACGTATTAGTGGCTCTGATGATAAAGATGACAATGACATTGATGGTGGTGATGATATGCTTCAGGAAACCTGCACAAAGGTAGAGGGAAGAGCTACACAAACGAAGCTGCAGATGAAGTCACACAGGCAATACAGTCAACACCAGCCCTGAACAGTTCAGGCAAAGGTTCCTGCTTCTGCGGAGTGGCTATTTTAAGATGTGTTGACTTTCAAAGGGAAGAGGAGATACTTCCACATCCCTTCCAGTTCCCAGTTTACACGGGTCAGCTGAACACCTGCAATTATACCTGGAAGGGATTTGGGGAGGTGCGCATTTCAGCAGCCTTTTTTTTCTTACCCTTCTTTCCCAGGTTTGTTCCCTCAGTCACTTGTCAATGTGTCACTTCCCTTCAACCTTCCCTCTAATGCATTTGCTAAAAAAACAGTTTCCAAACTCTCCCTGTTACCGGGAGAGATGCTGAGAAAGAAAAAAAAGAGAGAAAGAGAGAGTTCGAAAAGCTATAGACTCTCTTTGATGAGTCAAAGATTCTAGCAGTTTCCTTCATGACACTGCCTTTGGCTGACATTGGGGCTTGTTTATAAATCTGTAACAGGAGCCCGTGATCCTTTTCCAAAACTTCAAACTGCAGACCAGAATCAGCCTCTGTATTGGTTACAGTGGATTCGTTTTGGTTGCATGTTCTCCGGAGTTTTAATGAACAACCTTCCTGGGACGGCCAGGGAGAGGAATGGACAGCCTGAGAGGAAGGATGTGACCCACTCCCCCTTCTCTGCTTGGATTATTGCCTTCTGTTGCTTTTTGAAGCTACCAGTTCACTCTCTTCTCATCCTCTGCCCTGGGCAAGTACAGCTTCTGCTCATCTCAAGTGGCACTTGAATAGACATTAAGGAAGGGCAGTGGGAAAAAAGACGGACCTCAAATCCTTAAGCAAGTTTCAACAATTCTGTTTCTCAAAACCACCAGAGCATCAAGAAACTGTGTACATAGAAAAGCAAATGATTTCTATTAGATGGTCTATGCATGTTGGTGTCTACACATTGATGACCCATTTGTGTCACCCTGGAAACCCCTGAAGACTTCAGATGCTAAATTATTAAAGTAATAACAATTCTAGGGGGCCACAGCCCCTCGCAGTGCCCAATAACAAACAACCATGTCCCTAATAAAGTGCATTCTCAGGCATCAGGCCTTGAACCCGCTGAGCTCTCAGCAGCTCATTCTGCTCAACCAGGCCCTATAGGTGCCAGACTCTACAGCTGCAAGGCCAGGGACACCTCCAGTCCCTGCCATCAGCTGAGCTCTGATTTGGCCTCTTTTCGTGGAGACAAGAAACGACAAGAATATTTCCACTTGGTCACACCCAGGGGATGAAGCCTGCAATACATTTGTGCTCAGAGACATGTCAGCCAGACAAATTAACTAACAGGCATGGAAAGCAAAGGCCAGGGCCACCTGCGCCGGCAACCTGCGACTGGACAGGCTCCTGACATCAGAGCAGAGGGACCATGGTCCAAGGGGCAGGACCGCGCGCTCTGTCAGCCTGCAGCCTGGGCAAGACCTCTGCTCCCACCAGCTTACGCAGAGCTGGCGGGATTGTAGGCACCTTCGCCACTGCTGGGAGTAATTGAGCAATAGCCTCCCAGCAGGCTGAATCGCGATGTGTTCCTTGGGAAATTATATACTTTTAACCTCTAAAACAATATAATTTGAAGGTGAATGCATTTTTCTTCACTAGTCACAGAGCCTCTTATTTCCTCTAAAGATCTGAGGTGGGAGGTTATTTCACTGCCTGTACATATATATTTAAAGAGATACCTACAATAAATTCACCTCCAGATGTTAAGTTTTGGTAGAGTATTCAGAATGCCTCTGAAAGAAACATTTTTGTAGAGGATTTCATTTCCAGTTTTACATCCAAAGTATATACATCCACCCTGATCTCCCTACATTATATATTTTTTATGACAACAGATTCCTCTGAGGTACCACAATGGGAAAAATTATAGATGTCTTTGACCCCTCCTCCCCCCTCCCTTCAAATCCTCTCATTCAATCATTCCATCACCAAGATAGTCAAGTATTCTGCGTTGGTTAGGTTCTCCAGAGGAACAGAACCAAGAGGATATATCATATATATCAGGAGAGCTGGTGGTATAGTTCCCTTCTAAGTCTGAACGTCTGAGAACCAGGAGTACTGACAGTGTCAGTCCTGGTTTGAGGGCAGAGGACTGATGTCTCAGCTCAATGAGTCAGGCAGAGAGAGGGAATTCTGCCTTCCTCTGCCTTTTTGTCCTATTCAGGCCCTCAATGGATTGTATGATGCCCACTCACACTGGGGAGGGCAGTCTGAACTCAGTTCACAGATTCAAATGCTAATCTTTATACACCCTCAAAGAAACCTCCAGAAATAATGTCTTTTAAAGTTTTTTAAGATTTTATTTATTTAGCTTTTAGAGAGAGAGGAAGGGAAGGAGAAACAGAAGGGGAGAAACATCAGCATGAGAGAGAAACACTGATCGGTTGTCTCTCATGTGCACCCCAACCAAGGACGAAACTTACAACACAGGCATGCGTCCTGATCAAGAATCAAACTGGCGACCTTTCACTTTATGGGATAATGCTCAACCAACTGAAGCACACTGGTCAGGACCAGAAATAATCTTTAACTAGATATTTAGGCATGCATCCCATGACCCAATTAAGTTGACACTAAAAACTGACATTCAATCTGGCCAAGTTCCCATTGAAACGAACGGCTCTTGTGTCCATTCCTATTCAGTTCCAATGTCCCCACAGTGCAAGGCCCTTCCATACTCATTCTGGGATCACAGCGTCAGTTCCAAGTAAGCCTCCTGGGTTCCAACAGTTCTTCCGCATCATGCATTCCTGCGCACAGCGGCCAGGATCATCCTCTTTCAATGATACTCTTGCCAGAGGACTCCTCTGCTCAAACATCTTGAATGTCTTTTATCCTACCACAACATTCAGAGCCAACATTCTCTGTATCACCCTCAAGATGATTCTACAAGCAACCCCCACTCTGCCTATCCCACTACATTCTTTATATCCCCCAGCCTGTATTCACCATTCCAACCAAACCAATGCCATTTGGGGCCCACAAACACCAAGTATACTCATAGCTTAGACCTCCATACATCTGTCAACCTGTTTTTTGGAATTCTCTTTCATCTTTTCATTTTTTGACTCAATTCTAACCATCCTCCAAAGTTCACCATTTTAATGAAGACTTTCTTGATTACAACATGCCCTTCAGCTCTCCACAATGCATACGGTCTATGTCAAAAAAAAAAGGTGTTTCATTGTAGACTGTTCATAAACAGGTCATTGTTTCATGTTCTTTCACAAAGTGTCCCAATTTTTGAAAACTGCAAGTATTTGGTGTCAAAGTTATCTGTATCATTTTAGGGCAAATTCTAGGACAGAGTAACAAATAGGCAGCTTATGCAGACCTGAAAAGAAATGAAAAGATGTCATGATGCCAACATGAGCTCAGCAAAACAAGTCACACCAGACCAATTTAGTTCCCTTGTGTTCAGAGATTTTACAAAAGTAAAACGGGAAAATGGAATAAATGAAACGCTCCTGTATTTCACTGAACTATGTAATGAAGTCTCTCCACGCCACTAATTTAAGAGCAATAATAAGTTTGATGAACTCTCTAGATGATTGAATGACCACACCTAAAGACACCAATCATTGCATAGTTGTCAGCTAGCAAGGACAGCTCTAGTGGTCCTCACAAGTTCATGCCAAGAATATTTTTGTCAACAGCAAGGTGATGATAATTATGGCACTCCAAAAAAATATACAACATGGAGAGAAAAATAATATTGGCCACCCAAATAACGTTACAAAATTGTTTGAACTAATTGGAAACAGAGCCAGCACGACAAAGCCTTTCACAGGAACAAATCTAAAGTGTTTCACCTAGGTCCATTCACTCAATGTGACAGGTAGGGAATTTCTGTCACCAAAGGTTTTCTGATAGAAATTGTTTTTTCATTCTTAAGATTTTATACAGAATATCCAGTATTCCAGGCGCGGGTTGAACTATATGATTTCAAAAGAAAAAAAAAATCCCTCCCAACTTTGGGACTGTAATATTATTGTGATTCCATAAATCATTATCTTCACCTTAACTAGATTATAAATCTATTAGCATGGACATGATGGTGCAATGAAAAGAACATGAGATTTGGAGTCAAATAGACATGGGTTCCAATAATAGTTCTTCTACTTACTAGGTGGATAACTTCTAAGTCTGTCTCTTTATCCACAAACTAAAAGTTGAGTAAAATTGAGAGTTGACTCACATAATGCTCCATGCAAATGGTCTCATCCAGTGCCTGGAACACACAGAAGAGACTGAATAATGTTGATTATACATCTTTCTCTATATCCTACACAGCTAACAGAGTATTAGGAACACAACAGAGTATCAGCAAATCAGCTAGTTCTTTGATTTTGAGGGACAGCTTGGAGAGGTTGCTTGCTCATTGGAAAAACTTTGGAGATGGAAAAATAAATAAATAAAAGCATGCCCAGCAGGGGAAAGCAGGACGAAGGGCATGGAGGTGAGAATGAGGAGCACATGACATATTCTGAGAGTGGTGAGGACTCTGACCTACCAGGACTGGAGACTAGAGACAAGGCCAGATTGATAGGATGGGCCAGATGGCATAGAATTTGAAACACCACTCAGAAAAATCATAACAAAAACAGATGCTATGTGATGCTAATATGATAATCCAGGCTTGAGGCCCTCTCCTCGGGATATCTTAAGAACATGAAACAATGATTGGAATCAAGAATTTTCCTCATTGTGTGAGAGCAATGGCATGCCAAAGAGAGTTCACAAAAGATGCCCCAGATAGTAGCATCCAAATAATTTCATTCTCACTTTTCTGGTTTTCTTTCAATAGCCAAGGGTTACCCATGCAGCCTCTCAAACTGGCAGAGGATTTGAAGACCTGTTTCACCAGTTCTATTCTTCCTTTTCTAACACTAACATATTTGAAAGGAATATGGGCAGGTGGAAAACAATGTCTCCAGTTGAAGTTCGCTAGCAAGCCTCTAGTACAGTTATATTAGAGACTGAAGAAAGGGTTATCTGGACATGTGAATTGAATATAATTTATAGATTACATGCAGAAAGTTTATAGATGCTTATCTCTCAAACAGCTGTGAGAATAGACAGAAGCACATGGGAGATATGCAGTCCACAGAATAGGAAAAAAATTAATCTTAAAGTGGTTGATGAAACAATTAATATTTCAAGCTTTCTTGTGTAAGAAAGAGTAAGATTATAAAGATGTTAGATACCCATGAACATGTGATATCAGATTTGTGGGGGAACAGGGGTTTGGAGAAGGGGGAGAATGCTTAATTATGTATTGCAAACCTAAACCTATTGGGCAGTGATGGGCTATTTTTAAATATTAAAAAAGAAAAACAGTGCAACTAAAAATCTTTTATTGTTATCAAGGTTTCAGCAGTCCAATTCTAGCACACTCCTAAGTCAAGTTATAGAGGAGAAACAATGTATAAGTCCAGCTTCTTAAAAGAATAGATTCTTTTTAATTATCAGTAAGTGTTCAGTCACCATGCTCTGTGGGGTCAGCAGACCACATCCCCTCCACCCACTAAACCCCATCCTCTGTACTGTCATGCACACAAGAACAAAGACACATGGTCCTGTCCTGAAAGTGTTTTACCATCACTTTAGGAGTAGAAACAAACAAATGAAAGCTATACAAATGTCTTAGGAATTCACCTCTCCAGTGCTGACTTCAGGTGCTTCTGGAGTTCCAGAAACAAAGACTTTGTGAGCTGGAGAAGTTTAAGGAGGCATCAGAGGGAACAGGCTGGCTAAGGCATCTGAGCTTTTGAGGTACGTGGCAAAAGACAGGTCTGCAGAGAAATAAAGTTGTGTGTCTGGCTGAAGGAAAAGTAAGTTAAGGGAGACACAGACATTTTTAAGCAAATCAGGCACACCACCACTCCGATATATATTTCCTAGCTGATGGACAAAGCCCATGTGTCACCTCCCCAATCTACTGACGTCATATTGATATATTGATATGATACAAAAATAGTAATTTTCTTAATCCAACCAAAATACAAGAAAGGGAGCCAGCTATCACTAGAAATGTTGAGGAAATCCTGAAAAACAGAAAGCTTCTAGGATAAAAATCAATAAAGAATAAGAGTTGGGAAAACTACAGCCTAGGACACAAACAATCAAAGTAGTATTTCCCAAGGGTGAGACAGAGCCTGAATGGGCAGGGAGTTCATCATTAGGGTAATAAACTATAAAACTGTAATAGGAATCCTATCATTCATCAGACCTTTGCTCTATCCCCAGGCTTACAGAGCCTATGAGACTGGCAGCAGTCTGTTATGCCCCCAGGATAAAGCATGACAACTTCTCTCTGGGAATAATGGGGATGTCACTGGGAAAGGGAGTTAGTATAGGAAATAGGACCTGAAAAAGATCAAATAAGTGACTATAGATCTCCTCATTACACTAGGTGGAGTGGAGGTACGGGAGGAGTTAGTTCCATCTAGGTATAAAATAAAAGAGTTCTAACCCTAGAGTAAATTTCTATTACTTTGGAGATTGTGTGGAGGATTCCTCAACCTACATGTCTCTTCATTGTTCATGGAACCTACAGAAAAATCTGCCCATCCACTCACCTTTACTGAAGTCCTAAATAAGACCTCCCCTATCAAGGGAGAAGCCTATTGAGGAAACAAATGTAAAAACTGTAGAAAAAAACCCATATAAGCTATCCATATGAATCAAACCACTTCTTCATTTAAATCAGGATTTTCATTAAGAAGATGAACCCAATAAGGCATCAAAAGAAATAGAAATAATTAAAGAAAGTAGAACTAATTTTTAAATGTCCTAATATGTCTTTAGAGATATTTGAGTGGATGTTGAACATACATCAAAATAAATATAAATTAATGAATTAATAAATTGCAATTGTTTCCATGAAATAAAAACAATCATAGTACAAGGGAAAAATCCTGGAAATTAAAAATATGGTGACTAAACTTTTAAAAAATCATTATATGGAATAGAACATTATAATGGATAAGGCTGAACTGTAAATAAATGAAGTAAATTTCCCATTAAAAAGCAAAGATACAAAGAGATAAAATAGAAAACAAAAGATCATGGAAGCCAGAGCCAGGAAATCAACATATATCTGAGTCCTAAAAGAAAGATTAGAACACATAGAGAGGGGAAAATAATCAAATAAAAAATGGGGTGTGGAAATCCCATAGGTAAAAAAAGGGATAATTTTTTTTACAGTGAAAAGGCCACCAAATTAAAAGAAAAATGATTAGGAATAGCACACATCTAAACAAATTTTGATGAAGTTTCGGAAATCCCAAGGTAAAGATAAAAATCCTAAAAGTTATCATGGAGAAGAGAAGTTACCTACAAAGTAACAAGATTGGAGTGACAGCAGACTTCTCAACAGCAAATCCTTCAAAGTTCTGAAGGAAACATTTGAAGTTAGAAATCTATACCCAGGCAAACTATCAGTCAAATGCGAAGTCAAAATAAAGACATTTTCAGACTAGAATTTAGACAATGTTATTTCTTTACACTCTGTTGTGAAAGAAAGTCCTGATGAGGGTTCCCAGTAAAACAAAAAGTAACATCAGAACAAAAATGAGATAATAAAAATATACAAGGGAAAATGACAGCTGAACATGACTCCCAAGGAAAGATAGCTCCAAAAATATCAAGAGAAAATCTTTTGCCACTGAGGTTTAGGATCTCTTTTGAGTGACAGGATTACATTTTCTTCTCTGGATCCAGCTACTTCATGAGGCTGAGTTCTATAAATACTATTATTCCTTGGTTGATGTTTATAATGCAAATATTGTAAAATTCGACAACATGAAAGTAAATACAACAAAAATCAGGAGCAGAGGGGAGCTATAGAAATAAATCTAAGTAAATTGTATAATGGGAATTCCGTAGAAAATGTCTTAATATAAGTCAACAGAGGAAGGAGAAGTTGACTATTATAATTATAGTATCTCAGGAGGCAGAGAAAGAGAGAAGGTAAACAATACTGAACATGACCAAATACCTCAAATTTCCATAATAGGATATCAAAATATACTATCAAATGTTGATACATCCAAAACATAAAGTTCTGTTATATAGAATTTCAACTGTAGTCACCAAAAACCTAAAAGCAGAAATTTTTAATTTCAAAGGAATTAAATTGAGATATGAGAAGGAAAGAGGCAAGATAGATTTTTGCTTTTCATTTTTGACTTGTGTAAGTTAAATAATTTGTTTCTGTTTGTCATATGCAGGTTTTACTTTAGTTGTTAATTCAATCTTTAAATGTTTAAAGAAAAAAAATAAGTTATATTCTCCCAGTTTATTAAACGAGTGGTGCCCCCAAGGAGAGCTGGGTCATTTGGGGTTTAGGAATTTAATATGGCAACTGAGGCTAAGAACTAGGACTAAGGATCCAGAATTTGAAGTTCAAAAACTCTATATGTATAAGGCACACAATAAGGCCATACCAAGACTAAAAAGGCATATATGAAAATAAACAGAAAAATCATTAATTTGCTCAGGCATTTATTCACTCCCTCATTCCCCATTTATTCATTCATTCTGTGATTACACAGAAAATAGAAGGCAGGCTCTCTGCTTTCAAGAGGTTTTAAAACCTTCCTGGAAATAAAGTAATAATCTAATACATTACCCCCTGTGAAAGCACAGAATCTTTCTGAGGAGAGAGACAGTATGTAAACCTTCTTTAAACCAGAGTTAAGAATCCACAGATCCAAAACAGAGCAGGCAATTAGTCCACAAGCGAAAACAAGACTTCCTTCAACCATAGAGAAAGTCCCGTTACCCACTGGCGTCCTAGTTTAAACTGGGTCTGGGTCGTCCCAGCAGGGATGAATTGCTCGGAGCCGGATGACCAACCATCTCAGTTGGACTGTCCTGGGTTTAGCACTGAAACTCCTGTGCCCCAAGCAACCCTTCACTCTAGGCAAACGGGGACAGTGGGTCACCCCTGAGTCAGTACTCAGTTTCCAACACTTTCACAGATTTACTTCATTGGATTTACACAATGAACTTTGCTGAGATTCAAGCTGTTGGGATCTCCATTTCCCAGATGGCAAAACTGAGGCACCAGGAGGTCCAATGATTGCTGAGGTCACATACACAGAGGAAGTGGCAGAGCCAAGACACATTCCCAGGGCTGTTTGCTTTTATCGAGAACCACCCCCACGTTGCTCTGCTTGGATGGATGTGAGAACAGAGGGAGTGGGGCATGCCTATGGAGGAATTCAGATTCTCTGTGCACAGAGTGACTGAAAAGGGAACAATAGACTTGGAGTTCACTCATGCCCTGCTCTGACCCAATAAGCCACGCAGCCCGGTTATGAGGGGAAAGGTGCAGCAGCATCTACACGGGGTATTCTAGATCTCACAAAACTGCTTGCAGGTTTTGATGAAATTGCCACTTAATTAGATTAGGTCCTTGGTTGTTTTTCTCTCTATATTGAGACAATGAGGATGGTTCTTTATTTTCCACAGCATATATAGTGTGTCGTTCCTGGATACTAATCGTAGTAATAATAATAAAACACCACTTCAGTAGGTCACTGTCAGTTCCTTAGGAAAAGCTTTGTAAATCCCTTGTCAAGGATGTTAAAGATTATTTCTATATTTGGTACAAAGCGGGAACTTCTGAGGCCCCTGCCAACCCTGGAACATGACAAGTTTCAGACCCTGAAGAAACATATCCATATTCCTAGAAAAACCTTTGCCTACATGTGGGTTTGTTTTTGTTCTTGTTTTTAAGTACATATTCTATAAAAGAGAAAGAGCTGGAAGAAAATAAGGCAAGAATAAAAGGAGGGAGTCCCGGATATAATGAAAGAGGTAGATAAAGGAATAAAAGAAAGAAGGAAAGAAAGAAAAGGAAAATCTAGACCTGCGTGGTGAGAAACTAGAATAGATAAATGTGAAACAGCAGCACGGAAAGTCAGGGAGAGCTCAATTAATTAGTTATTGTCCATTTCCTTGAGAGACCTCTAACAAATCTGTCCTTGTCAGTGACAGGAAATCTTTTTGAATTCTTTGTAAAAGGATATTAATGGCGGTGGTAAGCTTCAGCACCCCTACCCAGTGACTCGGGGAGACGGTGGGAGTTCCTGTAGGTCACACCGGGAGCCAGCCTTGGAGCGCAAGCTACCGCTCTCCCCTGCACACAAAGAGCACTTCCCCAGCCCACGGATTGTCAACCCTCTATCCTTGACTGGTACATCAGGAGACTGACATTTAATACCCTAAGGATATAGATGTTTGAAAGCTGGTTATTGTAACAAAGGAAGCCATCCAAACTCTGCAAGACCAAATGGATCAGATAAAGCTGACACAGAGATAAATCTGTTTTACATCCATTCTTGCACAAGTTCTGCTAATCTATGTAGTTATAGCTTTTCCCACTGAAGGGGAAAAAAATAACCCACCACATGTCGGCAAGTCCACATCGCCCTCCTATTCTTAATCTCCAAGGTATAACATTCTAGGCAAAGACCATTTTTATGCTGACTTTTGCATGAACTCCATTAATGTAGAATGACACAGAAAGAAAATGAAGAAGGAGGATGAGAGAACGTCAGGAGGGGAGAAAGGGAAGGGAGGGGATTTCTTCTTGAATGACTGTATAAATGCAGGGTTTTTTTAAATGAATGAATTCTGCTCCATCATTGACACAGGACCGCATCTCTCCCAGTCAGTCAGACACCTACTCTTCATTAGCCCGTATTTATGCTGCCAGATTGGACTTTCATATGGGAGCCTGAAGCACGAATGGTACAGATGGCAAGGGAGCTCTCATGAGATTGATAACGATGAAGAAAGATGCCACATTAAGTCAGAAGGTGCCACTGTTAACATCCCTGCTCAGAGGAGAATATTTCTAGCTAACACTCCCCTCCAAGGGCTGTTTTTCTTCTGGCTTCAAATTTATTCCCCTCCCCAAAAGCTCGCTGCCCCACCCTCTTGCTGGCAAGTGAGTGATACATTTGCTTTAGTCTCTTTTGTGTGTCAACTGATTTTGCCTCAGATACTTAACCTTTACTTTCCAAAGGTGGATGAGATCCTAGCGGTGAAGGGAAACTGGGGGAGAGAGGAGGGAGGGAGAGGGCACTTCAGTCCCTGTTTCCTTCAACAAAGGCACCACTATAAGAAGTTCTGCGCAGGAGACCTGAATGGTATTTATTGTCTCCATCCAGGCTCTCATTGCATCTGCTGCTTTGCAGAGACAGACGCTGTGTTCACAAAACCAGGGCCCTGTCTCCAAAACCTTGGATGCCATGGCAAAGTCAACACCATTGGAACATCTGCAGTGGAGCTCTTTGCTGATTGAATGGAGGAGGAGAGCCTTCTAACTACCCACTCTCAAGGAAGGAGCTGAGAGGTCTTTGTACCTTCAGCTGCTGCCTAAGCCAGTTGGTTCCTCATTCCAGTTCAAGGTTTTCCACTGTCAAAGAATAAAAATATTCACTGCATTTCAGTAAAAAAAGCGGGGGCAGCATCTTGTCCCAATTTTTCATCTCTGTGGCCCTGGTCACTGATTTTATCTGGCCAGAAATGTATCTTTGGCATCAAAGCAGGGAATGATTCCCCCTGCCACCCCGGCCTCGCTGGATGGCAACCTGACACCAGGCCAGGAAATGAGAGGAGGCAGGAGGCAGTTCTCCAGCCTCAGTGCAATCAGATAGGACAAGTGTTTCTTTCCCTTGTTCAGAAAGAGTCACCCAGAAACCAAACCAACAGACAAAATGGGACCTAATGGGACATGCAAACTTTGCATGTTTGGAAAATTTGGCAGCTCTCACCTAACCCAAGTGATATATCATGAGTCCGTTCTGGAAAATGCAGGCTGGGAAACAAAAGGAGGCCACACCATGGGCCCCTGTGCAGCAATCACAAATTCCAGTCGGTGTGCAAGCATTTAATTAGCTTCCTGGGTTTACAGGAACTCCAGTCAATTTAAGACACTCTAGGCAGTTCCTCCTGGACTGCTCTAACCCTCTTATAAGCTTGGACCTAGAATGCCTAATGCCTGGGACAGGTATTTGGAGAGTCTTAATTGAAGGGAATTCCTATTTTTATGTCTACATGATGTATCATCAGCATTTCCTCCCCCACGAAAATACACAGAGGGGCAACTAGTCCAAATAACTGGTTTAAATCTGTAAATTACAGCACTGCTTCAAGGAACTTTTAAGGTCGTTTTGTGTCTATGGAAAGTTAGATGGCATCATAAAATTTTTAGAGCTAATGTAATCTTTATACAGTGGATTCATGTCAACTGAGGAGATGGGTTTGAGGCGCTAGCCTGTCCTCCCTTTCTTTTGACTGTCCTTGAGTTCTGAGAGACAATCACTGCTCCAGGCAGCATTCCTGCCTCGACTCCACCAAGGCGTCTTCCTGCCTCCAGGGCTTGAGGTCTTCATTTCACTCCCCTCCACTGAGAGGAAGGGGTTGCTCTTAAATGTGGTTCGTTTTCTGAGTTGGTCGCATTTCTGCTGCAGAGTCTAATCCTCTCTTACATCTCCTGTGTGTATTTCTTCTCAGAGCTTCAGTCTTTAGCGACCTTCTCATACCGTTTCATTAAATGCCCTGCCCCTCGGTAAATTACAGTACTTTGAAGCCTTGGAGTTTAGCATATAAAAAAGCAAGAGCCTCTGTATCCTGCCCTGGGATAAGGTGTGACGAAAATCCCATACAAGCTGAACTGTACTTCCTAATCAAATGGGTGTAACAGATGGCTGCTGGAGCGAACCGTCACAATGGAAATATCTGCAGTTCTCATGGTAACGGAATCCGCCAGGTCTGAGGGATTTGCTGTTTTCCAGGACATCTGAGCTGCAATCTCTCGAGCTGTCTCCATCTTGCTCTCTCTCACTCTCTCAGCAGGATGAGATAGAGTTGAAAGGTGGAGCCCGATTTTGCATTCCAGCTGTGATTAAAAGACGCAGGCCCGCATCCTGGGCGATAATGTGCTGCATATTCATTATGCTATCTAGAACCTCTTCAGCTACTGGGACAGGACTGTCATCCAATTACAAGATGCTGTCTTAGGGGAGCAAAGGCGGGGCTGGGATGAAGATCAGGGAACAACAGAGAGGGAGACGATGAGGAATTAAGATGCATGAGCCGTACCTTGTAATAAAGATATGGGGCAGTATTAAAACAAGCGGTTGTTTCTAGTTCATGGCAACACGTCAAGATGACTTAACATAGCAGGAAAAAACATCTGGCCTGGAGGGGAAAAATACATGATGTTGAATTTCCAAATCATAACCTAGACTATGGGAAAGAAAAACAACAGATAAGCAACTGTGTACCTTTCCAATAAGTGAAAGCACATGGAAGATTTCCTTATACTCTGTAATCAGGAAGGAGATCCATCTCATAAGGTGGAGGTTAGTATATAGACACTGGGCTTTCATTATAAATCCAAGGTTTGGGTTTAAACCCTCAGGACGACATTAGAAAAGGGTTTTTTATTATTTTTTTCCTCATGCTATTCATAACCTTCTGATTTCACAGCACTGCTCAGAAAGGGGGAAAATAATCAGTCACAATTCTATTTTATTAAAGTCTTTTCCTCCAAATCCCTATCGATTTAAAGAAATAAGGAAAAGTATACTGTCTTCTTTGCTATAGTACCTGCTAGTGCATACACACACGCACACGCACACACACAGGGTTGATTCACAGCTGCCTGGTCCCTTGGGTATTTGAGCTTGAAGATCAGACAACATATAAGAATTCAGCCATGACTCAAAATGGAAACAAAGAAGACCATTCTTAGCAAGCCTGGCAATGTGAAATGAAAAACTACAGGCTGTGGGCTGGAGCCCCCTAGCACGCTTACCCACCCCATTGTCCTTGAGGGCACTACTGTTAAATACATATGACAGCCAAAGAGATGAGGAGAATAGTTTCCAGAGAGCAGTGATTGGATCTCCCTTTTCATGAGGTAGAATAGGCAGGACTATGTAAGCCTCTAAGTAGCTCTTGAGAACAGGTCCTGTAAGGCAGCATTGTCTCCCTCTCGCATGGTGCCTGAAGAACACATTATATTATATAACCTTTCTCCAAGCCTGCCCTGCTCTGACTGAGACACTCTTCCTTTAGAAGCCTGCTGATAATACCTTGTGGATGACAATCTCCATCTCAACAAGCCGGATTAGTTAGTTTAAAGCAATGAACTGGGGCCATTTGTGCAGATGCTAATCAAAAATAAAAAGGACAAAAATTATAAACAGCCCATGTGCATCCGTCTCTTGTAAGTACAATATAGACAAAAAGAAGAGTGGCCCAGGGCCACATCTGTGAGCTGACCTCTAAGGCGCACAGAGGTCTTCGGGGCTGTGGGGTTGTCGAAGGTGGGAAGAGGGTTTGTGTCAGGCCAGTAGCTAACAGTCATCAGGACACTGTCTGAAGCTTTCTTCCTTGGCAATTATTCCTTAGTTGTCACCCATGAGGTCTTCGCTTTTTCAGAAACTTCCCAGCTCCCAACACAAAGCCCGGCACATAGCAGAGGTGCATGTTAAATGTCTGATGGATGGAATGATGAGGGGTGGAGGAAGAGATGCATAAGGAAAGATTTTAAAATGTTGGAAACAAACATATCTCACCCAGAGGTCCTTTCTTTCCTCTCTGCACCAAGAACATAAAACTGTATTAAACATAATAGTCAGCACTTTTGGAAATATACTCTGTGTCTTCAGAGATCAATGGCCAGATTGATTGTTAACAATCAACCATGACTGGCACTTTAAAATATACACACAAAAAGGAAAGCTACTCAGCTGATGATTCAGACTTAAAATATTGCACAAGATTTGAGCCCATTAAAGAAAAATCATCTGTCATTTCATCAACTTTTCTGACAGGTCTCTTTTTTTCTATACCACAACTAGGAAACTGACTCAAGGAGGAAGGGATGTTTTGTTTTCTTTAAAATATTCTGAAAATAACATAATATATACTCTGTTATACAGGATGGGGCAAAAGTACATTTACAGTTGCTTGCATGTAAAATAAAACAATAATAAATAATACTATAAGAATAAACTGTGTTTCACATACTCAAAACTGTAAACATACTTTTACCCACCCTGTATATTGGATCTGAGTGTGTAATCAGTGTGAGAGAGAAAAACAAGTTGTAAGAGAGAATACTAGCTCTCACATTCCAGGAAGTGCAACACACGCACAGGCATGCACATACATGCACACACACAAAGCTTCTACTGGTTTTAGGAAGCTCTAAGCCAAATGTCTACAGGAATGCTGACCTCCTAAAAAACTCAAAATGTACTGCCAAGATCATTCGGTAAGAAGACATTCAACCGCCCTACAAGTTAGAGAAGGCAAGTTTGAGAATTGGAATTATTCTTTCAGAGTAACATTTACCTCTAATGCTCATCACAAAAAGTATTTTTGTACAAGGAGATTGTAGTCAACCTCAAAAAAATACAGATATAACTCTAACATGTTCCTTACAATAATTTACAGATATTTCAAATTTAAAAATGAGTCTTTTGTATACATTCAGCCCATATTGCCTCTCAGCCACAGAGATTTTTCTTTTTTTTTTTTGGTTTACTGCCAATGATTGTCTCATATTCTCATGTTCCTGTCACCTAGAGCTGAGGAATGAGATTTTCTGTGGTGCTATTTCTAATAAGTTTTAGGAGAGGGTTGGCGGCAGACCTCGCCTAATTCCCTGGTGTGTCCAAAGCTGAGGCACTACAGTCAGACCCATTCTTTCAGAGGGGTTTCTTTCTTGTCAACCTCCTCTATGACAGATCCTCAAAAATTGAACGGGACTGTTTTGTTGCAGTTGAGTTCAGTGCACCTACATAGGAAACCTACAGCACTTTGCAAGGCCCTGGAGGGCTACAAAAACAAATCAGCCCCTCTTGTCCTTGAGGAGATTACAGCCAAGCTGGGATAGTTAAGACAAGATTAGTAATGGTTATATCGTGAGGCAGGACAACATAAGGCCACAGAATAAGTAAAATTCAAATGTAAATACTCTGCAGAGTCAGAAGGGGGGTTTATGAAAAACTCTATGCAAAATTTAAAACTTGAAGGATGTGGATGAAGATTTTTTAAAACTTGCCTGGGATGTGGATGAAGATTTTCCAAATGCAGGAAATTGGCATCAATGTAGAAAAGTGTTGGGACCAGTTTCGACACAGAGAAGACTTATTTGTCTAAGAAGCAGGATGTAGAGGACAGTTTTGACTAGTGTCCTATTAGAGGAGGTAGTCTTTGATCCCAGAAGCATTTGGGGGCTGCTCACCACTTTTTGGTAGCATCGTAATTAAACACTGTAGCTTCACTGGGTAAAACACCTTGCTTGGTGAGATTCCCAAGGATGCTTCAAACAGCCCTAATGGTCCATTACCAACAGGAATTCAGGGGGCACCCAATATGCATGAAGCACCCCAATTTGCATGAATGATACTTTCTTAAAGTATGAACCTTTGAGAGCTAAAACAGCAAGTTATAAAGCCTGTCCTATTCTGTATATCTTTGGAAATAAATAAACCTTTCTATTTCAATACTTGGCATTATGACAAGACCTAAGAGGAACTAGAGAGATAATTAATAAGGACATGAGGGGAAAGTACAATTAAAAATGGCAAAGACTACTCCATAAATAAGTGCTTCATACTGAGAAAGATTATTACTGCAATCTTCAGCTTCAAACCTGAAATCAAATCACACTGAATGGATAATTTGAACTTTATTAGGGAGAAAAAAAAGTCATCATGGCTCCTAGCCTCTAACTTAGAGGTGAAACAAGATTTTATTCTGACCTCACTTTGCAGTCAGTTTAAAATAATCACAACTTAGTCCCAGTTGGCATAATTCTCCATAATCTCAAATTTTAATGTTGTCCTTCAGTTTCTTAACCAGAAGAGGAAGTTAGATTAAGAATACCTCAAGAATCTTTTCTAGGAAACTAAAAGAAAAAAAAAGTTCCTAGGAAACAAGGAAGGCAAACTCCCTTTATCTGAATAAGGGCTTTTGTCAAAAAAACAAAAACTAGCTGGGACAAATCTGAGAGCTCTAGTCTTACCAGGCCTGGAGATGTCTGGACTTCTGGGCCAGTTTACAGAGCATGCCTAAAGATATTTTCCATCTAAAAAGCAGTCCACGTGTTTGTCACTCACTAGAGAACTTTTGGCTTCTGCCTTTTGAATGGAATGATTCAAAAATTGCAGAAATGAATCATTTCCTGCAACTTAATTTCATAGCTGGATGCAAAGTATAAGGTCACAGGGACACAGATCTAGCTCCAGAAAGTGATCACACTCCCTGGGCTGCCATAAGTAGAGATTTAATTGAACACAGTAGGTTTTGCTATTGTTGTAACATGGAAATAAATTATTTTTAAAATGGCCAATGATCACAACCAGCTCAGCAGGCACAGTGGTCAGAAAAAAATTTGACTTCCAAATTATTGTTCAAAACAGAAATAATTGCTTACACGGATTTCAGATGGTAATATGTTGCTGTGTTATTTTAGAATCATCATCATCCTCATCCTCCTCCTCATCATCATCATTCTGCCTTATATTTGTCCAGCGATCTTAGGAAGGAACAATGACCAGAGAGGAAAACTGTTCATGCTCTCTATACCTTCAGTGAAGAAGACCCACTGAAATAAAAATGGCATGAGCAGCTCCTGACTCTCAGTTCTGCTCAAAATATTTGGGCCACCTTCCTTTAAATTAGGCGTCATCAAAGTACACCCATAGTCCAAATCTAGCTCCCCACCTGTGTTTATCAGTAAAGCTTTACTTGAACAGAGTCATGCTCACTCATTTATGAACTGTCTCTGTCTGGTTTTGCACTACAGTGACAGAATTCCATAGTTAATGACAGAGACGTGTGGCCTGCAAAGCTTAAATTTTACTAGCTGGCCCCTCATTTCACCAAGCCCTGCTTTGAATCATTGTTTTTGTTATCATCATCATCCCTTTCAATTGTAGAAGGTGTGGGGTATTGGACGGTTTTACCACACATTGTCTGACAACACCTTTCTGATACATAAAGATGGAGGCGATTGCAGTGCCCAGAGACACCTCAGACCAGTGTCACTTCTCTATGGGAGATTCACACTTAGCCCTGCCTCAGAGTGAGACACTTGGGGTAAGGCTGCCACTTTGTGTATGGAGAGTGAGGGCCAGTGCTCTTGGTTTTCATCAAGAATAAGAGTCATTGCGTTAGACCCATAGATTGGTGTGATTCATCAAGAAATGATGGGGAGAGTTGCTAAACTTGGAAATTGCTTATTAAACCACTGTGTGTTAATACATGTATAACTGTACATATTCTTATCCATCTGGAGTGGAAATATGTAAATGGAGAAGTATAAAAGTTGAGAACATTTTGGAATGTTGGAAACTGTAGTAGCAGAATAATATATTGGGAGTAATTTTGAGTTTAAACTCAAACCTGAGTTCAAATCCACACTTTGGTGTATCCATCAGTTATGTATCTCTAAGCTTCAATTTTTTTACCTGAAAAGTAGAAAAGCTAACAGATAACACTTACTTTTCTGGGTTGTTGTAAGAACTGAATGAGGCACTTCCTGAAAAATGTCTGGCATGATGCTGTAAATGCTCAAAAAATGGCAAAAGTAATGACCATTACTGTGTCTGGCTTCAAATAGAAGGGCAAGAAGGTCCTTCCTAAGAAAGGCTGATTAAAATGTCCTTAGTAAATAGGGTTAATACTCCTCAGATTATTTAATTCTGTATTCCACTTGTTTTTAATATTGTGTTTAAAAAACATTACAGGTTATCGGCCTGGGAGCCAAGTGTCGCTGGTTCGATTCCCAGTTAGGGCACATGACTAGGTTGCACGTCAGGTCCCCAGTTAGGGGCACAAGTGAGAGGCAACCACACAGTGATGTTTCTCTCCCTCTCTTTCTCCTTTCCCCTCTCTCTAAAAATAAATAAACAAACAAACAAATAAATAATTTAAAAAAAAAACATTACAGGTTGTATTTTCCCATTGCTTATACTCTCAAAGCTTTTTCAAGTGAAGTCAACATCTCTGTATGTCAAGTATGGTATAAGGGTCAAGTATTTGCCCATGTTATAGATGAGGAAAGTAAAGTTCTATCTAGAGTCTCATGGTTAATGAGTGAAGCTAAGACCCTGTCGCTCCTCCTCATGGCCCACAGCACTAAGTACTACCTAGACTTTGCATAATGGCTTTCTATAGGTCAATCCTAATATCTGGGGAAGGCAAGGGTCCCAATGAGAAGGTTACAGTGGAAAGAATGAGAGCAAGAGCAGAAGAGACTCGGAAGAAAGCAAGACACTCAAGAAAGCAAGAACCTAACAGAAGGATGACACTTCAAAATTCAGACAAATCCAGTATGCCTTTAAAGGGGCCATGCCTACTCCTCTGTATTGCTTACTCTCTGAAGCTAAGCCAGAGGGATGTACATAGTGAGATGTTTGTCTCGTTTCAGGAAGGATACAGGATAAAGATTCTGTGCCAGTAATCTTCCTTGGATTAATGGTTTCTCTTTTATCTGCTGTATTTCTGCTCAGATGTCTTTTCTCTGAATGAGTCAGAGGAATGCAAATGCTGGGTGCAGTCTGCCTGAAATATTTAAATCTAGTTTTGCAATGTTTTGCAGGTTTGGAGGGGGAAATTATACACACACACACACACACACACACACACACACACACACATACACATACGACGAAGGAATGGCAGATGAGAATTACAGATATATCAGCCAGCACTACAAAAACGTGGTATTTCAATTTGACAACAAACTCATTTTTCTTTTTCCATTTCTTTGTTTCTCCAGATCAACATTTAGAGGCTTGATGGGAGTGGAAGGAATCTGCAACATTCTTTTGTGAGACTCGGAATCTCATCAAGAATGCATCTGAATACATGGAAAACTGCTTTTATTTTGGCTCCTAAATGACAAGCCTTCATTATGCCAGGAGCACGTCCCTAGAGAAAGTATTCTCCACACACCAATAGAGAAGGTGGGACAGGTTGGGCGGCTGGACATGATTTGTGTGCGTTTTCCTGATCCCTCCTTTTACTGATACACTCTGGACTCTTTATTTTCATGTTCAGTCATAGACTTGCAGGCAGTGTCTCACTATTGTAACTAAGAGAGCTTCCTCTTCAAGGAAATCTGAATGGCATTAATATTCAAATCCTCTGCCTTGGTCTGCAGTGGTCTGATGGAGCTTGCACAGAGCTCTTGTGCTGCAAGGGAACAAATCTTGGGAAAGACAGCTGAGTAAACTGGGATTTAGCTTCCGTCCCCATGTGCAGTCCTTAACACGAAACCCTTATATTGAAAGGTCTCCTCCAAAGGCTTTTATTGCTGCAAGAAAGAGTTCCTACCATGTGAACTCAAGGACAGAGGGAGGCTTTCTTATTTTCCTTTCCACCTCATGTGAAAGAATAATCTCATGCCTTCAGGACAAAGCCTTCTTTAAACAACAAAGTGAAATGCTTTCACCGTCCATGAACATCTCGCAACATCAATGAGATTGCTATTCACAGACGAAAAAGGGAGAAAAAAATGTTGGGCATGAACAATTGGTCAATGCGGCATTACTCTCGAGAAGCGGAAAGCCAGAATTTGAAATGTGAAACATCTCCCACTCCTATTAAATTAGGATTGATGAGTTCCCAGGGATGTTCAACTTCCTTTGACTTTACTTAAATGATTTATAACCCTTCTCCACGTCATGGTTTCTGAATTTTCTCCAAGCATGCATCTGAACTGAAGGCTGTGGAAGGTTTGGCACAACAGCACAAAAGCATACTTCTTTTTCTCAGAATCTTTTTACAAATTGCTCCGCAGAATTTAACTCAGCATTCACTAAACACCTAGGCACTGTACTAGGCGCTGGGACACAGAGGTGAGTGAGACATGACCCTTGCCCTCAGAAAGCTCATGCCCAGTAGAGGGAGAGTAACAAATACCTGAAATGAATGTGATGCATGTTAGAGCAAAGTTAAGTAAAGAGGAGAGACCAGCCAGGAAGGCAGGTATCAATTGAGAAAAAAGACTTTTTTTAAAGGCCATTTAAGTTGAGGTTTAAAGATATTAACCACCGGAGAGGAATACAAAAGGAAAGGAGGCCTAGAGTGCAGTCACAATCTCTAGAAAAGCAAATAAATATTCCCTGAAATACAGCTACCTCCATGAACACAAAAACATGTTGACTTTGCCAAGTCATTTGTTGGGTTTCTATTATCCATGCTGTCTATTGATTAAGAATTGATTTACGTCACCCAAGGGCCTACTTCAGAAGGTTATATGTTATGAGAAAGGTCAGACTTCAGTCTCTCCAAGTGAGGTCTTAGTGGCCCCAGCCTTTGCCTGGCAGTTGACTTCCAACTCATTCCCTCTCCAGAAAACCATGAAAAGGATAAAATTCTCTGCAGTCTCTGGCCACTGCAGCCATGACTACAGGTCCTCGTGGACCCTATTCAATCTGTCTGGCACTGCTGGTTAACACATCTTTAATTTTCATCTGCTGCTCCTTCATCATATGTGTAGAAGAAAGAGTGCATGGTGTGTGTGTAATTTTTCCCTCCAGACTTGCACAGAAGCATGAGGGTAGGGAGCTCAGGACACAGGAAAGAGGGTCCATCCAAGTTTCTGCAGAGCGTGGGGGTATATCCTGGCTGGGACAAGAGTGCAAACCACACTGCGAAAACAACTAACCTTTTACATTCCCTTGCATGGACTCCACATGCTTCTGTCATCCTCTGTGTGTTCTCCAGAATTGAATGGTGTAGATCTTTAATATGTTTAATATATGTAAATATACATTTAATATATTAGAGATCTCTAATGTGTGTATATCAGAATATATAGAATACTCTATCTATATTAGAAAACCAGTTTCAGCAACTACAACTTACCCACTGAGTCCTCGTAGGGAACCAAATGTGCTTCACCAAAAAGCCTTTGTTCTCTTGACACCAGAATCCAAACCATCATTTATGTACAAAAAGAGCGATCTTTATATCTAGAGACACATCCCAGCCCACCAAATTCACCGTCTCTATCCAGAGGAGCATATTGCCAGCAAGGGTTTTTAGAAGGCTCATTTAAATGAGATGGAAGCTAATTTACTCTCTTAAATGATATTGAGGCACGGGGTGGACAATGTGAAAAATGACTAAGTCTAACTCATGCATCAGACAGGGTAATTCTGGCAAAGTTGGTGCTGACAGCATTAAAAAACAATGACGGAAGAGTCTGGCCTTGTTGTTGTCATTTTAATTGTCACTGTGAGTGACAAAAAATGCACTTCCTTCTCCAGCATACTTATCACTCGCTTTGAAATACCTTAACTGGGCCTATGTCACTTGAGCCTTGAGCATGTGATAAAAAATGAAGAGGAAAAGTGTGTGTGAACATGTGAGAGAAAGAGTGGGAAGAGAGAGAGGAAGAGAAGAGGGGACGAAAAGGAGGGAGCCAGAAAGAGACAGGAAGAGACAAGTAAGTGATGGAATCAGAGAAAGAAGTCAAGACAAAGATGGAGAGAGAAAAAAATGATAGACAAACAAGGGTTACTTTGGGTGGCTCTTCCTGAGTATCAAACAAAGAGTGCTGTTAGTAATCTCATGGAAGAGGCTAGTTTTTGCAAATCAAAAAGCCTGCAATGTTTCCAAGATCCACTCTGCAAGACAGCCCAGAATTTCTTGTTAAAAGCTTAAGGCCTCAATTTATGCTAAGCATTCAAGGAAATGTCTCATCCAAACAGGATATCGTTTTTCATTTTAAAGAAGCAAACCGATCTTAGAGCATAAATGTTATTATTCACAGTCGCAAAGGAAAATGGCATTTACTCTCTCTTCCTTCATAGGGAAGGAAGGTGGAGGCTCTCTCTTTTGGGGGGGGCCAGACGAGGACTCAGAAATCCTGTTTTTACCCCTGAAAGGATTACATTTATTTCTCAACCCCGGTAGGTGAGTGCACAAGCCCCCTCCTTAGCATGCATTGTTTCCATGGGTCAGTGTGCAGCATACGCATCTTGCTTTTCAACATACATTTGGAGGAAGAATCAAAGCTAATTTCAGTGCGTAAGGAGCTAGCAGATTCTATTAGTGATTGTAACTTCACTTCAAAGTGATAAGTCTGCTGGATGGATGTTCCCAGAACTGAGTGTCCAAATGGGAATTTATGATGAAGAACTTCACTTCTATCAACCATGGGCTTCAACACATATACAAAAGAAGAAACACCTATTTTTTTCCTTAGACATTTTTAAGTTAACCTAGCAAGTCAGTTGTGTGTTCTTTCCTCAACCCCACTGCCATTATTTTTTTCCTCTTCAAAACATGTTTGAGTGGGGCAGGAGGTCATTAGGATTATCATTTCTGGTTTTCACATGGATGAATCTGAAAAAGTACACATCAACTGCCTCTTCTGCTGATGATCACAAGAAAATCCCAGAAGCAAGTCAAATAGGACTAGACAGACTACCGCTCAATTCTCTATAACATTTATATCTGGTAGTATTCTTAATTTTCTTGGTACCAAATCCCATCTCATGTCTTTATGGAAATCAAGCCTAAATAGAACTTTGAAAAGGATATAGTCAATGACACTTAATGGTTGTCATAACACACATTCCTTAATATACATAAATAGACGACTCGTGTGTACAAAAAATTCCATCAAAATAAAGCACACTATACTAGAAAGCTTGTTATAAAACATTTGGTGTTTCCACCTATAAAACTGGGTGGTCTCCATTTAGTAAAAGGTGGGTTTTTTTTCCCCACAAGACAAGATTTACATTCCTCAGTATATAAAGAGTTAATGGTTGGGCCCACCAGTTTCATTTTTTTTTTTAAAGTTAGGATTCAGGCCAGTATAACATGATCTCAGGCAGAGTCACAATGCCCTTCCCTGCTCCAGGTCCAGAAAAAGGAAAAGAGTCACCAGGTGATACTGGAATCCCTCCTTGTTTGATTTGGCCACAAGTTGTTCTGCAACTATTATCTGCTGTGTGTTCAGGCACAAGTTGCTATGGTCAGTGGGAGAAAAACACAAAGACACAGACAGAGTGAAGCAAAAGGTATCAAATGTCTGTGAGTCCCTACTATGTGCCAGCACAGTCGATGACCTCTTTCAATCTTCATAGTTACCCTATAAAGTAGCTATTCTAATACCCATTTTACAGATGATAAAACTGAGGCTCTAAGACTTGCTCAACATCTTACAGCTGGGAGGTGGCAGAACAGAGAACAAACTCATACCATCCCATCTGATTGCAAAGTCCTCTTTCCAGAATATTCTACAGAGATGGTTTTCAAACTGTATTCCAGTGTTTTTGGAGGGTTTCTCAGATGTTTGATTTCAATTTTTAAATGTATTTTAAAATTATAATTTTAAAAAAGGAAGAGGTACATTCAAATGTTGCATACTCAATGTTAACCTTTCAGAGACTACCAGGATGTGAGCTAGTTTTCTCAGTGGCTGACTTGATAATAGAACATGTTTATATAATGTAACATTTAAAATACATGTGTACCACTAAAATACTGCTTTTATCAATTTCACATATTGAATTTTGCATAGAATTTGCATAGACTAAAAAGTCAGGTTTGAAAATCACTGTTCTAGAGCATGCATTCTCAGTATGGGTAGGAAGGGGGTG
This sequence comes from Furipterus horrens, assembly GCF_987537825.1. Taxonomy (NCBI): domain Eukaryota; kingdom Metazoa; phylum Chordata; class Mammalia; order Chiroptera; family Furipteridae; genus Furipterus; species Furipterus horrens. The sequence goes on along the minus strand of NW_028327174.1, from coordinate 181,796,415 downwards.
GGCAAAGTAACTCCCAAAGGGATGAAATTTGGTTCTTGGGGTTCTTAAATATTATAATGGTTTATTCCCCGTTCCCAGAGGTCACAGTACATAAACAGGTATCCAGTGTTTACATCGTATTAAAATTTCATAGGGGGGGGAGGATTAGAAAAAAAAAAGTCTGACAGTCTCTTTATGGGAAAGACAATGGAAAAAAAAAAAAAAAGGCTGAGAAATGCTGCTCTAGGGCATTAATGATTCCAGAGTTTGAAGCTGGGAAGAGGGATAGCTTGGTCCTCATTCAGCCTGAGCAGCCCACCTAACTCGAATTGTAACCCCATAGGGGTTCTCCTTAGAGATTAAGCCTGGCTTGTGTGCAACGTGAGGATTTTCTGTCTGTGAAAGACTGGTAGAAACTCCAATCCCTTTGCTTTTGAGAGCAGACTTAGCAACCTGAGCCAGCCCTCTCATTTTACAGAAGGGAAAACGGAGGTCCAGAGAAGTAAAGGGTTCGCCAAGGACACAGAACGACCTGTCGCCGTCGGAACTCAGACCCAGAGCAGGACCCTACACAGGCGAGGCGCTCAAGTGTTTTGTCAAGGGAAGGAGAGAAGGGGCAAATGACTTCAACACAGAGATTTCGTTAGGAAGTTCAAATATAAACATGCTTTAAACCACCCGTATGCAGAACAGCATATTCCATATCACCCACTGACAAGAAAAAAGAAAAGAAGCCCATGACTTAAATCTCCCCTGTGGTTGGAGACCCCCGGGACCCACTTCCCACCTCGTAGCCCCGCTGAAATGCAACGGTGTCAGGAGCCGATGCAAGTGAGTTCTTCCTCTAGCTGACCCAACAGCACATCTCTTTTTTTGTTGTTGCTTATTTTTCTTTCTTTAGAGCTCTTACAATACTCCTAGTATAGTACCATCTGCTGAAGCGGGATGAACAGGTAGCTTTAAAATGATGATAGCTCTGGGAAATGATAATCACTGGGTCATAGAAAGCTGCACTGCAGTGTATAAATAAGATAAGTAAAAGTGCTGAGGACTGCATGTTTGCTTTAATAAAATGTGTTTTCCCTTTTTGTGGAGAATGCCTTTCTCGAACGCCTGGGGAGAGAAGCTGAACTATAGACCAAAAACATGCAGACAGTTCCAGAATCTGGCAATGAGGGTGGGATCAGAGGGGAGAGGGATGAAATATTACTTACTGAGACACAAAAGGAAAAGAGTTGGACCAGAGCCTTTGTGTTGAATTGCTGAAGCAATGGAATGAGATCAGAACTTCCAGGTCTAATTCCAAAGCTCCTTTGGTAGAGCGAGGGCTTGGGTTACAGCACAGCACTCCACTAACGACGTGACCTTGGGAAACTCAATCTCTCTGAATCTTGATGTTCTTAGCTGTGAAAGGGGGATTCTGTCTTACAGGGATATCATAAGGTTTCCCTTAGAGAACGTATGTGAAGCACCAACCGTAATACCTGATATATCTTTGGTGTTTAATAAATGGTAGTAATAATGATGAAGACACAGATGTTCAAAATGATAGAGGTGATGATGATGATGATCCACAGACCTTCTCCAGAAAGTAGCTACATGTACAGACTGAGTCCTGAAAATTATATCTTAGAAGTCTCCATGCCCTTGGACATATGCCATTGGAAATTATCCCGGCAGCCGTCCGTCTCGAGAGACGATGGTGTAGCTTCTTAAGAGTCTATCTGCACCGCCAAGAATGGCTGTGCAGTCCGACTCGGGAGTGACACGGTATCTGTCTCCTCCCGTGTTGAATCGACATCTTGCGATGACGCTGGAGTGTCCTCTCCAGTGAAGCTGAAGCTACAGAGCCTGGGCAGGGTGATATGGAGGGTCTGCTGTTGCCCATGCAGCAGACCCCCCCTCTCTTCGCAGCTGAAGGGTCCAAGGGAAAGACGGAGTCAATACAGCTTGGCTTCAGGTGCGCCGCAGGAGTTGCCGGTGTTGACTACAACGTCAAACCGCCTTAGGGACTCCGGCTCCGGATTTTCTGTCGGGGTTTACTCCCTTAGCCTTTCCCCTGAAGAGGTATGCCGCAAGGCAGCGGAGGTTTTTTGGAGTCAGAGTTTTCCTTCTCTGATGTGGAAATTATAATTCATAGAGAAAGTACCGCTTTGCTAAATATTTCAGTGAACGAGAAACAAGTCTTAGAAAACATAGGCAGCTTCTGAGTTTGTGCAAATATATCACTTTACTTGGACTTTCTGCAAATGCAAAGCATCTTCACTGACATTGTCTCATTTTATCCCCACACCAGCACTGTGAAGTGGCCACAGCAGAAAGGAAATGCCCATTTGACATATGAAGAAAGCTACGGTCTCGTGTTTTAGTCATTTTATTACTAGCCCAATGTTGCAGAGAGGTGTACCCAGGGCAAAAGCTTTGTTGTCTGCTTCCTATCCTAAAGGTACACAATGCTGACTACTTAAAAATTTCCACCTGGAAAGAAATATGGAACTTATGCAGGTCAATACATTTGTGCCCTCTCTGCATCCTAATCTATCCTCCACCTGATCCCTTCCATCTGAGTTAGCAGAGCATTGTCTTTAGTTCTCTACTTACTTCTGCATCCTACAGTCCTGACCCAAAGTAGAGGAAATCCAGGAGAGACTAATGAAAGAATCTTTCCCCTTGGGAACCAATAAAGTGAAATGTCTACCAAACCAGATACACAAGCGGCACCATCTGACCATCGTGCAGCTGCCAGGGCAGCAAGACCGAGAAAGCCCATGGAGGGCTTTGCCATGCCTCAGTGGACAGAACAGAGCTGACCTGGGTCTGCGAGATGCCAGCTCTGCTGGGGATGCTCTCTTTCTCTACTTTTCAACACCACTCTGAGCATATAAATGATGTATCCTCCTCCTCCTAATAATTGGGCCAGTATGCTTTCTTCAACTGGAAAAAAATTAAAGAATCACAAATTAGGCAACATATTGAAAAACACACAACTTACTGATTGAAAAGCCAGGTCTTAAACACAGCGTTCCTCACTCCAGTCCCATCTTCTTTGAACTATGCCAGATTACTGTCTTTATCACTTAGAAATCTTTTGGTGGCAAACAGCAGAAAATCAAGTTCAAATCTTCTTTAAAAAATGAAATTTTTTCTTTTCTCTCTGTCATTCCTCATATCCTCACATTACTGTCTTCCATGGGGAAGAGAGCATTTATGCCTCTACAGTTCCAGTGCAGGTGAGCTTCAGTCTGATTGAACTAGCTTAAATCATATGTCCACCCCGGAACCAATCATAATGGACTGAAGGGATACTTTGGGTAGTTTAGGCTGCTTTGGTCACTTAAAGCCCACCTTAGAGTCAGGGTGAATGACTGTTCGGTCAACATGACTGATTACAGTAGAAAGGTACTTTCTCAGAGGAAATTCAAGGTGTTGTTATCAGGAAGGAGAGGTAATAGAAACTGGGCAGGGGTCCCATAATGACATCCAATCTTTTATTCTACAAATATTTTTTTGAACTCCTATTGTGTGTTTATTGCTCTGCCAGACAGGAGGTAAAATTTTTAAAAGAAATGACCAACGTCTCCCCAGGCAGAGCTCAGGCTAGCGTGCATGGATCCCTTGGTAAAGAGGAGGCAAGTTCACTGCTAACAGTATCTTCAACCACTTCCCTGTTGTAGGTTGAACTCACCCAACTTGCTCCCCTGTCCAGAGTCTCGACACAGCAGAGTGGTGAGTTCCAATTGTTCTCTATTTGCAAGTTGGCTAGAATCCTAGAATTATGTCTTACACAGTAGGACAGGCACTACAGTGCAGCAGTTAAGAATGCAGGCTCTAGAGTCAGACTACTTCAATTTGAATCTTTAGCCAGCCACTCCTTAGCTGTGTGACCTTGTACAAGTTGTTGGACCTATCTGTGCTTCAGGGGTTTTTTTAATCTAAATTCACCGAAGGATATTTTGGGATCCTAATGAGTCGATACAGGGGCTGGTTAATATTTTAGGTATTGTGGGCCATGCAGTCCCTGTAGGGGTAACTACACTCTCCTATTATAGTGTGAAAGCAGCCTTGGATGATGTGTGAACAAATGGGCATAAATATGTTCCAATAAAACTTTGTTTATAAAAATGGGTGGCAGGCTAGATTTGCCTGGCACCTAGTAAGAGTTCAATATGGTAGCTGTTGTTATAAATTCATAGCAAATAGCATATTACTTTGCTTATTATTCTTTTTCACATACTGCCCCTTTCTCTCAATGAATTCTACCCACCCTTTCTTGACTGTACAAATTACAGATTTATTATTTCATGTATATACACATTAGCTGTTTGTCCTTATTTATTGACTTAGTGACATAGAAAATCAAGAAAACGCCCCACTCCTCTGATTGGATTACCTTTCTCATGTTTCAATAGTCTTGTCCGTATGACTTAAAGAGCAAACACTCAGCAAAAACATTGGCATGTTGTATACAACCCAGTGCTGGGGTGATTCATAGCATGTAAAGAAAAATAACTGTTATTATTTGCTATAAATAAGCTCTCAGGCTCATTAGTGAATGTTAACTTGCAGACGTTTACTCCCATCAAAATGATTTCCTTATGTTACACTACCCTTCAAGTTTTCTCCTCTACAACCATGCTCCAGGTCTAGAAATCACTGCTCAGATTTCATGGTGCTCAGTCATGCTGAGATGTCTCAGGAGACACAAAAACAACACTGGAGTTAAACGTTAATTCTTCCTGCTGGGTTAATAAGAAGGTAAAACCAGTTTGAAGCAAGGGGGAATCTGTGTCTGGATTTCAGAGCGAGTGAGTTAGGAAGGAGGAAAAATCAGGAATTACAGAGTTGGGATGTAACTGCGAAGAACTCCACCTTCTGCTGGGTGGGAAAGGGGAGATGACAAGGAAACACATTCAGGAACCTTAACTTATAATCAGCAAAGAATTTGCAAATTCAGAATCAGATCCCTGTCTGTGAGGAGGCTTTTTAGCTAATTCAAATGACTAACACTGCTATTTACTGATGACAGAAACAAAGGCTTAAACTTGCGAAATTAGAAAGTGGTTCCTTCCTTCGCACTCTGCAGGCAGCCTAACTCACCTTAACTTTATTTCATACCAAGGCATCCTCTCCTTAATTCAGCATCCTCCCCCAAATTTGTACAGCAAAAGACAAACTATAATCTCATTTGTTCTTTTTGTTAGGGTGGCTACAACCCCTCATTGCTATGCACCAATCAATATGCATGTTACCCAGAATGCCAAGAGACAACCTTGGGAAAAACAAGAAGGAAAAGAAAAGCTGATAACTTCTCTGCTTATTGGCACAAAAACACAGTGAGGTACATGAGCCCATCATGGCCCATGATTTTATTAGGGAAAAAAATCAGTGAAGATGGGGCTATTCTAAATATTTGGGCAAAACTGTTTCAACATCACTCAGAATAAAGATGTTCCCATCCATTGTACTGTCCTGTACAGATCTAGCTAGACATAGTACCTATTTTGTAATTAGTCCCAAATATACCAAGGCCAAAATTAAGTCTGTACAGGGTGAAACACTTGAGTTATTGGTCATGCTTCTGGTGCCACCTGCAGCTTATTAACTTGGGAGATGGGCACTCAACTAGCCAAATGCTATTTAGCCCTTTCTATACTTTTTCTCCAAGGAGAACTCCTGACATCATCCAAACACATACGGACTCTCCCATCCATCCCTTTCCCTGGGGCTAGGGTTGAGAATATTAGTGTAAGGAGCTAAGAAATCACAAAAGTCCTAATAGCACACAGGAAAATGCATGGGTGTAGAAGTCAGATAGAGTCAGGTTTGACTTTCAGTGCTGCCCTTACGAACTACAGGACTCTGGACAAGTGACTATGCTGCTTCTGCACCTGTAAAGTAGCAACAATGATATCCACCTCCCAGCATTGCTGTAAGAATTAGAGAAATGCATGTCAAGTGTTTAATATATAGTAAGGACCCACTAGTTCAGTTATTTTCTCTGGAAATACAAATTCTATGGGCATGAAGTATAATTTCTCTAGCCTTGTTCTCTGCTCTTCCTATGTTGGTACATCTTTTGGTCATCTCAGAAATCATAGGAAATAGAGGAGGAGGGAAGAAGACAAAAGAATAAAAAAGAAAGGATCAATAGCAGCAGCTAATATAAAAGGGCTCTCCAGAATGTATCCAGCCATATAACATATGAAAAATACAGACATTTATTGAAGAAGATACAAGATGCAAGAAACATCATACACAGAATAATGATGCCTCAGTCCCCTTCAAAGTAGGCACCCTGTGATCTCACACAGTTCTCCCAATTGCCATCAGCTACCCCCATCATATTTTCCTGAATCTCATCAACTGACTGAAATCTCTTCCCTTTCGAAGGTGATTTTAGTTTGGGGAAAAGCCAGAAGTTGCAGGGCACCAAATCTAGGCTGTATGGAGGCTGAGTCACCTGGGTGACTTGATGCTTTCCCAAAAATCTCTGCATAAGATGTGATGTACATGAGTGGGCACATTGTCTTGATGAAGCTGTCAATCACCAGTTGCCCAAACTGCAGCCTTCTGAATCCTCCAAATAGTTTCCATGGAGGAATGTTCCAACTTAATGCAAAATTTGATGCAAATTCATTGCTCTACTCACTCAGTCATTTTGAATGTGATGTCACACAGTACCTATGCTCATTCAATGGCACCTACCACCGCCACTTACTAGTACAGTGAAGTGATCATTGTTCACACATGTGCATTCCAGTCCACTCTTCTTGGCTTCCCGGTTACATTGATATCACCTATACCATTCTCATTATATTAACAACGGCTGGACTTTTTCCAGACACCTCTCATATATAGTGTTTACAGGCATTGTTTTAAGCTTTTCATGTACATTAACTCACTTAGTAGTCATAGCAACCTATAAAGTTGGTACCATAGTTCTTCCCATTGCACAGATAAGAAAACTGAGGCATAATAGGGAGTATGTGATTTGCCCAAGGCTACACAGCTAGTAAGTCCAGACCCAGAATGCAAATCCATGCAGAGCATGCATTAGTGACTGCTATAGGACTCAAAGTAGCAAATGGAACTTAAAGACATCAAAGATCTTTAAAGAGTAGGCACTCCTCTTTTTCCTAAAAGCACTAGGTCATAAGTTTGAATATGAAGCAGGTAATCCATGTGCTTGAGGATGCTCTCCTGCCATGAAGAATGCAGAAAAGACTGCGCTGGTTTATCAATTCCCAGATAAGCTTGTGCCCACTGTGAATCATCAAACCAACTGCTTTCAAATCATTTGGGAAACTGAGGAAGCTTGGAAGTTCATTCCTGCCTCTTTTGTCTTTAGCATCAATCAGACATATGGTGGAGTGTTTTGTTGCTTGAGAATATTGAAAGAGTTGTATGAAAGAGACAAGTCAAGATATTGCTGTTTTCTAATCCTAGAGGGTGAAAACATAGGCAGATATCCTGGCTGAAAATGAAGAGGAAGACTTGAACCAGATATCAGATTCTCCAGGTTCCCTCACAGACATTAGTAGTAGTAGTAGTAGTTGTTGTTGTTATTGTTGTTACAGGTATAGGAGGTCAAAAACAAGTGTATTCATCAATCCTCCAATCTGAAAAACCCCACAGTTTAATAAACTCTAAGGTGCACAAGCCGCAATAAAAATGCTAGCCTTTATGCTACGTCTATGGTACAAATAACATGATCCAAAAAGTACAAACAGATTGAGAATAGGAAAGTCCAGAGGGGACACAAAATAAATATTCCACTGCTGGGGAAGGCAAGGGGAGCCTTATAGCAGTAGACCATTAAAGTTCAACTCTCCCTCCTCATGAATAAGAACAGAATGAAGGAAAAGGTGTTGGCTACAGTGTGGGAAAAGGCCAGGATACAGGACTTCCTGTTGGTGGGAATTACTCAAGGGAGAGTAGAGGGAGGGGAGGGGATTCTGTTAAATGAGAGAAGGACCAAAATCAGCTCGGATATTCTTCTCTTAACTTTGTGCTCCAGTGCCACATGGAGTCTTGCAAAAGTTCACAATGGACTCTCAGGACATCAGTGAGTCAGAACCTGATACCTGGGATTCTTGTGTATCTCCAAATTCTTTTCAGCACTATAAGATGGCTCCAAGTGAATGATTTAGGTAATGGTTTTAAGATATATCAACTGCTTCAATGTGAGCAAGAGCTATGAAAGCCACAGTAAGCAAAAAAGCCACCTACCAGTTTAGATTCCAGCAATTCAAAGCCAATTGTTAAGGACAGCATAAGAAAGAAGGTTTATACACGTGAATTAATTGCTAACCACTTTCTTCCTCTCTATCTTTCACTTGCTCTGGGGAAAGCAATGTTGTGAGCAGCTCTATAAAGATGCCCATGTAGCAAAGAATGGAAGCCCCTTGCCAAGAGGGTCCTGCCAACAGTGAGTGAGTTTAGAAATAGATTTTCCAGTCCTAGTCAAACCTTTAGCATTACCGCATGACAGCTTGATTGCAACCTCATGAGGGACTCGAAGCCAGAACCATCCATCTAAGTAGCTCCCAAATTCCTGACCCTCCAGACCAGTGTGAAAAAATAAATGTCTCTGGTTTTAAGTTACCAAATGTTCAGGTAACTTGTTATTCAACAATGTAACTACCACAAATACTTGCTTAAGTCATAGAACTGAAATACAGTGGTATGTCTGGTTTCCCAAACCTATGCCCTTGCCATTGCACCATGCTGCCAAGGCTATAGTAGTTCTGCACTCCATGACTAATGACTTCAGTTATAGTTTTTGAAAGAAACAGAAATTCAATCAAGCTTGCTCAAGTAAAGTGGGGATTAATGAAGGAAGCACTAAACAAAATCATAGACCTCCAAGGATAGGAAACAAATTACAGAGTTTTGCTTTTAACAAGAAGGAGTGAATGTTTAACAATTTATCCTCCCATAAATGACATTCATACATGCTAGAAGGAAAAAAAGAAAAAAGAACACCTCTGAGAGCTCCAGAAACTCAAAGAAAAAAGAAAAAAAAAAAGGCATGCATATTTGGAAGGCAGTCAAAAACTATAGCACAGAGTGAATTTCAGTTTTTTCAGGTATGCCCTGAAGACAGCCAGAATTGTGGCCAAGGTAGCATGGCTGAAATTCCATGGAAAAATCTGCTACTATTCTGGCTGGAGGTACTAGGTGAAAATAGCCCAGGGAAGCTGCATAACTAAAAAGTGAGGGGAGAAGAGAACCAGAAAAAATGCACCAAATTCTGTGCTTAAAGTCAGCCCAACTTTCTGCCTAACCACTGAACCATGTATAGGGGGATCGAATGGAAAAGAACTAGCAGTTAAGGTTTAAAGAACTGAATTTAGGTCTAAAATTCCACTCACCCTAGGCACTACATTGTTCAGTTTAAGTCAAAGCAAGTTAGTTGTTTGATAAAAGAAACCTTCAACACTCTTTAAAGCAATATAACAAAATCCAGAGGCTCTACAATATAGCATACACAATATCCAGGATATTACGTAAAATCACTCAACATATGAAAAATGTGACTCAGTCTCAAGGAGAAGTGCAAGCAGTTGATGCCAGTCTCAAGATGCTCCATACACTGGAATTATGGGAAAAGGGTTTTAAAATAGCTGTTGTAAGAATACTCAGTGAGGTTAAGGAAAACACACTCATAATGAATGATGAAAACTTCAGCAGAGAAATAGAAAATATTAAAATAGAACACATACAATTTTAAACATGAAAAATAGAGCTTCTGAAATTAAAAATTCAATGGATGGGCCCAATGGTAAAATAAAGATGAAAGAAGTCAGTGAATTTGACAATGGATCAATAGCTATCATTCAATTTGAATAGGAGATTTTTAAAAATTGAAAAGAAAAATGAACAGAACCTTAGCAATATGTGAAATAACCTTAAAATACCTCACTGAGAGAGTGAATGGAAAAAAAAAATTTTTGGAGGAAAAAATAACAAAAATTATGATAAACTTCTGAAAGATAAGAATTTATAGATTGAGGAAGCTCAGAAAACCTCAAACAACAATAATCTGAAGAAATACATGCCTCAGCACATTATATTCAAAGCAGTCAGAGAAAAACATATCACTATATATAGAATCAGGACAACTGCAATAGCATAATCAATAAAATATAATTAAAAATAGAACAATTTGGAGAACAATTTAAAAAATTATAGGCTCTTCACCAGAAACCATGGGGGCTAGGAGATAGAACATCTTTCAAGTATTAACAAAAAATAACTTTCAATCCAGATTTCCAAATCCAGCAAAATATCCTTTAAGAATAAAAGTTAACTGAATAGTTTTAGATCTTTTAAAAACAAAACAGAGAATTTCTCACTACAAGACCTGTGCTAAAAACATGTCAGAATAAATAAATAGGTAAGCAAATAAATAAACAAACATCAGATGGAAAATATTAGAGGGAATCTTAGATTTTCAGGAATAAATAAACAATATCACATATAAATGATCAAGATATGGGGAAATATTAAATACTTTTATTTTAATTTCTGCAGAATACATAAGACTATTTACAACAAAAAGTATAACATTGTCTTGCGAGATTTATAATGTATGTAGGGTAATATATATGACAATAATAATTTAATGCATGGTAGGAAGGAGAGTAAATGGACCTATATATTCCAGTATTTCTTCTCTCTATTATTTAACACTACATAGACTATAAAAAGTTAAGAATGTATAGTGCAAAAAAAATTAATGCAAAAGAGTATAACTTTAAACCAATAAATGTACTAAAGTAGACATGAAAATATTAAAATACCCCAAAAGAAGGCATCAGAAGGGAAATAGGGGAAGAAATCAGAAGGATTAAAACACACACATAAAGAGTAAAATGGCAGGCTTAAATCCAGTCATATCGATACTTATATTAAATATTAATGGGCTGAACACTCCACGTAAAAGTCAAAAGTCATCAGAATGGATTAAAAAGTCAAGACACAATTAAATCTTATCCGTAAGAGACACATTTTAAATATAAATTAAAAATTTGAAGGTAAATGGACAGAAAAAGACATAGCATGAAAGAGTAAGTAAAGTAAGGCTGAAATGGCTGTAATGATATCAGATAAAATAGATCGCAAGAGAATTACCAAAAAATAATGAAGAACATTTCATAAAAAATAAAAAGGTCAGTTCACTAGAAAGGTATAGCCATCATAAATACGTATGTGCTTAATAACACAGCCTTAAAACACATGAGTTAAAAATTGTCAGGATGACAATTTTCTATTACTCAGCAAGTAATAGAAAAGCTAAACAAAAACCAGTAGATACACAGACTAACTAGACATATCAGTCATTTCTACCTAATTTATATTTATAGAACTTTGCACCAAACAATAGCACAATACACATTATTTTCAAGTACTCATGGTAAATACACCAAAACAAACCATTCATTAGACCATAATGCAAGTTTCAATACTTTCAAAGGACTGAAGTCGTACAATACATGTTCTTTGACTATTAAAAGATTAAATTAAAAATGGATATAGCTAGGATAACCATAAATGTTTAAAAATTAGAAAACATATGGGTGTATATGTCTTTTCAATTTAGTGTTTTGGGTTACTTTGGACAAGTACTCAGAAGTGGAATTGCAGGATCCTTCTTTGTCACTTGTTATGTAGACTTTTTTTTAAAGTCTATTTTGTCTGGTATAAGTATTGCCATCCCAGCTTTTGTTTGTTTGTTTGTTTCCATTTTCATAAAATATAGTTTTCTGTCCATTTACTTTGTCTGTGGGTGTCTTTGTATTTGAAGGAAGTCTCTTAGAGACAACATATGCAAGGGTCTTGTTTTGTTATCCACTCAGCCTCTATATATCTTTTGATTGGAGCTTTTAGTCCATTTGCATTTAAACAAATTATTGATGAATATGTATTTATTTCCATTTTATTATTCATATTTTTAATCTTTTTTTCTTCTTCTTCTTAAAGAAGACCCTTTAACATTTTTTTAAATTTATTTATTCACTTGTTTGTTTATTTATTTATTTGTAGAGAGAAGGGAAAGAAGAAAGAGAGGGAAAGAAACATCACTGTATGGTTGCCTCTCACTCGTGCCCTCAACTGGGGACCTGACATGCAATCTAGTCATGTGCCCTGACTTGGAATTGAACCAGTGACACTTGGCTCGCAGGCCAACGCTCAATTCACTGAGCCACAGCAGCCAGGGGCTTAACATTTCTTATAATACTGCTTTGGTAGTGATGAACTCCTTTAGTTTTTTGTTTGTCTTGCTTTATGTTTTATCTGGGAAGCTCTTTATCTGTCCTTATATTTTAAATAATAGTTTTGCTGGGTCATCCATATGTTCACTGCAGCATCATTTACAATAGCCAAGATATGAAAGCAACCTAAATGTCCATAAATAGATGAACACATAAAGAAGTGGTGCATATATACAAAGGTCAGTAACTCAGCCATAAAAAAGAATGAAATCTTACTATCTGTAACAACATGGATGGACCTAGATGGTATTGTGCTGAGTGAAATAAATCAGACAGAGGAAGACAAATACCATATGATTCACTTGTATGTGGAATTTAAAAAACAAAATAAACAAGGAGAACAGAAACAGACTCATAGGTACAGAGAACATTTTGATGGTTGTCACGTGGAATGAGGGTTAGAGAATGAATAAAACAGGTGAAGAAATTAAAAAGTACAAATTGGTAGTTACAAAATCACCATGGGGATGTAAAGTACAACATAGGGAATAAAGTCAATAATATTGTAATAACTATGAATGGTGTCAAATGGATACTAGATTTATTGGGATGATCACTTAGTAAGTTACATAATGTCTAATCATGGAGTAGCACGCCAAAACTAATATAATATTGTATATCATCTGTAATTGAAAATAAAAAAGTTATTTAAAGTGAAAAAAAAAAAAAAAAGGACAACAAACTTCTCAATCCATGGGTCAAAGAAGAAATTGCAGAAGAGTTAGAAAGTATTTGAAACAGAAGGATAATTAAAATACAGCACATAAGTATTTGTAGGATGCAGCTGAAGCAGTGCTTAGAGGAAAACTATGGTTTTAAATACATTAGAGAAAAAAAAGAAAATGATCTATAATTAATGACCTCAAGAATCTAAAGAGAGAGAGAAAAGTAACCCAAAGCAAGTAGAAGAAATGAAATAAAATTAAAAGAAAAAAAAAAAAAACACAGAAAACAAACAGTAAATAGAATTAATAAAGTCAAAAGTTTATACTTTGATAAAAATTAACCAAATTTTTAAACCCCTAGCTGGACTGAGTTGGAAGCAGAGGTAGAGCAGGGAAGAGGATACAGATGACCAGTATCTGGACTAAAATACAAATCCTACAGGGAATTTTGCCTAGAGGGTGGCGGCAGGCAGCAGGACCCCAAATTGCTTTTCGGTAGCATAACTACTATTGAATCAAGATTAAAGCATTTCCATCTCCCTAAAAATTATCCTGTGTCTTGTTGTATCATCCTTTCCTCTAGCCCCATAGCCCAAGGCAACCAGTGATCTACTTTCTGTCTCTATAATTTTGCATTTTCTAGAACTTCATGTAGACTTTTATGCTTTGCTTCTTTCACTTAGCGTAATGCTTTTTGAGATTCATTTGTGTTGTTTTGTGTATCAGTATTTTGATCTTTTTTATTGCTGTGGATGTCTGTGACGCGATATTCTAGCGTCCGCATCGTTTAGAGCTGCGACTCAGAACATGGCGCGTTCCTAGAAGCCGCTTTCGGCATCAGTGGGCGGCGGCACGTGGACTTGCAAGCGTGGGGCGCGGGACCAACCGACGCCACTTCGTGTTGGACAGTGGAAGCTGGAGAGCAGGGCTATTCGGACTGAGCCAATTGGTTTCCATGGATCTCAATAGTGCCAGCACTGTTGTTCTTCAAGTCTTAACTCAGGCCACCAGTCAGGATACTGCTGTGTTAAAGCCAGCTGAGGAGCAGTTGAAACAGTGGGAAACACAGCCAGGTTTTTATTCAGTGTTGCTGGTAAGTTGCTTAAAAATAGTTATTATTTTTAATAAAATGAGACACTACTCTATTGTTTTAAAAACCTACTTGTGTTGGTGGTTTACTTAGTGAAACTGATCCAAATGTTTGGCTGCCATTGCACTGCCATTTACTAATTCGAGGCATGGCACTTGGAGGACATTTAAGAGATGTTTATTGTTGGGTGAGTATACCCAAGCAGGGTATTGGTAGTATCTGCTTAGAAGGTTACACTGCCAGTTTTCTATTTTAGCCTGTAAATGCTGCCCTCAAGACTGTAAAGGAGGAAAGAGGAAGGACATCTCTAAAATCAGAGAAGGAAAACTCTGACTCCAAAAAACCTCCGCTGCCTTGCGGCATACCTCTTCAGGGGAAAGGCTAAGGGAGTAAACCCCGACAGAAAATCCGGAGCCGGAGTCCCTAAGGCGGTTTGACATTGTAGTCAACACCGGCAACTCCTGCGGCGCACCTGAAGCCAAGCTGTATTGACTTTGTCTTTCCCTTGGACCCTTCAGCTGCGAAGAGAGGGGGGGTCTGCTGCATGGGCAACAACAGACCCTCCATATTACCCTGCCCAGGCTCTGTAGCTTCAGCTTCACTGGAGAGGACACTCCAGCGTCATCGCAAGATGTCGACTCAACACGGGAGGAGACAGATACCGGTTATCAGCTCATCCGATTGGCGAAGGAAACGAGCGCCAGGGGTCTCCTCTGACGGTGGGAGAGGTCATCGCACCTCACTGGACAGCTACCGTCTCGCCATGGCTCGCCTGCCCCACTGGGTGCGTGGGGATCAGAGAGGCGCCTCTCGAAAAGTGGGCCACAAAACACCCGCACCAGTTAATTCCAAGTAAACAACAAGAAAGAAGCCTCCGGCTCTTCGCCTCGCTAGCTGGAACATCAGGACCATGTGTCCCGGACTTACTGCAGAACTTCCGTGGATCAATGATGCCAGGAAAACCGCCGTCATTGACAGGGAACTGGCACGACTAAACATCGACATTGCGGCTCTACAGGAGACCCGGTTGGCCGACAACGGAACTATCAGAGAAACCAACTACACCTTCTACTGGCAAGGGAAGTCTCCGGACCAACCAAGACAGCACGGTGTTGGGTTCGCTGTGAAGAACACGCTTGTTAACTCCATAGAGCCACCCACAGGAGGCACAGAGAGATTACTTACCCTCCGATTGTCAACAACTTTCGGCCCAGTCTGCATTCTTAGCGCGTATGCCCCAACCCTCTGCGCCACCACCGAAGAGAAAGAACAGTTTTACCATGCACTGGACGAAGCGTTATCCAAGATTCCCAGAAGTAACGCTCTCTATCTCCTTGGAGACTTCAATGCAAGAGTAGGAGCCGACCACATGGCCTGGCCCACCTGCCTTGGAAACTTTGGGAGAGGAAAGATCAATGAGAATGGTCAGCGACTGCTTGAGCTTTCGTGTCACCACGGCCTGTGCGTGACAAACACATTCTTCAAGTGCAAAGAGATTCACCAGGTGTCATGGAGGCACCCCCGCTCCCGCCATTGGCACCAGCTTGACCTCGTCATCACCAGAAGAACGGATATTGGCAGCACCCTCCTCACCCGCAGCTACCACAGTGCAGACTGCGACACGGACCATGCCCTCGTGGTAAGCAAGGTGCGCATAATGCCGAAGAGGTTGCACCACTCCAAGATGAAGGGTCGCCCACGCATCAACACCAGTTGTGCCAGCAACCCAGTTAAGACCCAGCAATTCATCAACAAGATGGAAGATGCACTCGGCGAGGGAGTGGCGGCAGATGACATTATCGAATCCAATTGGCCACGTCTCCGCGACGCCATATACAACTCCGCCATTATTGCTTACGGGAAGAAAGAGCGGAAGAACGCTGACTGGTACGAGGCTCACTGGGAAGAAATGGAACCCGTGATCGAGGCTAAGAGGAAGGCCCTACTGGCTTACAAGGCCACGCCCACTCCCAGTACACTTCAAGCTCTACGGGCTGCCAGGAACAAAGTCCAGAAGACCGCCCGCCACTGTGCCAACACCTATTGGCTAAACCTGTGCAGAAGCATTCAGGAAGCCGCCGATATAGGCAACGCATGAGGAATGTATGAGGGTATCAAGAAGGCAACAGGCCCAATCCCCTCCAAGATCGCCCCCCTTAAGTCCAAGACAGGTGAGGTCATCACTGACCAGGAACAGCAAATGCGGCGGTGGACCGAGCACTACCTCGAGCTGTACGCAACGAAGAACACTGTAACAGACACTGCTCTTAACGCCATCCCAGACCTACCAGTCATGGAGGAGCTAGACACCCCACCTACTGCGGCAGAGCTCGGCAAAGCCATCGACCGCCTCGCTTGCGGGAAAGCACCAGGAAGCGACGGAATCCCTCCAGAAATCCTAAAGAGCGGGAAACCAGTCCTGCTACAGCCGCTCCACCATCTACTCTGTCTCTGCTGGAAGGAGGGTTACATCCCCCAGGATATGAGAGACGCCAACATTATCACCATGTACAAGAACAAAGGAGACCGCAGCGACTGCAACAACTACCGGGGCAACTCTCTCCTCAGCGTCGTCGGCAAAGTATTCGCCCGGGTCGCTCTTGCCCGCCTGCAGACCCTTGCTTCCCGCGTCTACCCAGAGTCCCAGTGTGGCTTCAGAGCTGGCCGATCAACAGTGGACATGATCTTCTCCCTACGCCAGCTGCAGGAGAAGTGTCACGAGCAGCATAAACCACTCTACCTCGCCTTTATTGACCTCACGAAGGCGTTTGATCTGGTCAGTCGAAGCGGACTCTTCAGCTTGCTACGGAAGATTGGCTGTCCACCACATCTGCTTGCCGTGGTCATGTCCTTTCACGACAACATGCACAGCACGGTGTCCTACAACGGCGCAACCTCTGAGGCCTTCCCAGTCAGCAGCGGAGTAAAGCAGGGCTGCGTCCTCGCGCCTACGCTGTTCGGAATCTTCTTCTCCATGCTCCTCCAATACGCCTTTAAGGACTGCAGCGAGGGTGTCTTCATTCACACCAGATCCGATGGCAAGCTCTACAACCTGGCCCGTCTACGAGCCAAGACCAAAGTCAAAGAGGTGCTCATCCGTGAGATGCTCTTCGCCGACGACGCAGCTTTGACATCACACTCCAAAGAGGGACTCCAGCAGCTAGTCACTTGCCTTTCCCACGCATGCAAGGAGTTCGGACTAGCCATCAGCCTGACGAAGACGAATGTTATGGCTCAAGGCACGGGGACTCCCCCATGCATCACCATCGACGGATACACCCTGGAGGTTGTCAACGACTTCACTTACCTCGGGTCCACCATCTCGAGCTCTCTGTCAGTCGACTTGGAGGTCAACCGGAGAATCGCCAGGGCAGCCACAGTTATGGCCAGACTGAACCGGCGAGCGTGGAACAATTCCAGCCTCACTGAGAAAACCAGACTGCGCATCTACCAAGCCTGCGTACTCAGCACTCTCCTCTATGGCAGCGAGACGTGGACCACCTACGCAAGGCACGAAAGGAAACTCAACAGCTTCCACATGAGGTGCCTGCGACGCGTCCTGCATGTCGCCTGGCAGGATAAGGTCCCCAACACCGAGGTGCTGAAGCGAGCCAATATGAGCAGTTTGCATGCAGTTCTTAGCGAGAGACGCCTCAGGTGGCTCGGCCATGTCAAAAGAATGGATGCAGGCCGTATTCCCAAAGACCTCCTCTACGGCGAGCTAGCAGAAGGCAAGAGGATGACAGGGCGCCCAAAACTGCGGTTCAAAGACATCTGCAAAAAGGACATGACACAATGCTCCATCAATCTCAACACATGGGAAGTTCAAGCAGACGACCGCCTAGCCTGGAGGCTCGCGGTCAGGCAAGGTACGTCACGCGCAGAGGCTGCGCGCAACGAGGAGGCGGTCCAGAAAAGATCGAGGCGGAAGCAGCGTCAGCAGCAGCAACAACGGCCATCTGCCTTCACCTGTACCAAGTGCGGCAGGGATTGTCACTCCCGAATCGGACTGCACAGCCATTCTCGGCGGTGCAGATAGACTCTCGGGAAGCTACGCCATCGTCTCTCGAGACGGACGGCTGCCGACGACGACGACGACGATACAAATCCTACAGATATTAAAAAGATAAGGAAGAGACTTCCGGCCAAGATGGAGGCTTAGACGGACACGCTAGGTCTCCCTCTACAACTATAGAGGAATACAACTACTTCAAAACAAAGGATAACTAGAAATTCCAGAAAATAAAACTACACGGAAGTCCAACATATGAAGTTATAAACCAGCGGTGCCATTTGGGCAGGTAAGAGTTAAAGAGGGCAGTGCTGTTTGCGGTCGCACCCGGAGCGGCGGGCGGCGAGGAATCCCGGCTGCGCAAGCCCCTGGCGGTGCGTGACCCCGGCGAGGAGTCCCGGCTACGCAAGCCCCTGGCGGTGCGCGACTCCGGCGAGGAATCCCGGCGGCCAAGCCCCTGGCGGTGCGTGACCCCGGCGAGGAATCCCGGCGGCCAAGCCCCTGGCGGTGCGCGACTCCGGCGCTGGGGAGAGAGTCCGCCGCATCGCCTTGAACAGTGAGGCCCAGGGGGGCGGGAGGACGGATCCCGGTCTCCTAGCTGAATAACTGTGTGAATCCATCTTGGACCCCCGCCCCCAAAGAAAGCACCACAGGGCTGCGAAATAGGTCGCGGACAGGCAGGCGCCGGTCGCTAATTTGTGACGCGTACACAGGCACTGCCCCCTACAGCCGGCCCAAGAAAACAAAACGCATCTGTCAAAATGAGGCAGGCAACTATAGAAATCCCGGTAACACAACTCACCAGGCAGCAGATAGAGAACCTGACAGATGAACAGATAAGAAACCTGTCAGAGGCTCAGTTCTGGGCCATTGTTATCAGGTGGCTTACAGAATTCACAAAAGAGCAGGAAAAAGATATGAAAGAAGCGAAAAACTTTCATAACGAAAGGAACAAAACCGCATACGAGACAGAAGGAAAGGAAATAAAATCCAGAGTTCATTTCAACAAACTGGAATATGGAGAAGGAACAAGCAGTCAACCAATGCAGCGAGAGGAAATGGGAAGCAACAATGAAAGGATCAGAAACCTCTGGGACAGCTATAAAAGGCCCAACATAAGAATCATTGGTTTGCCAGAGAATGAGGAAGATGAACTAGAACTTGAAAAATTGAGTGAAAATATAATAAAGGAGAACTTCCCAGACTTGGGGAAGGGAATAGACCTGCAGGTCCAGGAAGCAAGGAGAGTTCCCAAGAGACTGGACCCAGGGAGAACCACTCCAAGACACATTATAATCAAAATGTCAAAAATTAAAGATAAAGAGAGAATCTTAAAAGCAGCAAGAGAGAAGAAAAGAATTATGTACAAAGGGGTCCCAATTAGACTATCAGCTGACTTCTCAAGGGAAACCCTACAGGCAAGAAGAGACTGGCAAGAAATATTCAAAGTAATGAAAATCCAAAACCTACAACCACGAATACTCTATCCAGCGAAATTGTCATTCAGAATAGAAGGACAGAGAAAGTGTTTCCAGGACAAAATAAAACTGAAAGAGTTCATTAGATCCAAACCACTGTTATATGAGATGTTAAAGGGACTGGTTTAAAAAAAAACAGAAGCTAGGGAGATGAAACAAAGGCAAACTAAATAGGCAACGAGAGTGGAAGAGGAACTGTGGGTACGGGAAGCATATTGGGGGGAGGTCAACAGGGAGGGGGAATGGGGAAAGGGAGGGAGATGATATAGGAATTGGGGATCAAGGTAGGAGGGAATGGAATAGACGGAGAGAGGTTGGGAGGAACTGTATGCACAACTAATGGACATAATCTAAAAGGGGGGGACAACTGGAGGGAGGGGGGCCACCGGGTGGAGGGGAGCAGAGGGAAGGGAAATTGGCACAAATGTAATAATTTAATCAATAAAACACATTAAATCATGAAAAAAAAAAAGATAAGGAAAAAAATTGTAAATAGTTTTCTGTCAAAAAATTTGACAGCTTAATTGAAATAAATATATTCCTTGAAAGCTAATATAGCAAAATCAAGGAGAAGTAACTAATAACTTAATAAGTAGCTATCAAAAAAAATAAAAATCTTTGTTAAAATCCTTCTTATTAAAAAAAGAAAAATATCTGGCTGCTGTAGCTTAGTGGATTGAGCATCAGCCTGGCAGCCAAGTGTTGCTGGTTCAATTCCCAGTCAGGGCACATGACTAGGTTGCACGTCAGGTCCCCAGTTGATGGCACAAGTGAGAGGCAACCACACAGTGATGTTCCTCTCCCTCTCTTTCTCCTTTCCCCTCTCTCTAAAAATAAATAAATAAACAAACAAACAAATAAATAATTTTTTAAAAAGAAAAGAAAAAGAAAGAAGAGAAAAACAGCCTCTAGACCCAGATGTCTCTACCGGTAAATTCTACCAAAACATATAAGGAAAAAAAAAATTCCACCAAACTCCTCCAGAAAATAGGAGACAAGATCAATATCATCCTAATACTAATCCATACTGAGATGTTACAATAAAAGAAAAACATAGATCTATATCCTTCATAAACATAGACACAAAAATTATTTAACAAATGTTTAGCAAATCAAATCCAGCAATACGTCAAAAAAAGTAATAAGAGTAATCATGAATACATCATGATCAAGAGAAGTTTATGCCTGTAATACAAGGTTGCTTTAACATTTAAAAAGAAACCAATGAAATACACCATACTAATAGAATAAAGGAGAAAAAAATCGTATGCTAAAAAAAAAAAAGCACTTGACAAAATTCTATATACACCCATGGTTCAGGAAGAAAAAGAAAACATTCTCAGAGACAAACTATAAAGAGACAGGAGCTTTCTCTATGTGTTGTGAAAGGACATCTAGGAAAAAATATACAAAAATTAATATCATACTTACTGATAAAATAATACATGTTTTCCTCTTAAGATCAGGAAGTAGACAAGGATGTCTGCTCTCACCAGTACTATTCAACACTATCAAGTACTCAATTTATTTCAATTGCTAGTACCAATAAATTGAAATTGAAGTAATGAGAAAAAGAAAAACTAATAAAGATCAGAAAGGAAAGAGTAAAGCTATCTATACTTGCAGACAACATGATTATTTATACAAAACAGCTACTAGAAATAATGAGAACATTTAGTAAAATCTCAGAATACAAAATTAAAATTTTTTAAATCAAGGTTCAAAATATACCAGTAGCAAATAACTGGAACACAAAGTTTTTAAAATTTCTCTTTGTAATAGCACCAAAATACCATAACATTCTTAGGAATACAGTCTGGAAGGTGTGGTTCAGTGGGTTGGACATCATCCCACAAACCAAAAGGTCACTGGTTCAATTCCCAGTCAGGACACATACCTGAGTTGTGGACCAGGTCCCCAAGTGGGGGCATGTGAGGTGCAACAGATTAATATTTTTCTCAATTTTTAAAATTATTTTTAAAAAGGAATACATTTGACAAAAACTTATACAAGACCTCTACACCAAAAAGTAAAGAAAATTGCTGAGAAAAAAACAATCTAAATGAATGCAGAGACATACCATGTTCATGGATTAGACAACTCAATATAGTGAAAATGTCTATCCCCAAATTTATCTGTGGTCTCAACATAATACCAATAAAAATTTCAGAAGAGCTTTTTTTTAGAAAATTACAAGTTGATTATAAAATTAATATATAGAGAAATCAAAATAACTTAGATTATAAAAAGCATTTCTGAAAAAGAACAAACAGTATATTTACACTATACTATCTGATTTTAAGACTTACTCTAAAGAGACAGTAATCAAGACAGTATTGGCAAAAGGATAAACATACAGATCAATTTGTACAGAACAGGAAATCAGGAACAAGACTCATACAAAAATGGTAAATTAATTTTTAACAAAGATACTGAGGTAATTTAATAGATAAAGAAAATCTTTTCACTAAATTGTGCTGAAACAATGGGCTATGAATAAGTGACCAAATGAATATTGACCCAAACCTTAACACCATAAACAAAAATTAAATTAAAACTGTCCATAGACCTAAATGTGATACAAAAAATAGAGAAACAAAGTAGAAAATCTTTGCAACCTTGGGGTGAGAAATAATCTCTTAGATAGGACCCAGAAACGATAAGCTATTAAAAGAAATTGGTAAATTTGATCTTATTAAAACTTAAAACTTTGTCTCAGCAAAATATAGCTTTAAGAATATAAAGAGATAAGCAACAAAATGGGAGAAAATATTTGCAATCTGAGAAAGAATTGGTATTTGAAATACAAAAAGAACTCTAAGAACTCAATAAAAAGAAGAAAAATTACAAAGTTAAATTGTGGACAAAAGACTTGAATAGACATTTATAAAAGAACATAAACAAATGGCCATTACACACATAGGGGAAAAAAACAAACTCAAATCACAAGCAATCAGAGAAACCCAAATTAACATCAGTAGTATGCAGTTTCCAGAGGCAGTTGTGGCAGAGATGGAAGCTGAGGTGGCAGAGATGGAAGCTGAGGTCCCAGAGCTTGACAAAGACAGCAGTGAATGCCCACTAACCAATTCTGCAGTGTGATATTGACAAAATTCTAGCCATGTGACCTCCAGGTCCAGCTCTCCAGCACAGATCTGCCATCCCAGCAGTTCCAAAAACTACCCAATGTCTTTTCAACAAATTCTTTCCTACTTAAATCAGCCCAAGTCAGGTTGGGGAAGGAGTTCTATTAAACTAAGACAACAAATGCAAACAACTGTTTTCTGAAAATTATTTATATAGAAGACTAAAGAAAGGAAGAAAGCATCAATTTTAGTTTTCCATTAGAATCAAGGAAATAAGGATACCATTATGCAAATAAAAGTTGAGAGTATGGGCATCAAATGCAGTAAGAGGGTAGGGGAACAAAAAACAGGCAGTGACAAAGATAAGCTTGCTAGGATAAGAAAAAAACTAAAATTGAAGTAACAGTACCAAAATATGCATTAGAAGGTGAAAATATATTGGTAGACATTGTGGAAAATCAAATTCATGGCATAAAAACAAATGTCAAAAGTCTTTCAAAATGAAAAGAACAGAGAGGAGAAGAAGATAAAAGATGAGAAGAGGGGAAGGAACAGAAATCAAATCTGCCGATAACTGATATTCCTAAAAATGAGACCAAAACAAATATAGCAGAAGCAAAAAAATCAAAGATATAGGGGAAAAACCTTGTAGCAATAAGAAATAATTTATATAACGAACAAAAAAAACTACTATCAGTCAACACTGATAAAAAGAGACCAACAGCCAGATGTTAGACAACAGAGTGTATGATGTTAATAAAATCCTAGTCCATAGCTTAGTAAATTTTCATTGAAATTTGTCAGAACAATTCTCAAGTTTATCAAAAATATATAACTGGCAGAAATAACTAAAAACTTTGGAGAAGGGAAAAAAGTGATGAGGTAGCACCTGCCCAAAGTAAATCAAACATTACAGTAAAGTATTACCACGGAGCTACAATAATCAAATCAGTATAATAGTTTTAAAAATCAAAAACAGAACAGAAATTCCAGAAGAACTCGAGTATGTTAAAAAAAAAAAAAAAGCAAATGATAAAAATAGCATCAAAAATTAATTGTAAAAGAATTAGTCAAGAAATTGGCCAGATTTGTGGGAAAGAAAAATCCAGTTGCAGCTTTATACCATAGCTTATAAAAAAATCAAATTCAGATGCATAAAAAACCTAAAGATAAAAAAAAAAAAAGTGAACTCAAAAATATTTTTTGAGAAAAATATATTGAATATATGTTTGCTTTGGGTTGGAGAAAATTTATGTTTTTTCTTATAAAATCAATATAGGAAATCTCCAGGGGAAATGTGATAAAATGCCCAAATAATAAGTAAAATCTTGCATATGTATATCTTTAAAGCAGAAATGAGATTTAAAAGAAAATATAAAACTAAAGAATTATTTAATAGCTTTTATAAATAAGAGCTCTTTTAAATCAATATTAAACCACTCACCCAACAGAAACATAAACAAAAGGCACACATAATTAACAAAATAAGAAAACTAAATCATTAACAAATATAGCAGAACACATTTATTATCACAAGGAATCGAGAAAATATAAATTTAAAACAATGAAACATCATGTTTTTAATAACCAATTTGACCTTATTATTTTCTTCCTAACACTTATTGCAATCTATGATTACTTGTTAATTTATCACCCATCTCTGCCTACTAAACTGTAAACTCTATAAGGGCGTTGGTCTGTCTTTTTCAACTGTGCCCTTAGTACTGAACCCAATGCCTGGCATACAGTAAGTAAATTAACAGGTTTATTTTTTTCTCGTTATTTATATTTAGCAAACACTTGCATAGCACTAAATGCCTGGCATAGTCCTAAGTGCTATGCAAATAACAACACTTCATTCTCCCAGGAACTTAATCTCTTCATCACTAGTTTACAGACTGAAAAACTAAGGTTCAGATTCATGAGACAACTAAACCAAGGTCATTCAGCTGGCAAATAATAGAATCAGGCTTTAAGCCAAGGTATTCTGATTCTAGTCTCTATGCTCTTTAATCACTGTACTTTCAATCAATACAATATAATATATCATTTGTATTATGATCCTTTTCAGCAACTACATCTGTGATCTGTGGTTATTTCAACAGAACCTTAGAGACCATAAATAACTAATGTGTACAGACCAGAGTAATTTTAGTAAAATTTTTAAATGTATTTAAAGTTATTTATCTACTTCATTGCTTCATTTGTAATAAACTTATTTTAGAACAGCTTTAGATGGGCAGAATTGTGATGATATACCACACACTGTTACTATGGCAAATTTGATACAATTGATTATAACTAATGTTGATACATTATTATTAACTAAAGTTCATACTTCATTCACATTTTCTTAGTTTTATCTAATGGCCTTTTTCTGTTCTAGAATCCCATCTAGGATAGTACATTGCATGTAATCATCTTGTCTCCTTAGGCTCCTCTTGGCCATCATAGTTTCTCAGGCTTTCCTTATTTTTGATGACTTTGACAGTTTTGAGAAGTACTGGTCAGTTATCTCATGAAATGTCCTTCTATTGAGATTTGTCTAATGAATGATTATACTAAGTTTATGGATTTAAAATAACAAATTTACTTTTAATGATTACATTCAAGACTGACAAAGGTACATTAAGATAAGAATTCTCATATTCTAAGAGTAAAAATTGCTACACCATCCCAAGAAACAATTTTTAGTAATAGAATGATCTTTAATATAACCAAGTGAATTAATTTCTAAGACTACTTAAAAAATTATCAAAGATGAAGGCAAGGACTGAGCTAGTTATCACACACTCTAATCCACACCTATTATAGGAAGAATTGAATGAAAACACCTATATAAGCATAAGCCAATAACTCAGGGGAAAAAATTCTAGAGGAAGTTCTTCAAGAGTTTGCAATGTTTCTCCCTGGGTAGTATGTTATCTTTTTAAATTTCTGTATTTTTAAAATTTCCTACAATGAACACATACTGAGTTCATCATCAGAGAAAATACTTCTTTTTTTTTTTTTTTTAAGAAAGTCACATAAGGACCTCTGCAGGCCAGGGTTCCCAGCAGTGCTGAAGCTATCTGCTGCGACCTCCTGCATTCAGGTTGCTCAAACTCGGCCACAGCTGGGCCCAGGGGTCTGGACTTCAACACTCTTCATCACATGTAGGCCAAGGGTCTTCCTACCAGCTCTATTTCATATTGACACTAGCACTGTTTCCTCTTTACGTCTGCGACCTGGCTCATGGATTCCTTGTGCTGTTTTTTCTTAATCCCCAATAAAATTAAGCCCAAGATTCTCATCCTAACCTTTTTCCCACTATTTGTTCAACCAGTTCTGCTTCAGCCTTAGATTCCACTACTTTCCTTCTGATTATGTCTGTCTATCAAGTTTTTGGGACCAAGTTATACAGTATTCCCTCACTTATCACAGGTATTACGTTCTAGACCCCCCCCCCGCCCCCTGCAAAGTAGGAACCTTACATTTATTCTACACTCTTAAACCTACGTAACTTTAACAACACATGTATACAGTACCACAAAATCCCGTGATATAGCAAAAAAATCCACGATAAATAGTTAAATATAATATTTTTTAAATCCCGCTATATAGTGAGGCCATGATAAGTGAACCGTGTTATAGAGAGGGACTATGTATCTGGTTTATCTTTGTTTCCAGCTTTTGCACTTAATAAGTCCTCCTTAAATTTAGGTTGACTTAAAGTGTTTAAGTGATTGTCCATTATAACCAGACTAGTTTTCTTCAGCATTGCCCTGAACGTGCCTCACCCATTTCTGCCTCTGCACTTGTCCTTGTACCATTCCCCCTGCCTGGCCCAGCTCTTTGGCCTTCCCTTCCCAATCACATATTTGCCAGTCGTTCAGGTTCCAGATACTTCTGTTTCCATCCATTAATTCTCCTTTACTAATCTGGCCTCTGCTTCCTCTAATTTCCTAAGACTCTGTTTATACATTGTCACACACTGTCTTACAGTGTCCGCTCCTAACATCAAGTCACCTGAGTCTGAACCAGCATCAACGAGTGGAAAGTCTCCAAATTTGATATAAGACAGAGATGTAGGATTGCAAACCAACATTGTTACTGCCATCTAGGAGACCACAGTCAAGTTATTTATGCTCTTTGAGCCTCTGTTTACCATCTGTAAAATGGGGATAATAGCTCAAAAGGATTGTGCATAGATTTTAAAAATACATATTAAAAAGAAGGCAAAAATACTATGGATCATTATTGTCATCACTAAATTCTTTCTCCCACAAAGAGTTCATAGTTTCTTGACACCACACACTCCTCTTTATCTTCCAAAAAGTCTCACCCAATATTTCCCACACCACGCACTCACATGGAAGTCAGGAGGCACACCTCATTATTATATGACAAGTCTCTTGACCACTCTGAGTTTCCCTATCAGTTAAATAACTGTCATATTATCCTATTTCCCCTATTTATGCCACGCTGTTGTTGGAGACAACAAACGGATGATGATGCACACATATTTCATAACCTATAGAGCACTTGTAACCTGTAAAATGTGACTGTTACCTTTACTTATCACCAAATATCCTCAATGTAAATGTATTGACTTGGATTACCCTTACTCAGCCTCTTTTTAAATTTTGCTTGGCCTGTTTCACCCCACTAGTCTTCCCATGAGACACAAAGTAAAGCTCCCTCCCTGAGTCATACCCAGCATCAGACACTAGCTTCCTTCTTTCTTATGGGCACCATGGTCCACACTACTGATCATGTTCTCCTCTTTGCCTTGGTTACTAGAAGCCCAGATCCAAACATGCAACCTCTAACAACTACCATACAGGGTTTCTGAGCTTGACTAATTATGCTATTGACTTCATCTTTTTCTGCTTTGATTTTCTTCCCTATACCTTCAATTTTCTCTTGTACCTTGTTACATGTAACTTTAAAAGCCACCCCAAATTCCTTCTGAAATAAGCAAGGACAAACCTGCAATGAAAGCTCCATTTATTCCTTGAAAACAATGCCCTGTTTTCTTATTGCAGGGTCAACACTTCTATAGCAACTGTGACATCTGTATGGTCATTCATCTGCTCAGGGCCAATAGGAACCGCTGTGGTTGTCTGTTCACAAATATTGACGCAATGGTTTTCTTCCCTGTGTGACTTTGCCTCAACTCCCATCAAAAGGAGGAATCGATTTTACTACCCTTTAAATCTGGGTAGGTTTTGTGTCTTGTTTGAGTAAATCAAATGTAGAAGAACGTGAGAAGTTCCCCTCTCTTAGAATCCCATTCAGCCACCAAGTGCACATGCCCAGGTTATCCTGCTGGCTGACAAAAGACACGCGACCCAGTTGTCCACATCTCCCTAGCCAACTGCCATCCAACCTCGAAAGCAAAGCCACCTAGCTAACTGGAAGCTGATGCAAGACTGACACCATCCAAGATCAGAAGAACCACACAGCTCAGCCTAGCGTGGCTGCCGATCCACAGAATCATAACAGAAATATATGTTTGTTGTTTAAAATCACTATATTTGGGGAAAAGTATGTAAGCAGCAAAAGCCAACTGCCACAGTGGCTAAGAACATTCACAGGGCTGGAAAATAATAATTCAGCCACAGGAAAATAACTATTTGAGAGTTGTGAATACTACAGAGATATGAAATGTAATCAGAGTCTTTTTAGGACCAACATCTTGAAATCCAAGACTCCATCACATACAGGAGCAAATCAAAGCAACTTATTCTCATGCAAAATGCAGCTCACTTGAAGGAGGTGAAAACAATCACTATCACCAACCAATATGCTTCCAGTGTTAGCTGAGTGCGAGTGGTTAACCACAACCTTCAGCTAGCGCCCTCTGAGGTTCCCATTCCCTAGACCCTTTCATACTTCTGCATAACTGCAGGCAAGCCCTGCCCTCACAATTCACAAAGCTTAGCTGTCAGAATGCCAGATCTCGGGCAGAAACCTACTGCTAAAGGATGGTTCGCAGGACCAGAAACTCCCAAACTGCTTGCACTTAACAAGACCCAGAGATGAGAGATAGGAGACAGAAACAGAACAGAGGAATAACAATGAAAAGGGAACAGCCCTTGGACGCAGACCTGAATCTCAGCTCCATCCCTTAAAAGCTTCTTTACTGGGCTTGGAGTTAGGAAACCTGGGTTCACTTCTGGAGTTTCTACTTATTTGCTGGGCCTCGATTTCATCACTTCCAAAATGAGGAGCTTTATTCTTTGCAGTCTTGAAAGTTCATAATTTTGAGACTAGAGGTTTAGTAAGGCACAATTTTTTAGCAAGTTACTTAACCTGTCTGACCTTCAGTGTCCTAACCTTTAAGATGGGTTGAGTAAAACCTACCCCACGGTGTTGACCTGTACTTAAAGCACATTGCTGACATACAGTAGACACGTAACAGCAGGCAGTTGAGATAATATTTGACTGCTGTTTTCTGTTAGAATCCTGATAGCTTTTTATTGAGAATTCTTGAATTTTCTTCTACTCTAGTGACTCCTTTTTACTGAGAGCACCCAGAATTCAGGAATCTCATAATTTTTCTATCATATAGAAGGCACAGAACAAACAACAACAAAAAAAAGAGCATAGAATAAAAAGAAATAACATACCTTAGGAAACCTCTAATCTCAAAATTACTAATTTTCAAGAATAAATCTCCTCAATTTGCAAATGACGAAAATGAGATTCAGTGATTAAGTAGAAATGCCAGGAGTCAACCCAAGTTTCCAAACTCCAAGTCCCAAGTCTGCTTCTCTTTTCACAATTCAGAACATATATATATATATATACACACACACACACATGTATGTGTGTGTGTATGTGTGTGTGTGTGTGTGTGTGTGTGTGTGTGTTATATAATCTCCTAGAGGAAACATTCCCAAGTCATTTCTCATCCATCCTTTTGGCCAGAAACCCAGATTAGCTTTTGTTGTTGCCATATCATCAGGCCAGCTTCACTCAAGACCCACTTATTGTCTGCAAATGTTGCTATAATTAAATCCAAGTGGCCGCTGTGAGTTATCATCGCGTACCCTCTCCAGCCATTAGTCAGATTTCCAGGGCTTCTTTCTAAAGAGGTCACTCACTCTTCCCTTTCCCTTTGGCTATCCCAGCAGGGTTTTTCTTTCCATTTCTTGGGCAAGGAACTTTTAATGCCAAACTCATTTTCAGGCAATGGGCCAGCCTTCCCATTTATCCCAGTGACCTTACAACAGCCAGAAAATTTCTCTCATCACTGCTGAGCTGGAGCGGGGTGGGGGCGGCGAGGGGAAGAACTCTGAAGCAGCGTCTCTGACAGCAGCCGGCTGGGGCTGTTTCTAATAGAGCGTAGAACTGCTGTCATCAACATCACCATTGACAACAGAATCGGAAACCCCTTGTGTTCACTGTAGCACCTTACCATACTTCTTCTCTCTGGATGTTTATAATAATCCTGCCAGCTCGGGTAAAGAAAATCGTAGAATCTTTGAGCTGCATGGCATCATCAGAACCATCTGGTCCAAACTCCTCACCTTACAAATGAGGAAGGAGTCGGAGGCCCCAGGAGAGAAAATGACTGGCTCACAATCATTTAGTGAGTGAATGATAGAATGCGTCTAGACTCGGATCTCCCACCTGAATCTCAGTTCAAGAAGCATCTATCTCATTCTTTGCTCTTAGGATCCCAGAAGACTAATAAGTAACTAGATTGAAATATGTCTTGAGGCCGTCCTCTGAGAAACCACCTCACCACCATTACTAGTCAACAAGGCTCACTTGGGGTTGACCTTGCTTCCCAGGTCCAGGGATTGAGCACATGGCCCAGAAGTGGGTAATTAGAGCACACCCTCTTCTGGCCATTGCTATTGGTTAAAGGATAATTATATGACCTAAACAAGGCTGAGGAGAATCACCCCTAGGATTTTTGCTAGAGCTTTTAGGAAAGAACCTACTCTGTATTCTCTGGGATTGTACAATAAAAGGACAATAAAAGCCTTGAGTTGCTAGAAGCCATCTGTGCCACTATTTCAAAAGAGCCTTCCTTAGACTGACTCTAACAGAGTAACATTATTTGAGCACCTGGATTCAACCACCTCTGAAGACCTAGACTTTTGAATTATGTGTGTCAATAAATTTTACCTTTTTTAAAGATCATCTCAGTTGTGCTGTCATTTGTAACCAACTTTTCTCAATTATTTGCAATCATAAATGAAACTTTAAGGCTCCCTTGATATAACACAGCTTTTAACATGATCACAGACAACATGAGCACCCCTTCCTCTACCCACTCACACACCTATACCCAATGGACCCCCTAAATGGAATTGCTCCCTGAGTCTTCCATAATACCAGTCACATTAATAATAAATTATTATTGGGCACTACTTTTTGCATTATCTCTGACTATAGTGCCATTAAATTCTTTAAAATTCCCATCAGGAAATATATATATATATATAAAGGAAACAAGAAGGCTTTTAGGACTCTGGTCTACCTAATGAAAAATGGCCCAAATGTGAGAAAGTAAGCATCCAGCCCATCATCCATTGCTTTGGAACACACCCACCTCCCAACCAAAGGGTAGTATTAATAATGTGCATTCAGACAGGACAGCCCATTTAAAATAAAGCCTGTTAAAAGTCATGACAGCATATTTTATTTGCTATAAAGAGCTGCTCAGAAGAAAATATTATTATTAAAGCCACCTCAGCAGTCACATCAGCTTGGCCCTTTACAAAAGACCTATCTTCTAGTTGATGGAAAAGATTCTCAGAGAAGTTAATAAAGATGCTTCAAGAATCACTAAGTGTTTACCATATGCTGTGGTGTGGAAGGTGGAACGACAACCAAACAAAATAATAATAATTATAATAATTAGAATTGCAGGCACAAATATAGAATTGTGTGTTGAAAATACAAAGCACCCAGTGCCAGCATTCCACTTTTCAATGAAAGACTTACTCATAGCTGTGATTTACAGACACTAAGAAATCAGAAGTTTGGCTATCAAAGAAAGTCAGGCAAAGCAGCCTTCCCTTCTGTGATAAACATGCTCATTTCTCTGAGTACAGTGTGGTATTGAATGCCATGAGCCCATGGGTTACTTTTCAAGTTTTGCTTCAGAGCCAACTTATGTTAGATGGATAGGATAAATGGATAGACAGACCGACAAACAGATAGATGCTGCTCTTAGTTCATTTCAGACCCAGATGATGCTCATCCTTTTGCCATCTCCTCTATGAGCAAATTGGGCATGTGATAACTTCTAGGGGAAAATATATATATATCTTTAACTTAAGACAAATAGAATCCTTAGCCTCAAAATGCATTGTACACAAGCAAGCAGAAGAATTTGATATCAAGATGCAGATGCGGATGAATGTTGGAGGAAAGCCAAGGATTAAAGAAGGGAATACACATATAATTCAGGAATGTGAGTGGAGAATCCATACACCTATGCTTTTGCTAACTCTGCTCTGTTCAACTTCAGTCATGGAACTGTCATTCACTCTTTAAATAAATATTTATCAAGTTTCTACTGTGTCCCACTACTGGGCTAAGTGAGTATACAACGTACCAAACCAGGCATGGTCCTTGTTGTCCTCATGACATTTACAATTTAAAGGAGAAAACAGGTATTAGTAAATAAGTAAATATTAATGAGTGCCATCCCAATTGTCTGTTGCTGGAGAAGAAGTGACTCCAAAGTGTCACAGCTTAAAACTCTCACCACTGTATTATAGCTCAGAATACTGAGGGTCGGGAATTCAGGCGGAGTTCAGCTAGGCAGTTTTGTCCCACGTGGTATTAATGAAAGGTCCAGAGCAGTTCACTAGCATGTCATATGCCTTGACAGGGACTCTGGTATGGCAGTGCCAGGGCAATCAGGCTTCTTGCTTAGCGATCCAGGGCACCCACAAAGTACTCCAAGAGACAGGAAGCAGAAGCCACCAGCTGATTAAGGTCTGAGCCTGGAAACTCTCACATCATAATTTCTGCCATGGCAGTCATAGAGCCTGCCCAGACTCAATGGGAGGGCACGTGAATCCCACCTCTTGGAAGAAGAATTTGCAGCTGGACTTAATCCACCACAAATATATATTCCGCAATTATGAAAACATGTGAAGGATAAGAAGAGGGTGCCATGAGGGGAACTGGTGGGGAGGGGGGCATCTCATTTAGACTGGCTCAGCAGGCAGCTGACTCTCTCCAGCCCTGAAGGATAAGTAGTCACGAGCCTTAAAGTGCAGCCCATCTTCGCTATGAACATATCCCATCTTCAAAATTATCTTCCTCCGATCGCCAAAAAACCTGTCTTCATTAGTGGAAAAACATTTCCCAGAAAAAGAAACCTGTCTCTATTAGCAGAAAAACGTTTCAATAAGGTGTTTGTGTTTTGCTAACTCCTTGGAAGATAGACACATGCTTCAAAATGACTGAATTCCTTCTATTCTCTGAGGAGTGAAATAAATTATGTCCCTGAGAATTTATTTAATGATATGGAACAGCAACTTTTACTCTAAAATCAAATAAAACACCTGTAATAGTACAAAAAAATAATAAGCAATCAAGGAGAAAACTTTGTTACTAAATAGGAATATTTGGAAGGAGCATTTGTCATCTCATACAGAGCACTGGCTGCTTCAAAATTGTATTCACTTTCTGTAATGAGAGTAAATATTTTAACTTAAAATGTCCAGGTATATATGTTTATCACAAAAATTACATAGCTGGTATATGTGAGTGGGCATCTATGTATTGTATACATTTCTAACTATATGTGTAATACAATCTATGCACTCAGCTTTCATTCACACAGTGAGCATCTACTTTGTGCCCTTTCATTATATGATCATAATGTAAAAATTCTGCAAATAATAGAATTCCTCACACGGTTGAGTCTGTCCTCTTCTCTCCTGTTACGCACTGCCACT
Organism: Furipterus horrens; assembly: GCF_987537825.1. NCBI lineage: Eukaryota > Metazoa > Chordata > Mammalia > Chiroptera > Furipteridae > Furipterus > Furipterus horrens. The sequence goes on along the minus strand of NW_028327174.1, from coordinate 181,762,908 downwards.
GCCCTAGTTCAAGACCGCTTCAGTCTCACTTGGACTATTACAGCAACTTTCCTCTAGTTCGTTCTCTCTAGTACGTTCTCCAATGGCCCCCCAGAGGGATCTTTCTAAAATTGTCACCACAGGCTAATGTCTGAACTCCAAAGTCTAACACACAATCCCTCCATAGTCAGGTTAGAATCGATCTCTCCAGCCTCTTTTTCTACTGCCCCAGACACCCTGCATGTCCTATGGTTCTGTATGCAGTTTGGCCCATGTTAGTCACCCCAGGTTTTGCTAGCTCATCTTTCAAGCCTCATCTCCAAATTTGCCTCCTCTGGGGAACTCTATTTCCCACATCCCCACAGGCTCCTGTTCTCAGCTCTGTCGTAGCCTGAATCACAGCTTATTAAAGTGTCCATTAACTTTTCTGTCCCTGACCTCCACCCTCAGCCCAGTCTCTGCAAGGGGTGGGGCTGTAGCTCCCTCACCTTTTTATTTCTAGTGACCATCAGGCCTGGCCCAATGTCACCATAAACATTGTTGGATATCTCATTTTTCAGGCCCCAGATAACCTTCTAGAATGTTGATTTGTTGGCTTGAGAAAATTCTGGTTTTCTTGAAATACCCAAAAGCCATGATGCCCGTAGGGATGTAGAGAAAAATGTATTTTTCCAAACATGCACTTCAATGGTTTTTTTTTATTTTCCTATTAAGCAGAGGATTCTTCTCTACAGTAATTTATTTGTCTCTGTGTTGACATCTGATGCAATTTGCCTAATTTTATTTTTTAAGTTACAAAGCTTGGTTGCTGAAATCTATTTGCCAAATCTAATTCCAGCACACTTGATCCACCACATTTTGCTTTTCAAGCAGTCCCTGAAAATGCCTCCTCCTTCTGCCAAGTTTGGGGTTCCCTGTGACACCGGGAACTGACCAATGAGATGAGAGAGAAGTACCGGTCACAAAGTGAGCCCTCCGGCACTTTCACCTCCTAACACTGGACTTCAGCCAAGTTACTTAATCTCTCTGTGCACCCCAGCTTCCTCATATGGAAAATGGGGATAGTATGAAAATAGTAACTGCCTCACAGCATTTGGTGAGGAAATGAATGTGGAGCACTTAGCACAGCAAATTGCGCCCACCTTGCTCTCTTCCTCCACCCCCAGAGAAACATGGCAGAGGAAAGCAGGTTCCCGTGAGCAGGAGGCACAGGACTGGACGCTGCCACCCTGTCCAGACTGGCCCACATGCAGGAACTTACTTTCTCTGGCCTGTAGTGGCCTTTGAGGATATTTGGTGATAAGTAAAGGTAACAGTCACATTTTACAGGTTACAAGTGCTCTATAGGTTATGAAATATTTGTGCATCATCATCCGTTTGTTGTCTCCAACAACAGCGTGGCATAAATAGGGGAGATAGGATAATATGACAGTTATTTAACTGATAGGGAAACTCAGAGTGGTCAAGAGACTTGTCATACAATAATGAGGTGTGCCTCCTGACTTCCATGTGAGTGCGTGGTGTGGGAAATACTGGGTGAGACTTTTTGGAAGATAAAGAGGAGTGTGTGGTGTCAAGAAACTATGAACTCTTTGTGGGAGAAAGGATTTAGTGATGACAATAATGATCCATAGTATTTTTGCCTTCTTTTTAATATGTATTTTTAAAATCTATGCACAATCCTTTTGAGCTATTATCCCCATTTTACAGATGGTAAACAGAGGCTCAAAGAGCATAAATAACTTGACTGTGGTCTCCTAGGTGGCAGTAACAATGTTGGTTTGCAACCCTACATCTCTGTCTTATATCAAATTTGGAGACTTTCCACTCGTTGATGCTGGTTCAGACTCGGGTGACCCTGAAGTGGCGAGGGTAAGACGCCATAGACACTAGACACTAGTAAGTACTGGCTTCTCTGTGCATGTTTGGCCAGGCTGAAATGTTACAAAAGACTAATGGGTTTCTCTCATCATCTCTTTTTTTTTTTTTAATTTAATCTTTATTGTATTTTTTCTCATTAGCATTTAGTCCCCTTAGACCCCCCTCTCCCCAGCAATCACCACACTGTTGCCCACGTCCATGAGTCAAAAGACAAATACCATATGATTTCACTCATATGTGGAATCTAATGAACAAACTGAACTAACAAAAAGGAAAAAGGACTCCCATCATCTCTTGTGCAGTGCTGTCTGGACGGATCCCTTTCCCCAGACATGTCACCTGACACACTCCTTCATGAGAGTCTCCAAAGCGAGGGGAAACGCTGAGTCCACCTCAATAAATTGCCAGCTGCATCTCGACATAATGACTTAGCTATAAACTAAGTTGCTTCTGTTAAAACTGCTTCAGCGCGCAGGAGTAGAGAAACTGAAAACAATCAGAGGTCAGGGCTCAGAGAGGACATACAGCAAATTAATGTCTGAGAGAGGCGTACAGACCAGAGCTCCTAAAGCCAACCCCAATATTTTGGCCCAGCATGACACTGAAAAGATGAAGGATTAGTGCAAAGACTATGAGCTGGGGTGGGGCAGGGTTTTAACAGCAGGACCACCCAAGTATGGATTACTTTTTGTATCAAAAGTTTGTTGAGTGCCTACCATGTGTTGGCCATTGAGGTGACACAACAGATATGATAGACAGGATTCCTGCTCCCATGTGACTTAGAGTCTGAGCAGGGTGAGGGACAGGGACAGATAAACAAGTAAGCAAATACAACAAATAATTAGTTTGTGACAAGCATCATGAAGGAAGCAAGTAGGCACCTAGATGGCACATAACACAGCAGAGGGGGCTTCTCTAAAAAAGGTAGTCAAAGAAGGTCTCACAGAGGAGCTGGCCTTTAAACCAAGATCTGAAGGGCAAGACTCCAGCCATATGAAGAGCCAGAAGAATATTCTAAGGAGAGAGAAAAAAAAAGAGCAAGAATCACAAAAGAGCTTCCTGTTTTATAGAAATAGTCAAATGTCTCTGGGGCAAGTGGAGCTTGGAGAGCAAAGCAGAGAGTGTAGGACATGAGATGAGAGAGGAAGACCCTGGTCAGATCATGCCACATCTTATAAGCCAAGGTAGGAAATTCAAATTTCATTTTGGGTAGAAAAGGAAATCTGCAGAGAGTTCCAAGCAGAGGAAAGACAGACTATTTTATTAGAAGACAGTTCTGTTTGCTCTGTACGATGATGAAGGTGGGCAAGCAGAGAAGCAAGCAGCACACCTGGAGACCAGGGAAGGGGTCGCACAGAGACGTTGGTGCCCTGGCTCCAGTGATGATATTAGTGACTGCAGGAAGAAAGACCTGGATTTGTGACCAGTTTAGGAGTAGAACTGATAGGATTTTTCAATGAATTTGATTTAACTAGAAGGAAGAATCAGATAATTTACCCGGGTTTGTCACTTAAGAAACTGGCTGGCCATGTTGGAGCTTAGAATGAGTCTAAAGACCTAGAAAGATCCTGCAATGATGAGTTACAAACCCTGTTTAGTCCAGCTAATGAAAGTCTAAGCAAGTTGGCAGATGTCTCTAGGCCTTGATTTTCTTATGTATAAAAATGGGATAAATACCCACATTGTCCAGTAATCAAGAGAGTTAATGAATACAGTGTCTGGCACATACTGGCCCTTAATACATATTTGTTTCATTGTTCCTAAAACAACAAATCTCATTTGGGATGAGATACAGTCCTCTGAAAAAAATGTTTTTACCTTAGCCACTTTAAAGCTTTTCAATATTCTAAGTAAGTATTTTCTCATACAGCTTAGTAGGGTGCATCATTATTTTATCATTAGGAAAAACTATAAAGCCTTTGAGATTTATTTTCCTTTCATTTCTTTGTAGTTGTTTCCGACTTTCAAAGTTAATCTCTGTTTGGTTTTATTCGATTTAGTCTAGAGACAGACTTAAAATTATTAGTTATTGCTTCATCAGTATGTCAACTTGATTAAATAAAGGAGGGGCAACTAGGGATTTCTCAACTACCTGTTTTGATAAGTTTCAATTCTGGGTCCTCCAAACAATATTTTAAAGTTGCTCAGTCAATAGAAGAAATAATAATAATGCCTCATTTGTGGATTCCTGGGGAGGTACCACTTAGGAGGACATAGTGGAACTCAAGAGGGTAGATACTAAAACTTGCAACTACTTTAGCTCATTGGGAAATCTGGCATCTTTTCCACACCAAACTGTAGAGGGGCAGGAAACAGCTCTGGGGCTCCAGCTGAGACTCTAGACAGTAGGCAAGAGTCGTGCTTCTCATCCTGTTGCAAACGCTTTTAATGTTGGGACATAGAGATTGAGTATTTAAAGCAGAATAATTATTTTTACACTATCACCTAATGTTTGCCACCACACACATAAACACGTGTGGAGAACATGCATAACCTTCTATATAAAATCTTTGTCCTGTGATTGTTATTGGCTTCTTTGCTCTAAGAGACAAATTTATACAAAAAGAGAGGGTAATCACTGTAATTTCTGTCCTAACACCTTCATTAGAGAATCACACATATACCTTAGGGAGAAAAAAGAAAAATACATTTCGCCAGGACAAGTAATTTGGAAGCTATCATAAGGGTTTGTTTCAGCTTTCATTAGATATCAACTTTTTATTCAAGTTCCCTAAATAAAAGCAGAGAATGCATATGCAACTCCTTGGGAAGCATATAGAGCAATATGAAGGAGTACCCAGAAAACCACATTTACATCCTTGCTATACTACTTAGCATTCCTATGAAAAAGATGAACAATACTCAACTGCTGATAACCAAAGAACTTGCTATTCTAAGAGAAGGTGGCAGTATAATATGTTTCTGAGGCTAAATATCTCCTCTCACAGTGACTGTCATTTAAATTCCTGCCTAGCAAAGGGATTTTTATGGAAGGTTAATGCCTCCTATAACATTTATCCTGGATGGTGGAGTTTTTTGCATAATTTTCTGGGCTTTATTCCTATAGTGTTATAGAACCTTATCTCCCCTCTAATATCTTTCCAGTAAAGAGCCAGTACATGTAAAGGCAGTCGTTATTTCTCAATCCAAGCCCTGATTTAATGAAATTCCAAATCTCTAGTAAAGGGGGCTAGGGGTTAAGCCATGAAGAAAACAGGGTGAGTCAAAGGCAAAGTGTTGTGGCCCTGCTTGAGACTGGGCTATGGAGGGTGACAAGGGGACACAGGGCTCTGGCCAGTGGAGGCTGCTTAAGGCTGCAAGGAGGAGCATAAATCAGGCCAGTGGACTACATTTCATGAAGGGGTCTTCTGCTAGAGGAAGCCTTTTCGAGCACTCCCCATTTGCATTTGAATTTATTTGCTTTTCCATCATTTCCCTAATTCCCTTTCAGTATTTTGACATTTACTAGAGACCTTGGCATTTCAATAAGACATTTCCTTCCCAGTGACCTCCCCACCTTTTCTTCCTCATCCATCAGTGGGTCAACAACATGGACAATGACTGTGGTAGACTGTATATTTTTAAAGAAAAGCCACAGCAATGTTTCTGCTCCCACTTACCCTTCCAGAACCTTGCCACTTCCCATTAAGAGGCAGAGTCTCTTTCACTGCCCCATGATCCTGGACAGAACTTTGTGACCACGTTGTCAAATAAAACGTGTGAAGTGCATGCTACAAGCCACTGAGGACAAGGCAATGTTAAGTAATATCACTCTTGGCTGGTTCTAGCCTTTAGAACACAGCCACCGTGCTTTGAGAACCCTGAAACCAGCCCATGTAGAGATGGCATGGAGAGGCCACATGGAGAGGTCTCAGACACCCAGTTGACAGCCAACCCCAACTAGCAGGTCTGTGAGTAAATGAGTCTACAGATCTTTCCAGCCCCCAGCCTTCGAATCTTCAGTCCTCACACATCACAAAGCAGAAATAAGTCAACTTCACTCTGCCCTGCCTGAATTCTGGATCCATGGAATCATGTGCATAAGAGGTTGTTTTATGCCATTTTGGGGTCATTGCTTTCACGGTGATAGTGACTATGACCATATCCTTCATAAGAAATTACAAATGTTTGCTACAAAGAACTCTCTTTCTCTAGCAAAGTCTCCTCAGGTATGCTCCAGCTAGTCCTTTAAGTCAATCCAGAGCCATCAGCTAGCAGTGAGACACTGGAAAAGGTAAGGTCTTTGGAGACCCCACACCTAGGTTCTTTCCTCCAGCTTTAGCTAAGTTACTCAATCTCTCTGAGTTTTACCATTTCACCTATAAAACAAGGATAATAACATCTACCTTAGGAAACAAAACATGTGAAGCTCCTGCGCACAGTAGGACCTCAATAACCCTATAGTCACAAACAGGAATTCTTCCCAATGCATGCCTCCTCCAGGAAGTCTCTACCAGAACAGAAAAACTTGCTCTCTGCCCCTCCGTATCACTCATTTATACTCCATCTAGCGTCACGTCCATGACTATGTCAATGGGACATTTCAGCAAGGCCTCTGCCTACAGCTCAGACACTGCTATCCATTGTCAAGAGATATCCGTTCCCTATAGTGTCCTTGTACACTTGGGTTACGGATTCCCACACAGTCTTTGTATCCATAGACCCACATAAGAGCAGCAGAACCCCATGGGGAAACCTCTTGCCCCCTACATGTTGATGTTCGAGAATTAGAAACTTTTTTCTCTGATAGATTAGGGTAACAGCAAAGTAGAAAAATATAGGAGCTCCCTGAAAGGAAATTCATTTTAAGGGAAGTTCAGTCTGAATTGGTGTACCAGACACAATACGAGGTTAAAGGAATGATTCCAGGCACAGCATGTAGTAAATTGAACCCCTCACAGACCCAACCAAGGTGGAGCCAGAAGAAGTTTTCAGGAAAAATAGTCATATGTGGGTATCAAGACCTATACTCCTAGAGAGTTACACCACTTGGCACACGGGTAGTTTTGTTCTAGAACTCTGTTGTCCTATACAGTAGCCTCTGGCCACATGTGGCTACTGAACACTTAAAATGTGGCTAATCCAATTGGAGATGTGTTGGTAAGCCTAATATATACACTAGCTATCAAGGACTGTATATGGGAAAAAAATGTAAATTATTTCATTAATTTTATACAGATTAGATGTTGAAATAATATTGTAGATATATTGGGGTAAATCACACATATTATCGAAATTAATTCTTATCTATTTCTTTATCTACTTTTTAATGTGTCTGCTAGAAAGTTTAAAATTGTACATGTGGCACATCTTGGTTTCTGCTGTCCCTTTTCAGGCGAAGATAGAAGTCCACCACAAGGAGAATCAATGATTCATGAACCTGAGGATCCTCAAGAATATGGGAAAAGGAAACCTTAGAAAAGGCTAGAATTCCAGCAATTAGACTGAACCAGGTTCCATCCCATGGTAACCTGGGTGTTAGAAGCCACAGAGCTTTATTTATAGTCCAAGATTATCAAAACCTTATTTGGGTTACATTTATGTTTCCCTCTTACTTACATATGGTTCTGCTACTCATCTGATATGTATGTTGAATCATTACTAAACCCCCTATACCATAAGCATTATAGTCCACATCTTACGTTTTTTTATAAAAAACGGAGGCTTTGAGATCTAAAGTTTTGTTCAAATTCTAGTAAATGACAGAATCTGAATTCAAATTCAGACCTGTCTCATTCCAAACCTCACAGTCTTTAGTTTTCAGGAACCAAAGAATTCTAATCAGTAAGACAAATGTGCTACAATTTACCTACATGATTTAAATATATACTTAAACTTGTGTGTGAGTATTACTTTGCAAAGGTTATATGGCGCTAAAATAGATAATGCCATAAACAGAAAGCTAGGAAGAGATTCCTACTTTAAATACTGAACTCTTTGACCGTCAGTTCCATCTTGTATAGAAATGTTACCTGCATTCAAGGACAACAGAAGTGATGAGTTCACTTCTCTTGGTTCTGAGTCTACAGCATCATTTCCTTACTACATTCTCTGACCGTTGGATATAGGGTCTTACCAAGCTGAAATTGTGATCCAAAAAGTCATATGGCAGAGAGTTTTGTCTTACATAGTTTAGTCTTTATTGTGAAGACAGCAGAGATCACTTTTAAACTGGGCATGAGGTAATCAGATTTGCATTTTAGAAGGATCCCTGTGGGGTCCTCTCACACACATTGGTGGAAGTACAAATTGATGATACAATCCTTTTCGAAAGCAATTTGGCAAAGTATACTAAGAGCTCTAAAATGTTTGACACAGTAATATCACTTTTGTGACTACTCTGAGGAAATAATCCTAAAACCAGAAAGAGCTTTATGCACAAAGCATCCACAGTAGTGTTACTCAAAAGAGGCAGAAAAATGGCGATGCCCTCGCTACCCAGCAATAGGGGGATGGTCACACAGGGTTTGGTACATTCACTGGGCAGCACATTACTCAGCCATCTAAATTATATCAAGACAGGTTTCCAATCCCAACAAAAAACAAGAATTTACTAATGTCAATACTCGCAACACACTTATGGTAGTTTATAAAAACGGCCACAAAGTCTTCTGGTTTTACCTATGTCTTTATCATATGATGCTGCAGATCCTCGTGTCAAGAGATGGAATCTATTTCTCTATGCCTTAAGTGTAAAGCAAACCTGTGTCTTGCTTTGGCCAATTAAATATTAGTAAACGTGATGCAAACAGAAGCTTGAAAAGCACTTAGGCATTGGCACTTGTCTGGCTGTGCTTGGAAGCCTTCCATCACTCTGTGAAGAAATGCAGGAATAACCTGCTGGATGATGCGAGATTCAGGGACCCAGCCCCTCTTGTGGCCCCACATATCAGCCAGCCAATTCTAAAAGCAGAGCCATCTAGGTAGCTAACTGGCAGCAAAACACAGATGCATGACTGAGGCCAGCCAAGGCTAGAAAAAGAACCACACAGCTGAGCCCAGCCCAAAATCACTCCTCCAGAGAATTATGAACTAAATCAAGAGTTGTTGTTTTAAGCTCTAAATTTTGAGGCCATTTGTTACACATCAAAAGTTCACTGATACAATACTGATAAATTTTGAAGCTGAGTACTAGGTACATATGGTGGGGGGGGGTTCATTATAATATTCTCTCTGCTTTTGTGTATTTTTCACATTTTCCATAATAAAAAAATTCAATACATATATGTATGCATTTAGGCTAAAGAAAAAAATAAATATTAAGTAAAACATTTGGCTATAAAAATATACATGCATATACAATTCGATCTCAACTATACAAAAGAAATTTTCCATAGAAAAATATTAGGAAAAAATATATCATTGGTTGCCTCTGGATACTGAGACTATAGATTTTGTTTTAACTTGTATGTATTTTTCTAAGTATTTAAAATAAGTCTAATTTACCTTTTTTCTGAAAATAAATACTTACAATTTTATTTACTTTATCTCAATTATATCCCCCAATAATTTTTTTCCCATAGAATATGTAAAGAATTGGTTGGAGGGGTGAGAAGCTAAAGGCAGAGGGACAAGTTCGGGCAATTATAATAATCTGGGGGAAAAATAATAAAAGTCCAAAACTGAGACAACAGAGAAGAAAAAGAGGAGTTAGATGAAGGTAATTGAGAGAGAATTCATGAACTTGGGCATTGCCTTGCATGAGAAGGACATTGTTACCCAGGGACCATGGATGTGTTTCACTCAAACTTGGATGTAATTGTGTATTGCAACTCTCGATATAGAAAAGCCACAGGTTTCATCAGATTCTCTAATGGTGGATGTGATCCCAAAAGCTGAAGGCTCATTAAGCTTTGTCTCCCTGTAGACAGGGAAGAGTTCATTATGGTCTTTCAATCAATTCAAATATGACCAGTCATAGACAACCTGAAGAGGACACTGAAATGATCAGACCACAGTCTGGAGCTTTGGTCTCTAAAGATGACCCAAGTGTATGATGGCCCAGGTAATGTCAACTCTTCTGAGCCACACGCACTTTGCTAGAGTCCCTTAGAAGCTGATTTCTGCTGGGTTCCACTTTGGAGAAAGTCAAATCCTGGTGGAACAGGATGTTCCAAACCTCCAGGAGGCACATGCAAAACCAGTTCTTCCAAATCTTCAGCTCTGACAGAGCCCAACACAGCCTGGTCCCTGTCTGCCTCCAACTTTCACTCTCTCCCTCCTCCTTGTTCCCCCTCATCCTGGCCTACTTCAATGCCCAGAAATCTGAGCTTCCTCCCACTAGAGGAGCTTTGCATATATGTTCCCCCTCATTCTATGCCACTCCCCTTCAACTAGCAAATCTGTCTTTCAGATCTTAACCTTAATCACTACTTCCCAGGTCAAGGAGACCCTGCCAATAGACCCTCTTAGAGCACTTAGCACAATTGAAATTTGTTTTTTGTGATTATTGGATTAACATCTGCCTCTTCCACCAATAACAATTGTAATAAACACCAACATCATTTGAACATTCAGTATGGGCCAGGTGCTACAGGAATCGCTGGATACGTACTTGTTATTTTATGAGCACAATAATCCCAGAAGGAAGATGAAGCACAGAGGAGAAACAATTGCGACTCCCTAGCTAGTAAGAGGCAGTGCTGAGATAGAGTGCCAGGCAGCCCGCCACCGGGACCACATTGGCCTGAATCAGCTCCATGCTTTTCATGGACTGTAGCCCCGTGCCCAGCACAAGGTCTACTGCTTAACAGGGAATCCAGTATTGTTAACTAAATTGCCTTGTCTTGTCTGGCTTTGAGCTGCTTTGACACATGAAATCCAGACCTGGGGACAACCTTATAAATCACCTTCACCAAACCCAACAGAGGAGGAATGGAAGACCCAGAGAGGGAGTGTGGTTTTCCTGAAGCCACACAGAACCAAGACTAGAAACCAGATCTCCCAACACAGCTCAGTGCTCTTTCTACTTCATTAAATAAAAATTGAAAATTAAATAAAGTTCAAAATGTTAAGTGTAAAATACTGAATAAATATTTTTAACCCAACAAAGAGATATTACAGCTACTGGAGGAGGAAGGTGAGGGGGGGGGGAGGGATTGAGCAAAAAGGAAAAAGGACTCGTGAACATGGACAAGAGTGTGGTGATTGCTGGGGGGAGGGGTAGAAGGGGACTAAATGGGAATGGGAAAAAACACAATAAAGATTAAATAAAAAAAACAAAGGCATTATGTTCCCTTTCCCTGCCCTGATTTTACTGCAGAATCAGAAGGGAAGGAAGACGGGTAGGTAAGAAAACTATCTCTACAGTAATTTGTATTTAAAGAAAAACACAAGGATTATAGAAAATTGCTGTTCTATAACATAAATTGCTCCTTAAAAAATGATTTTCCTTTTTTTCAATTTACGAGTGTTGAGCAATTTTTTCACACAAAATAACCTTGACTTAGTAAGTTTATATCTTAAAATTACAATTATTTTAATGTGGTCACTGTCATCAATTTCTATTGTTCTACAGCAACCGCACTTACTGATCTTGATTTACACTGAGTTGCTCCGTAATGGGGGTCTCTGTGGGCCTGCAATGATGCAGCCTGGCCATCAGAAAGACCTTCATCATGGCTGGGGAGACACCTTAACTGCCACTTTAGTTTGAATAGGGGAGGTTTGGGGGTTAGAAAAAAGGATAGGTAGGCTTTGGATTGTTTCTCGAGCCTCATTTCTGTTCTTGTAAAGACCCAATTTATAAGACAAGTTCAGTTGTTTTTAACTCCTCAAAGAATTGAGTTGCAACCTGAATGATATCAAGATGCCGACCCAGCTATTCAACTACACCCTCCTCGGCTTCTTTATGTCGCAGGCAAGATCTTCAGCTAAGATGGAAATCAAAAGATTCCTGCAGTCCAGATTTAGAACTGTGTGTCTTTGGAATGTTTTAGTAAATCCTTCCACAATGGCTTCAGAATGTTTTCCTTTGCCTCTGCATACACAGTTTCATTTTAGCTCAGGAGAGAAGGCCTAAACAGTGGTTCTTATCAGGCTCCAAATATCAGTTTCCAATTTAGCTAACTTCTGACCATAGAGACACCTGTCAACAATAAAAATATAGGGGAGGGGGACTCCTTTCAAATATCTTGTCAGGTTTCAGCCTAGACAAAAGAGCAAATATTCTCAGTAGTATTGAACAACCCCATGAACAGAGCAGGGGTCCCCAAAGAGGGTGCAAAAGATACTACCCTCCCAGGATCCAGAGCCACTCCCAATGACAACCAACAGAAAGAAAGAGACATTTCCCCTGAGAGCTGGCAACAGGCACTGGGGCTCTAGCAGCAAATGGAGTGCAGCCCACGTTTCTGTCCAGCCCTATGTTCGGGGCTCCAACCTGACAACTGTGAAACCAAGTTGTCAGGACACAAAATAAGACAAACAAGAGGCAAAAGCTGTTGTCCCTGGGAGAGAAAGGATTGATAACCAACGTTTTCTCTGGCCAATATGAATTTCACAAAAAGGCACAACATGAAATTTACCCTCCTCTCTCTCCACCGGGCACTGCAGAGAGATCGATGTGAGCTGACTCTGGTGTCATCCTTTGCCGGCTTCTGCCAGTTTCCCAGGATGCTGTCCACAGGCTCCGCAGTGAGTCGGGTGTGCCAGCAGGTCTCCTCCTGGTAACCAGAAACTGCAGAGGAAGACAAATATTCGAGAATTTTACCTCTACCCTTCAGAGTGAGTACAGGGCACCTCATATGTGGATAAGCTTGCCCAGGTTCAAAGTTCTCCACTGTGGCCACTATAATTCAAGGCTCTTTTTGGTGAGGTAAACCTGCTTGTGCAGCCTTAGAACAAAATTTTATTCACCTGAGGCCTCACACTGCCCCCCCCCCCCCCCCACTAATCCAGCTTAAGTAGGACCTGGTTCAACCCCTGCTCAGGCCATTTTCTAAGTCAGACCCAGTATGCTTCTTAAGTTGGACCCAGTACCACTCTGGAAAAGAAACACTCGAAGTCTGAAAGCCTGTAATGTAAAAGCCGCAGGGAGCTAGGACCCAAGAAGGCCTTAGCCACGACCTCCAAAGGCCACAAGAAAGCAGGGAGCTCCAGGGCTCAACAGGTGACTTCCCCTGGCTGCTCATTGCTCCTGGGGACTGTGGGGGGTCTCCTTCGGTTTCCTGTTCTGGTATTAGTAGTTAAAAAATAATAATAATAAATAAAAAACAAGGTATATTAAAAATGTTAAGATTTTATCTGAACAAAAATTAATTCCACTCAGGCAGCACCATACAAGTGGTCTGGAGCTTCCCACTAACAGGAGCTCAGGGGAGACCTTTATACAGAAGACATGGGAGCAAAGTTAGGAAATTATTGATCAGCTACAACTTAAAGCCTAGTTGCCTGTTTGTGACTGGTGGTCCTTAGGGTCTTGATTTCATAACCTTGAGGCAGTTACAGGTTTAGATTTTGGTTTCCTTAAGGAGGCCTCCGCTGGCATTAGACCCACTTGGGTCTAATGGCCGTTTTGTAAAATTAATTTAACGCTGTTCAGGAGACAAATTTACCTCCACTTACAGGTGAGAATACTAAAGCCCAAAGAGGTAGAGTGATTTGCCTAAGGTAACACAGCAAGCCCCAGGTTGCCAGATTCCAAGTCACAAGTCACTCCATGAGAAACACAACACCACAGTGTCAACAACATGATCACCTTTCCCAAGCTGGGAGGCTAACACAGAGGGACAATGGGGCAGCCAGTGAGCTAGAGAATCCAGGTCAGAGGCCAAATTAGATCTAAGAGCAGCTGCCTGCCACAGGGCTTCACAGGCCCCCCATGAGCACTGTGCAAGCTTCCATCCTTGAGTCTGCCATGGCCTTGCCCACCAGCAGTGACACTGAAGTGCCACCCTGGCTTGTTTTAATGCTCAGGATTTTTTTTAATGCATTCTTCCTGAAAAGGTTTGTGGAAAACGTTCACTATGTGCTCTTTCGAAAGCCTCCCCTGCACCCAGAACAAATGTCTTCATGGTTAGATGTCACCAACGAAGACCCCTGGCTCCTAATAAAACAAAGCAACAACTATAAGGCTTCTACAAAATGTCTCCTAAATAACAAAAGACACAGGTGTTGAGAAGAGCACGGGTCAGTGGGAACTGGGTCTAGATGAATTTACCAAACTCAGACAAACTGAGATATATTGGGCCTGGAGTCGGAAGAAAGGAATACTGGGACACTGGTAAAGGGGCAGGAAGTCTGCCTCCAATATTTGAAGGGCTGTCATGTCAAAGAAGAGCAAAATATATCCCAACTGTCTTCTAAGAACAGAAAAATAATAACCAGGGCTGCCAGCGATGGGACCGGCTGGGCAGGAGGGTGCAGGGAATAAGAATATAGACTCTTAAGTCCTTTCTCTGCAACATAAAGCCTCAGTTTCCCCACCTGGTGGCAATACTAGCACCAGCCTCACATGGTTATTGTGAGCATTAAAGAAGACCATAAATCTTAAGGTCCTATCACCAGGCATGGCACATAGTAAGTCCTCCACATAATGTCATCTGTTGTCCTTGCTGTTTGGAGGAAGTCTTTTGTCCTTGAAGGTATTCAAGCTGCAAATGATGATCACTGAGCCATGAGACTGTGTCAGGAAAGAGATTCTTGCATTAGACAAAGGGTCGGATTAGATGACCTTAACTTGCCTTCCATTCTTGGCTTTCAAATTCTTTGTTCCATTGAAATTGAGGTTAATGTGAAGTCCTTTATTGGACTACCCTTGCAGTCTCCAGCTTGGGGGGGGGGGGGGGTTGTTTCTACCTTTGTATTTGCAAATCCTTGCTGTGAAGCAGAGTCTGGAGAGGAGTCTTGGAGCTGCACAACCCAGGAAGGAAAGCTTCTTTTGCTTGGTGTGCATTCCTGGAATTCCCAAGATTCCAGTCCCTTTCCTCCTCACATTGTAAACATTAGGTTCTTGTAGGGAGGACCTAAAGGTCACTTTTCAAACGGCATTTGCTCCCAGGATCTGATCTGAATAAGTCAACTCATCCTCAGGTTGGGCTGATCTCAAACCCTTTTGACAGAAATGGTACTGATTCAGCTGACAACAGGTCATTGTTTGAGCAGGAGAATGGTATCCTCGCTTCTTGGTGAGCAGAGCCAGGTACGAGAACATAAGACAAATTCACTGACTCATTGCTGCTGAACCAATGGCAACCAAGTGCCTTCCCAAATTCCCTTCTAAGCAGGACCAAGCCCTTGAGGAGGAGGCGGCATTTATTGAGGATTGCTACAAATTCGGCTTTACTGCCACTGCCTTTATAACCACAATATAAAGTGACTCCCACAACACAGTGGAGATAAGCTCTTTAAAGAAAATATAAAAGCATTAGCTTGGCAATTCACCCAAACCTCATCATGCACTATAGACATTTTTGAAGTTTAACAAAGAAAAGCACATCATTAAAGAATACTGCTCTATCACCATTCTTATGCAAATCCTTCCAGATAGTTGGGTGGAAAATTCCATCTAACATGCAGCAAGAAATAAACGTTGCAGGGTGGAAATTTCAGCTATACTGAGTGCATCTATCACTTGTATAATCCAAACTACTGTATGTGCACTGACTACGGAATTAGTATTGATCCATTCACCATGTAAACATCAAGTACTTTATATTATTACTTGAAATAGCATGCTATCACAATTTCTATTTCTTCCTTCTATCTTAAATAGAAGTATTGCACATTAGCCCTCTCCTTCCTGCACTTTTTTGCACAGCTATCTCACTGCAGTGTTCAGTGTGGTGCTGAGTTTCCTGCAGACATCTGCAGTATTAGCATTAAAGTACTTTATTTTCAAGTCATCTCTGACGGGAGACAATACAACTTTCCTTTACCCAGAAACCTGTTTCCAGAGCATCTCTCTCTCTCACACACATACACACACACACATCATCATCATCATCATCCTTTGTTTGCTGAGACCTCCAGCACCAGTGTGTACCTCCAGCCCCATCACCTCCCCACAAAGGACAGGACCACCAGGTGCCTGGAGCTCTGAGGGAGAGGAAACAATACTTGCCAAGGCTGAAAATGGTATTGAATTTTACTATGACTTGCTATGGAAGCTCAAGACTTGACTCTGTGTTGCATTGTTCAAGTGTCTGGATGCATGAAGAAAAATTACTTTGGAGAATCAGTTCTGATGTCTGAAAGGCTATAAAAGCCTAGCAAGGGGTGAGCCTTCTCCTGTCTTTCCTTTCCTGCATTCCACAGCATAACAGCAGGAGGAAATTTGGACTGGGTTCCAAATCCTGATGGGTCAATTTTCGCTCAAATAGCTTGGAGCTGCATATGTCATAACTCATGTTCTCTGGTGCCTGTGTCATTCCCTGGGCACCACATGCATCCCAACCCAGTGCACAGTGCTTCTTCTACCCTTGCTATGCTCCAAATGATGCCCACTGTGTGCGACTTAACTAGATTTCCAGTGTCTTCACAGCCCAGCAGCAGCTCCTGTCAGAACACACGCAATTTCATTTCTATCAATGGGAATCAATACGTTGCCACCTTAACCTGCCACAGAGCCAACTTACATGAGCATATGTAACGGCCCTTTAGCACAATCCACATCGCTTATCACCATTGTTCTCTCTAGCCAACATGTGGAACCTACACGTTTTCATCTGAGGAGAAAAAAAAAAAAGGCTGTGGCTTTGTTTAATGGAAAGAAAATATCTGAGACGAGCTGAGCACTGTTGAGCCACCATCTTCATATCCAAACTCCTTTCAATAAATCTAAAAATAAATAAATAAATAAACAAATAATTTAAATTCTTAATAGGCGGGGGCTTTGTTGCCAAACAAGATACAAATCCAAATGGATGAAATGCTAAAATTGGAGAGAGTGTGTTACATATTCAAAGAAGAGAGAGTAAGGATGTTATAGAGGAACTGTACACCTAGTTCTGCCTCTAATAAATCTCCAATTTTATTTCTTGACACCCACTATTCAGTTTCTTGAACACTCAATTTTGTTCACAGCAACGAAGTTCTGTTGACCTCCCTATGAAGCGCCTCTTCTAGAAGTGAAACCAGGTTTAAGATATGCACATATATACTCTCCTTCCTGTGTAGAATCATTTGAAGTGAACTGTAAAACCTCAAAGTAGGGGATCAGGTTGCCTGGACAGTAAAAATATGTTTGGGGAAAATAAAATTAATAAATTGATTAACTGATTAAAATAAAAATAGCAATGATTGTTGGTCATGTCTCCCTTCCCCCTTCTTTGTTGATAATGTCCTCCTGATTTTGACCAGGTAACTACCACTCAAAAAGGTGACCCTCTCCCTTGAACAGGGTAAAATCTTGAACAGGTAGTAATTAACTGAACTAATTCCATTCTCTTGGCAGAAGTGGGTTCAGGAGTGGGTGTGTACCTCAGTTCTGACAAAGGAGACATGAGGGGAACAGGTTGGGGGCTTTGAGAGGTTTCCTCACTCTTGAAAAGAGATTTCATGGAGTCACCAGTAGGAAGGACTGTGTTTATAATGCTGAATCTGCACAGGATCCTGCAGCCCAGCAACCATACTGTGCAAGATACAAAAAGTCTTAATCCTTACTGAGCTACTAAATTAACCCTGAAACAGCCCTACTTTGCATTGCTTATTTTAAAAACATAATTATTCTCATACTTTGGGGTACCTGCTGCTACAATCAAAAGCATTATGACTGCTACAGGTAAATTATTGATCCTTATAGAGTATATGTCAAAAAAATGATCCTCCAATTTCCTCCCTTACCCCAGATGAAACTTTTGGTTGAAATGGGAACACTCACATATTTGAGGGTTAATGTTGCTCTAAAAATAGGAGATGCTAATGAATCTGACCACTGAGTACCGTCACCAAAGAAAGAATAATTCATGATGGCCTAGTAACCAAAATCTGCCCTGGGGAACATACATGAGCATCCAGCTAGTGTTACTATGGAGCTTCACGACCAAGACCGCCTCATGTTAAGAGGGGAGGGAGCGATTACAGTAAAAAAAAGATACACTCTTTGAAGACCCTGGAGTTTCACAGCTTTTGGAAAATAAGGATCTCACTACAATAGCCATTTCCAAGATTGCTTAGATACACAAACCACTGTTTTCTCCATAGAGAACCTCATGCAGAAGCAATTCGGGCTGGAGAGGGCCAGGAGACTCTGCTCCCCCTATTCAGTCCACACCCTACTGCCAGACCGTGAGTCATCTCCAGTGAATGTCTAGGTCTCCCAGGAGTGGTTTTACAAATGATGATCTAAACCAAGGATGAGAGGTGATCCCATGTTTTGAGTAATAGAGCTTTATAAGTAAGAAAAAGACATAAAGTCCTAACAGTTTAAACAAGTAACAAGAAAATGCTTTTGTTTGTAAGAAAACATGCAAATCAATGATGAAGTGACATAGGAACACAGAAGAAATGGCAACAGCAAGGCGAGTGAACAATGCTTCCTCGCCTCTAGAACAGGATTCATCTGTAGTCCTTGGGGGTGGGGCCAGGGGGTGGGGGGAGTGCCACCTCAGAACCTTGACTGAAAGAAAAAAAGCTATCTAAACATAGGTTGAGACACCTGCAGGAAGACATTAGAGAAATGTGGTCTACACAGGAATTAGTGTTCCTCACCATCAAAAAGGTGGAGCTATACCATAAACAATATTAAAAGACTAAGGACAGCTTAAGAGAAAATATTTGCAACAAATATAACAGACAAAGCTTGAACACTCATACTACAGGGTGGGGCAAATGTAGGTTTACAGTTGTTCATATGGGAAATAATGCAATAATTAATAAATAATAATACAAGAATAAACTCTGTGTTTTGCATACAACTGTAAGCCTACTTTTGCCCCACCCTCTATATGAAATTTACAAATCAATTTAAATTTTATAAAGGAACTCAGTATTAAAAATGAGGAAACAATATGGACAGATCATAGAATAAATACAGGTAACCAATAATACATAAAAAGATTCTCATCTTCTTTCTTAATTAGTGAAATAAACAAAACAATGAAACACCACATTCCACTCTCTGTCCATTATGTTTGCAAACATTTAAAAGCATAACATCCAGAGTTGCAAATAGAGTAGAGAAATGGGCACTCTCCCACACTGATGGGAGTGTGAATTGGAACACGGTTTTGGAGGACAATTTAGCAATGTCTGTCAAACTTTAAATGCAATTCCATTTTAGGAGACTGTCCTACTGATGTATTTGCACATGCCTGCCTGCAAAGATTTATCTACAAGGATGTTCCCTACAGCATTGTTGCAGTTGCAAAAACACAGGAAACAATGTAAATGCCCATCAATAAGGACCCGATTAAATACATTCTGGAATAAATAGAATAGTGAACAAACATTAAAAACAATGAGGTAGATATGTGTGTGCTACTATAGAACCAACCATAATATAAAAACAATTTTTAAATGCATCTTCAAAAAACTTTCAAATAAAATATGTGTATATCTTCATTTAAAATACCTAGTAAAATGCCAGGAATATAGTAAATACCCAATAAATATTAAAAGTATAAATGACTTATAAATACTTGTTAGAGGAATTGTAACAGAACCCACGGGCTGCCCTGACTGAAACAGAAGCATAATTCTCAATACCAGAGTTTGGTGAAAAGAAAAATAATTGTTTATTTAGTGGTTATATAGATTTAGACTATTTGAGGATTTCTGCTGTTGTCTTATTTTCTTTAAAACACCCACAAACACATAGTTCTGCCTCCCCCTACCAGACCAGGCTAGTTTTAGAAAAGTCAGAGATACAGTCTTCCTACTTCCCAGACATGGTTCAGTTTTACCAGCAGCTCCCAATCGTGCGATCCTGATCGGGGAGGTTTTGCCTGTGTTGCGGTACCCTCCAGCTCTTAATGCAGAACCACGTGGAGTTCCCCGCCTTCTTGTAAACTGTGTGGAGTTCTCCCTTTCCTTTCAAAGTCACATGGTGTTCTCTTCCAAAATGTCTGCCGCCTTATTTTTAAATCCCCGACTGTGTCCTGTGACGCAGTGGGCAGGGTGAGTAATTGCAGCCACTTGTAGAATTTTACGTAGGCCCTGTAAGCTTTTCGTCACTATTTTATAGTTAAAGCCCCTCCCATCTCCTTGGGGACCCTGCTCTGTAACAGAATGAATGACTAATGAATAAATGTGCATGTAAACATATGAAAAGAACTGTTTGAAAAGATAGACAAGGTTACCATAGTGTAACAGGAGAGAGATCACTTTCATTTTATATATTTTTATGGATTTTTAAAAATTTTATAGGTATACATGTTAATTTCACAATAACAGAAATAGAAAAGGTTCCACCTCTGTTTTTTTTAAGGCATTAATATCATAAAGGAAAGAGAAATAGAGAATATTTGGAATACATAGAAAAGAGTTAGCTCCACAAAACACAAAGAGCTCATCAATCAATAAGATAAACAGCCAAAAAGTAAATAAATAAATAGCCAAGTGATGTGTAGCAAACACTGGTAATTGTCTATGCATTTTCTCTTCTTCTTTCTCACAAACGGAACCATATTAGGGAGTAGGGCCAGTGGGGGTTCTCTTTTATTACCCAAAAGAGAACATACAAATAACCAAAAAGCACATGAAAAGATATTCAACTTCACATAATCAGGAAAATACAAATCAGAATAAAATACAATACTTGATTTTTGTTCATCACATAGACAAAAAAAGAGAAAAAGATTTCTATTACCCAGTGTTGACCCAGACTTGGAGAAAAAGGCACACTCAGTCAATGGGAATGTAAATCAGTAAAGTAATTTGGGCAATAATTTGGTATCGCTATAAAATTTTTAAATATATCATCTATGGCCTAGGAATAATACTTCTAGGGATCTGTCTCACAGAATACTTTACACAATTATCCTAATATGTATACACAAGGAGGGTCATCAGAGCCTTTCTCATTAGCAACAACCTGGAAAAAATTTCATTTCTCCATCAATGGACCTGTGAAAAAGATCTCTGCCCTGGTGGAGACTGGGTTCCAGGGAGGGCAGAAGAGACAGACACTAAACCAGAAAGCAAATAAGCAAGACACATTCCAATAGTTGCAATAAGATAAGTAGTGTAAAGGAAATAGAACACGTTGATGTGCTAGAGCATATTGGGGGATGAGGGGAGGGAGGCAGAAGGGTGACTTTTTACATGGAGCCATTAGGTGAAGCCTCCTGAGAGGGTGACATTGAGCTAAAATCAGAATGATGACAAAGAAGTAATCCAGCAAAAGCAAGACTGCAAGACACAATAGGAGGAGAATAATGAATAATGAATAAGGAGAAGAAAGATGAGATTGGAGACAAAGAGCTTGGGAAGCCCCTAGGGTCTGACGCAAGGGGGAATGACCAAGTTCACCATTTTTTACCAGTCTAGCTGCTGGCTGAAGAATGAATTGCTGGAAATGATAATGAGAGAATGGAGAGTACTTAGGGGCTCCTGGCAAGATGTACCTGCAGCTGAGACTGGGTTGTTGGCAGTGGAGAGTAGAAAGTGTCTAGATATGGATGCATTTTGAAGGTAGAGCCTACAGGACTTCCTAGTGCATTGGACTTGGGGTTTGACAGCAAAGAAAAAAATCAAGGATGTCCCCAAGCCTTGGGGTCAAAAAACTGGTGGGATGGTACTGCTATTTTCTGGGGGGGGGGGGGGGGGGAATGGGGAAAGAAAGTTTAGTGGAGAAAGTCCAGAGTCCATTTTAGATTTCAACTTAAATGTCCTATGAGACAGACAAGTAGAGATAAAGCTGGAAATTAACATATGTATTTGCAAATGCACAGAGAAAAATCTGAGAGGTTATCCACCTAACTGATAAAAGGATTCTCTCCAGGAAGTGGGATTGGGGCGGGGAGGGGGTGAAGAAGAGGAAAGAAGAAGCTACTTCTACATTTGACTTTATATACATTAATAAGGTTTGAAATGGTTACAATGAATATGTATCACCTTTGAAATTTAAATAAATGAATATAAATAAAAGAAGACTTGCTGAGTGATTTTCAAATTTTCCACAGAGCTTTCTCTTCAAACAAAATCTTATCCAGAATGCTCTTGCCGCTGTCATCATTCAGGCCCCAGCTCAAATGTCACCTCCTCAGAGAGGCCATCCTTACCCACAGGGTCTCAAGGAGCTCCACCGTTTCCTTCCCCCAAGTCACTCTGTGGCATAACCTGTTTAACTGTGTTTCTGTCACTTATTACCCAAAATTGACTTCTCTGTTTATTTGTCACTTGTCTTCCCTACTAAAACATAATGGGCAAGAGAGCAGGGATATTGAATATCTTGTCCTCCAAATACCTCTAGAATCCATAGCCCTAAGTTCCACATAGTAAGCATTCAATAATTACTCCTTTGATTAAAAATGAACTCCCATTTGTCTTCAACTTAAAAAGCTGAGCTGCCTTCATTGAACTGAGGCCAGGGGTCCAGAGTCCTACCACCACCTTTCTTCACTCCGTCTCCGTCCCCACCTCTACTAGGTGCCCCTTAGACCCTGCAGGAGACAGTGTAAAAACCACGGGATTGCCTAATGGATCAGGTATTTTCCAGTCCTGTCGACAATGGTCTGACCTGATCCGTCCTTCTCAGCAACCCCACCTCCCTTGGGACCCCAGCACCACCAGAGCAGGTCTGGTCCAGGCTCCGCTCCACACTCCACCCTCTTTTGGCACCTCACTTCCACCATCCCAACTGCCCTTACCCAGACACCCCTCCTCCTAGCCACTCCAGACAGTGCCTGCCACCCCTGCACTGCTCCTGTTCATGGCGTCACCAGCAAGTCCCGTCCCAGCTCAGCCCTGTGCTGGGCACAGTGGATGCAGAGACAAGTGGACCAGGGCTCACCTGCAGGAGCGGCCCGTGGGAGATAACCCTGGCCAGGGTCGGTTACAGCAGAGTCCCCAGCAGGCTGGTGGTTTTCATGGGCATGTGGTTGAATTCAGT